>NC_042617.1:252388108-252721875 GCF_901001135.1 Rhinatrema bivittatum | reverse complement strand
AAAATATCCCGCAACTGCGGGGGGGGGGGGAGGAGGGGCAAGGCAGTGCTGTCAACCCGCCCGTGGGTCTCAGCCGCCATGGGAAGAGTTTACATGGGCATCACTCCACCCCCACTCCCAGCAAAGCACCGTGACGAAAGTAAGAGCCAGAGCCCTGCTTCCTCCCGATCGGATTTCTTAAAGGTACAGGTCTCCCAGAAAGAGCAAAGTAAGCTAGGCAACGTGTCCCAAATCCGTTGCAGTGCCTACCGCCTGCCCTTTGCGAGTGGGGGGAATAGAGTGTTTTCCTCACTCTGTCAGACACAACTGGTGTGGGAACTTTGCAAGCTCTTGCGAGTGCAAAGACTTAGGTGGGGAGGGGACAAAAATCCCGCACGTTTTAACTGTGTGAGAGCGAAGTGTGGTAATGTTCACTGAAGGAGAGTGTGAGTGCCAGAGACAGAGGGAGACTGCGTGAGGGATTGTGCATGTGTGTGAGAGGGATTGGGCGTTCGTGTGTGAGGGACAGAGGGAGAGTGTATGTGCAAGAGAGAGAGAGGAAGCCTATGTAGGGGGCTGTATGAGAGAGAGATTCTCTACCCCCCCCCCCCCAGCTCTCCACTTATAGGTTACAGTGGAAGGGGTTCAGTGTAGAGGGGAATGGGAGAGCAATGGAGTTGGGGCATGTAAGGATAGAGTGAAAGGGGTCTGATCCTGTCCCTCCGCCACCGGGGAAGGGGGGAGGGAGTTGGGATGGCAGGACCATTACGCCTCGCGAGATCCCCCTCGGCAACCGCTGCAGCTCCTACCACCGTGTATATGTGTGAGAGGGATTGGGCATGCGTGTGTGATGGACAGAGGGAGAGTGTATGTGCAAGAGAGAGAGAGAGGAAGCCTATGTAGGGGGCTCTATGAGAGAGAGATTCTCTACCCCCCCCCAGCTCTCCACTTATAGGTTACAGTGGAAGGGGTTCAGTGTAGAGGGGAATGGGAGAGCAATGGAGTTGGGGCCTGTAAGGATAGAGTGAAAGGGGTCTGAGCCTGTCCCTCCGCCACCGGGGAAGGGGGGAGGGAGTTGGGATGGCAGGACCATTACGCCTCGCGAGATCCCCCTCGGCCACTGCTGCAGCTCCTACCACCGCCGCCGCCTCTGGCTCTTCGTGGTGCTGGGGGGGGGAGGAGCGGAGCAGAGCAAAGACGTAGGAGGAGAGGGGACAAAAATTTGGCCTGTTTTAACGGGCTTAATGGCTTGGACTACATATTTTATGATTCCATTTCAATGTTTCTGATTGGATTATTAAATTGAATTTTCATAGATTTCGATTTATTTTCACTTTGATTTAATTATTTCGTGTGACATTGCGTTGGAATTGAGCTGTGTCGTTTACCATACCATTCATTTAGTGAGTATAGTTTATGTTTTTTCTTTTTTCACTCTTTTTCATTTCTAGAATTATGCGGTTTACATCTAGACACGGATTGCTTCTCACATGGACAATTATATGTTGCGTGTTCTGGAGTCGGCAAACCAGACAATCTCTATATCTGCACAGACAATGGAACAACAAAAAATATTGTATACCCACAAGTATTGTGAAATTAAACATATTCGAAACGTGCGCTTTCTCTTTTCTTTCTTTTCCATTTAACCAGACTGAGCGACAGCAACGCGTGGCCGGGTACAGCTAGTAATTTATTGTATTTATTTATTTAAGGTTTTTTATACCGGCATTCATGAAGCGTTCACATCATGTCAGTTTACATAAAAAAGGGGTGCAATGAAAATAACAAAGAACCTAGATAAACGTGAAGAAGAGATGCAGTTACAATTAACAGGGACTATTGAACTGGGGTGGAGGAAATAAAAAGAGATAGAAGAAGTTAATTATATACAGGTATACAATATATACAGAATACAGTATAATATATACAGCTACTGTGTAGGATATTTTGCTGGTGAGGCGTATTAGTTGGAGTTCGGGAATGCTTGCCTAAACAGCCATGTCTTGAATAACTACAGACCAGTCTCGAATTTACCATTAATTGCAAAACTAATAGAAAAAACAGTACAAAAACAATTATCAGAACATCTAGAAAACAACAACATCCTATTTCCTTCACAACATGGCTTCCGCAAACATTACAGCACTGAAACATTACTGCTTTCACTATCTGATAATATTTTAAGAGGCTTTGATAGTGGAACACATTACATTCTGGTCCTATTAGATTTATCATCAGCTTTTGACACTGTGAACCATGAAATACTAATCAAAAGACTAGAAGAAATTGGCCTACATAGTAACATGACTGCATGGTTCAAATCATATTTAAGTAATAGATTTTTTCAAGTACAGATTAAAAACACAATGTCAGAGAAAGTAAGTTTACAAACAGGAGTCCCACAGGGATCAGCATTGTCAGCAACATTATTTAATATTTATCTTTTACCACTATGCCATCTACTTACAGGTCTTGGAATTGTACACTACATATATGCTGATGACATTCAGCTAATTTTACCCATCGATGACACAATTGAAAAAACACTAAACTTAGACAATATGTATCTAGATATAATCAAACAACTACTAAATCAAATGGAGTTAGTGATAAACATTGAAAAAACAGAATTCATGCACCTCGAACGAAAAAATATAAACCTAATCCAAACACCAATAAGACTTAAAAACAATCAAGCAGTAGAATTAGCTGAGAAAGTGCGTAACCTTGGCATAATAATAGACCCAGAACTGAACCTTAAACAACACATATTACTCAAAGTTAAAGAAGGATTCGCCAAATTAATGGTGCTAAGGAAGTTAAAACCTTTATTAACACTAACAAATTTCTGAACTATCTTACAAGCACTAATTTTTGCAAGCACTGATTACTGTAACGCTCTATTATTGGGACTACGATATACAACCATAAGACCACTTCAGATATTACAGAACTCAGCCGCAAGAATACTTACCGGTAAAAGGAAAAGAGATCATATTACTGAAACACTAGCCGAATTGCACTGGTTACCCATAGAACAAAGAATACAATATAAAGCACTATGCACTATACATAAACTAATTCACGATGAAAAAGCAGAATGGCTTAACACAGCACTATGTGTACACGTGCCACACAGAAACCTGAGATCGGCAAATAAAGCACTCCTGACTGTTCCATCTGTTAAGACAGCACGTCTTACACAGATCAGAGAACGAGCATTATCTTTGGCGGGACCCAACCTGTGGAATGCAATGTCTCTTGAGATAAGATTACAGAGAAATTTTAAAATATTTAAAGGTATTTTAAAAACATGGCTTTTTAAAAAGGCGTTTTACAAAGAGAATGGAGAAGGTAAATTAAGGCAAGCATCATAAACTCATTACGCAGCACTTAGTTTACTCTGTGCTTAGTTATTATTCTTAGCCAACATCTTACTGCTAACTTAATATAGAATATGAATTGCAAGAGGGAACTACATGTAAGGTAAACTTTATCACATGTAGTAAAGAGGACAAGTCAAACAAACTCATCATATAATTATATATTTGAATACACTTTGTTACCGAACCATTTTGGCACTTTTTATTATGTTTTACCTGGTTTAAATACTTTATTTTACTATATGTGCCTTCCTGTAAACCTGTTGTTATGGTAAATAACTTAACAATGGTATATAAAAGATTTTAAATAAATAAATATTTTGGTTTTTAAAAGATTTGAACAAGCTCCTGGAGGAAAAGTCCATAAACCATTATTAGCCAGGTAGACTTTTGGGAAAGCCACTGCTTCTCCCTGAGAGTGAACAACAAAGATTGGATCTACACTTTGAGTTCTTCCAGGTACTTCGAAGTAATCTGAATTAGCCACCGTCACAGGGGGCTGCTGGGCTCAATTGGCTCTTGGTCAGACCCAGCACGTCACTTAAGTTCTATTATTACTGTTATTCTTATGTATCAGAATTACTAGGGGCAAAATCTGCCTCACTCCCAGACTCCACTTCAAATAATTGTGCAGGAATCTTTTTTCTAGAACTGAATAACTTTCACTTTACTCAATTTTACTCAATATAAGAATACTACTACCTGGCCATCTATAGATCAGTTTTCCATCTCCTCCAGCACAGTATTATTACAGGACACACCTGGGTCTCTATTATCGGAGAACGGTGGCTTAGAGATCTTATTATCTAGAGTCTCTATTACTCTCACTCTCCTGGTTACCCAAGACAAGTAAAGCTGTGAAGTACTGTTTCTTTCTCACAGTGTTAAGGGTTCTTCAAATGCTTCTTTCATTTCTCACTCCTCTCTCTACTACATTCTGTAGCCAGCTTCTCCTCAAAGCGCTCACAAGCATTTTCTACTGCCACATCTTAGGTGCAAACTCACCCTCAGGGGTGCACTGAAATGAACCATCCTTCCCTTTTATTAAGGAAGGGATTCAATTAATTATTAGTATTTTAATGAGGTATCTATTAATTCCCATACTATTACAGGGGCCATCTCAGTCCTGGAGAATATTGGACTATTCACACAGGGTGGGGGCAGGAAAAATCCTGCAGAGCCATCAAGAGGGTTTCTCAGGCTAAAAAAGAATACACAGTCTACACTGAAATTTGTGATCCAAACAAAAAGAAGACCACTAGAAGTAAAAAGTAAGTCCAGGTGATGCAAAATGTGGAAAAATATAAGATCTTCTTAAATAGAAAGAAAAATCAGACACAGTTTAGACATTTCCACAGTTTCAAGCACAAATTCCTATCCTCCTTGAAGAAATCAAGCTAGAAAAACTGACTTCCCCAGGCTCTGAACTGTTCTTCTTCCTAAGATACCACACCACCCCCCCGAGCTAAGGAATCCTCTTCTTCTAATTCAGAAAATGCTTCTCATATACCTTTATGGTGAAGACTGCCTCCTGGATGAGCACCGAACCTCAATTTCCTGGGGGTAGCAATCCTCCTGGATCCACTCCAAACAATCCAGCAGCCGGGAGATAGGCACTCTCCCAAAGGAAAAGGAATACTGCTGTCCTTTCCCTCACTGGAACTCAGGCAAAGCACAGCCCCTCTACTGCCTCTTTTGAGCTTCCTCACTGAAGACTCCTCAGGTCACCTTTATAATCCCTGACTATTGACCCATTCTTTAGGGGATAGACCCTGAGTGCTGTCAGTCACCAAAACCACTAACTCCCCTTGAACCTCCTATGGCCAAAAGATTCCCTTTGCTACCAGAATATAAGGCCTATGCTTTGCTAGTAAGGGTCCTGGTTCCCTTGCATGTGCTTTACAAGAAAGTTCCTTATGGAGGAACAAAGCATATATTCCAAATAAGAAAGAAATCAGCATTAATCTGAGGATCAGAAATCATTCAGCACTTTACAAAGATCTCAATCTGACCCTTTTAAACCTTTCAATCTGCATAACTCACAGAACAATATGGGACCAATGTTTATATTTTAAGATCAAATGAAGACATAAGTTGGGCACTGTAGGTCTGGCCGGGCTGCTAAAAGTTCCCAGATGGTATAATACGGAAAGGAACATTTACTCCCATCTTGAACCATGATGGTACCTGTAATAGACTCTTGAGGTAAGCATATGTGAAAAGCAATGACCACAGCTTTAATAGAGCACATATGACAATTTCTAAAAAGTCAGCTCCTAATAGCACCCTTCAGGTTTTGCAAAACAATCCTAAAATGTCACACTGTCCAATTTGTTATTACATCACTTCTGTTTAAATTCTAATCATTCCTTGTTTTGCAGCAGGTTATCACCAACCTGGTTGCTGTTGACCTGCCAGACTGACCTGGCTGACCCGAGGAGTGCACAGCCTGCCTGGATAAGTGAGTACTGCATTTCCACTATGACTTCCAGTTACCATTGTATTTGATTCTATTATTGCACCCTGCCAAACAGAACAGGTTACATAATTGCTTGCTTTTCAACTAGGATTCTGATATTTAGAATTAACCATGTAGCCATTCATAAAGGCAACCCAAAGACTCATTACTGAAATGTTTGAGTGGGCATTTTCACACTTTGTTAACATTATCAACATATGTAGATATCTAAACTGCACAGGGACTCTGTTCTCCTGCTTAGCTTCAGCTGTCTACTCCCTGTTCTTATGAGAGTTAAGAAGGTGGTCTTTCTCGCTCATAGCTGAAAAGGCTGTTTGTGAGAGCAATACCTTTCACAAGGCTAAGCCTGCCGCCTGCCCTCCCTTTGGCCCTATCCCTAGACTTTTTTCTTCTTTGTTCTTCCTTCTGGCCAAGCCCTTCTTAATGGTCAGGAGGCAGCTATCCATTATTAGTCAGGTAGCTTTGGAAACACCACCACTTATCCCTAGGAATGAGTAACAAGAAATGGATCGGCTGGGTACTTGTCAGTTTGGCTACTATCAGAGACAGGTTGCTGGGCTCGATGGACCTTTGCTCTGACCCAGAATGCCTTATCTTATGTTCTTTAAAAACAGGACTATCTTGTATAAAGGAGGAAACCTGGCCACCCCACCCACGGGGCTACATCTAGAGATCTGTTATAAAGCTGCTTGCTGTTCAGTGTTGTCTCTACTTAACAGTGAATTATTTATTTATTTATTTATTTATTTATTTATTTAAAAGTCTTTTATACCGATGTTAGTCGAAACATCACCTCGGTTTACATGGAACAAAAGCAACGGAAATTACAAGTAACAGGGGAAGGGTAAGGGGTACAAAAAACCATAAGGAGAGCAGAGAAGCATAGGAACAAACAACAAGTGAACTATAATGTCATAAGAACAATAATACCCTGCACAGGATAGCAAGGAAGGAAGACCACATTGCAGTTGGTTACAAAGCTCACTAGGAATCACCATTCCTGTACTGCATGCACAGAACAACATGTGTGAATAGCATCTGTTTCGGTAGCGCAGTCTTTGCCATTCTGAAACTGTGAATCCCACTAGCAGAGAGCTAACTCTTAAAAAAGTAAATTCAAATTTTATTGACTTTTTCTTCAGAAACTTATCCAAACCGCTTTTAAAGTCAGCTATGTTAGATGCCTTGACCATGTCCACCAGCAACAAATTCCACACTTAATTGTGTGTTGAGTGAAAAAATACTTTCTCTGATTTGTTTAAATGTGCTATGTTTTAGGTTGCTGGAGTGCCCCGAGTCTCAGTGCTATCTCTATCTCTTCTTTAAGTTCCCTTCCATCTCTGTCCCCTTTCCACCCCTTCTTTTCCTCCCACACCTATAGCTTCCTCTCCATCGGTCCTCTTTATTTCCCTCTGTCCTTGAGATTCCTTTTGATCTTTTACCACCTTTCTTGCTCTTCTTCATCTCTCCACTCACTGCTGCAGGTTCCTCTCTATCTCTCTTTCTCCTCAGATTTCTCTCTCATTTCACTTCCAGCCCCCTCCTCTTGTTCATGTTCCTCTCAGTTTCAAGAGGCATAGTACTATGGGCAGATTAGTGTAAAATTAGCAGGATAGGACATACCAGCATACACTCAGGCCTATCCCCTAGGCTGCCCCTCCCTCAGGGTATGTAGTTCCTTTGTAGTCAATAAGCACAGGATGGGGAGGAAGAACAGTCACAGAGTCTGAGAGTGTGTGCTTACTGTATCCACACACTACCATCACTCCCCATGACCTGACTGCCAGGAAGGAGGGAGAGTCAGCATTTTAAATGTTGTAGGGTCTGGTATTGCTTTTACTAAGGCTATGTCCCATATTGTGAGAATGGCCACCTGTGGATCTATTATGCTTTTCTGAGAATAGAGACAGTGTTAGACATATATAGACTAAGCAACTGCTTGGGACCCTGAGCTGTTCAAGAGGCCCCTGGACTTACTTTTTATTATTGCAAATAACAGAAAGAAGCTTTTAACAGTTAAAAGTTTTATTCCTGTACCTGCATTGGTGGCCAGCAGCAGTGCCTGTAAGACAGATCATATTCCTTAGCAGCTCTCCATGGCTGAAGGTCAGAGCCTGTGTACCAAAACATGGGCCTGGCAGAATATGGCTGTAAGCACAATTGGTTCCCCTCTGGGTGTTGCACAGGGGAAAGTTTTAGTTGTAATACCATCTCCTGTAGAGGAAAAAGCCCACAGAAAGGAGCTCGAGAGGGGACTGCAGAAAATAGATGGCTGCGCTGGAGATACTGGAGAAGGAGGGCTGGGGTGAAGTAATGCAGAAATAAGATAAGAGATACACGGGTGAAATGTAAAAAGATGAAATGCAATTTAACGACAAGAGTAAAGTGATGAATAGAAGGGAGATGGGGAGAAGTGGCATGGAGGGAAAACAATGCTAAATGTAAGGGGGGGAGAGCTGGAGAAAGGAGGAAAATCATAGAAAGGAAAAGAAAAACTAAAACAAGAAATGGAGTCAAGAAAAGCCAGAAGACGAAAGCAGAAGATAGAAAACAGTATGATGTGGAGAAGCAAGGAAAAGGTAAGTGTTATTTTATTATTTAATTCTGTAACCGTCTCTTTTTAGTCAGTAAGGAGGTCCAGACAACTGATCCGTAAAGATAGACTTTTATTGCCAGCAAGATGCAGCTAAGACAAAGGCTCAGTACAACTGCATGCCACGCCCCCTTCGGAGCAAACTTTTATGCACTTTACAACTCTTATCTTTCACACATGCGTTCTGGTTTTTGCTGAACAAACATTTCACAAATTGCTGAACAAGCATTAGCTAGCGTGGTCCTCTAGTAGGTGTAGCTTATGATCAGACTATTGTTTCGTCATTTAATTGACGTGTTAGACATTTTACATCGGCATTCGTATTAATACAATACAAAGTATTATTCCAAAATGGAGTTACGTTACGTTACGTTAAAAGTTAGTGCGCCACTGCGTCACTACGCATTACGTATCATTTGCGTTGCAAATATTAGTACGTTCAAGATGGCTGTGCGTTTCACTGCTGGCATGATTAGTCGGAGGATGTTCAGTTGTTCGTTCGTACTTCAGGGGGGTCACGAAATTGAACCCCTTCATTCCCCCCTTTGATACTTCAACTTTGAAGAGAAGGCAGAAGTATCACTTTATATCTGAAGAGTAACTGAAACGACAAATAAGAATTAATACCAGTGACATTGAATGTGAGCCCTAATATGTTGTTAGGTCGTTGGTTGCTTCACGGGTTTGAGACGGGTGGACCCTATTGGTGTCACCCCCCTTTGTAGCCCGACTTACCCTAACAACACGGTGGCTCCATTATGGTAATGCTTAGAGGTTAGAGTTTATTAGACTTATAAGTTAGTAGTTAGGTACTCTTTATCAGAATCAGTATCCGAATCATTGTTAGTGTCGTAGTCAGAAGAATCAGATGAAGGGAATGTGGAGACAGACACATACTTATTAATCATCATGACGTGAGCAGCTGCTCGCCGATCAGCAATATGTTCAATCATGGATCGGAGATGTCTAAAAATAAGAGGGAGACAAATAGGAAATAGAATGCATGTCAAAACAAGAAGTATCAGAGGAAAGAGGAGTTCTTTAAGGCCAGGAATGGAAGTGAGCCAGTTGGGTAAAGAACCTGTCCAGTCAAGTATTCCAGTCCACGTCTGCACTGGTACATGGGCCAGTCGAATCATTCGATCAGTAATCTCCTCAATGACTTTACTCTTGTCATCTACCTGTAAACAACAGTTAGAAAGATTAAATTTGCCACATACACCACCTTCCTGGGCTAGGAGGTAGTCCAAAGCCAATCGATTTTGGTAGACAGCTGTTAAAATTTTAGTGTTTTGCTTGGCTAAGATGTTGAGAGCCAAGGCAGAATCATTTGTCAGGAGTTCCAGTACTGCTTGGAGTCTTATAATTTGATTGAGCATATAGATAGGTGTTCTATATCCATAAGAACCATCCTCAGCCCAGGTGGCCGGACCATAGTATTGTACAATTCGTTCAGGAGGCCACTCTTGATCTTTCCAATCTCCTATGGATACTTTAGGAGTGCTTCGGCGTTTGTTGGGTCTCATGGGACTGTATACTGGAACTCCTAAGGTTTCCCCAGCAGTGATGGGAAATAGGAAGAAACTTGGCCGAATTGTAGCCAAGAAGCAAGTTCCATACCAGCTTGTTGGTAATTGTTCATAGGCTCTTCGTCCACATACATAATAATAACCATCTGGAGCATTGAAAATGGTAGTAGCAACGCCCGCAGCTGTCCATGTCTTGTTCAAAGTCGATTCAGTCCAGATGGGAGTAGGCATGGTAGAATTTTCAGTCTGCCACCATGTCTGGGTGGTAAGGTTGGCAGTAAGAACTCCTGTGCATGGAGAATTTCCAACAGGCACGGTATAGATGCGTGAATGTTGTCGAGAGATACATAGTCTGCCAATAACATCAGTCTGTAGCGCCCACTCATATGGATGAGATTTACGGTTGTAGGTTACAGTGGTATTCAAGGTGTTAAGATCAGATTGGAATGTTTCCTTGGCTTCCCATGGCCATTGCTCTCCTGTATCTGTTCCTCCACATACAAAACAGTTCTTGACTTCGAGAGAGAGAGCTATGTTTTCTGCCAAATTGACAAACAGGTTTTTTACTTGCTGAGAAATTGTATGTTTCTTTAGTTCCTCAGTGGCATGAGATATTTCATCGAAGAAGGATTGATAACCCACCACAGTAGTCTGGTGAATAATTGGACGAGGTTTGTCTCTCCGCTGAGTGATGGTAATGTAGGTCATAGGGTCTTTTCCAGTTCCGTCGATACCAAATCCCCAAGTATCTTGCCAAGGGAATCCTTCACTTCTTAGAGGCCATTGTATAGATACTGTATTACCATTTACTGCAGTTAACCGTCCTATTCCGTGGCAGCCATGGTAACCTCCTCCGGTGTAATCACAAACTAGAGCCCATCCTGACAGTGTCAGGTCCCCTCCGCATGGTAGCCAACTGGATGGATTAGCTGCACGGTTGTATGGGCAGAGGTATTTGTGATTGTAGACATAGGAATTTTTCCAGGCTTGAGACCCACAGTGGAGTGCATTTGGGTGTTTATCAATGGCTTCACAGGCATCGAACGTTATTGTGACAATCGTTTCACTTCCCATAAGAACCTTAGTGGAGTTGATGTAGTACAAGATGCCCTTTCCTTCTGGGACAATACTTGATGTGTAGCTCTTTGGTAGACCTGCAGTGAGGGTGATGTTGTAGTACTTAGGAGTTGTTGGGGTATGACAGATGACTTTGCCAGTTTCTAAACATCGATGGAAGGATTGATAGCCTTGAGTAGTATTCAGGGCACAAGCAGGTAGTGTGGCACAGGAAGTTGGTGGTTGAGATTGGTGGATGATTGTTGAGACAACTTGAAATCCAGTTTGAGTGGTAGTACGAATTAGCTTGATACATTCGGTGCAATTCTTGCTCAAGGACAGGAAAACAGAAGTAGTCGGTGTACAGAAGAGTAGTAAGTGAATGTAGAAGATGGATGCAACGTAGATCTTGGAAGTCGGAATCTGTGACATTGCTTTATGACGTAGATGGTTGCATTCATAAGTAATGGATTCTGAAAGGAAGGAGAGAAATGGACACATTAATATTTAGCTGCAGTTACTGATATCTTTTTACTCAGGACTAGCATTGGGCCTGCCTTGGGTGAATCTTAATTTGTGGTCTCCAATCCTGGAGACCTGCCAGTTGGCTGAAGCTGGTTTGAGACGTGTCCAATGAATCCATGAAGGACATCCAAAAACTTTGACAGCTGTTGGAGTAGTTAGTAATACAGTGTACGGCCCTTTCCATCGGGGCTGGAGGAAATCAGACTCATCCCAGTCTTTTATCCACACCGAATTCCCGATCTGGTATGGATGAATCGGGGTTAGCAGGACTAATGGTTCAGTGTTGCAGGTGTAATTTTGAATCGCAATAACTGTGTTATATAGTCCTTTGAGTTGGTTACTGAGAGACATTTCCCCTTGTATTTGCAGCGATTCAGGAAAAGATGGAAGAGGTGGAGGCCTTGCGTACATCATTTCATAAGGTGTTAAACCCGACTTCCGTGGAGTGCATCGGACATGTAGTAGAGCTAATGGCAGGATGTCTGGCCATTTAGTCTTTGTTTCCTGACACAATTTAGCGAGCTGATTTTTTAGTGTCCTGTTAGCTCGTTCAACTGCTCCGCTACTTTGAGGTCTCCAGGCTCAGTGCAGATGCCATCGGATGCCCAGAATTTGACTCAGGCGTCGTGTGACTTCACTGGTGAAAGCTGGTCCATTATCTGAATTTATCTGCCGGGGTAATCCGTATCGTGGTAAAATTTTATGGAGAAGCAATGTTACTACTTCCTTGGCAGTCTCAGTTCGCGTGGGTATGGCTTCGATCCATCCGGTATAAGTACAGATAGCTACCAACATTGCTTTGTATCTTTTTGAAGCAGTCATGTGGGTGAAGTCGATTTGACAAACTTGAAACGGAGTTGTTCCTCGTAGTATATGTCCAGGAGCTGGACCAGGTCCATTTCTGGGATTGTTTCTTGCACAGGTAACACATTGATTGACAGCATATTTAGTTAGCTGAAAGAGTCTATTAATGTAGTAAGTTTTTGCCAACAGTGTTGCTAATGCATCTCGACCGAGATGGGTTTTATTATGGGCTTCTCTGACAACAGTCCATGCCAGTGCGTCGGGTATCCACACCCTATCTTCTTGTACAATCCACCACCCATCCTGCTGATGAAATTGTTCAGTTTGGCCCAATCATTTTCTTCCGCTGAATAAATGGGGGTTTCATTCGTGAACTGTAGAAGTGGGCAAGTGGGAGTTGAAGTATGTGGTGATTGCACACGTGCTGCTTCTTTCGCTGTCTTATCTGCCCATTGGTTTCCTTTGGCAATGGGATCAGTTTTCCCTGTATGGGCTTTACAATGCATAACAGCTACCTTTCTTGGTGCCCATACGGAGTCTAGCAATTGATGTATCTCTGATGCATTAGCTATTTGTTTCCCTTCCGCAGTTAGGAATCCTCGTTCCTTATATAAAGCTCCATGCACTTGGATCGTAAGGAAAGCGTACTTTGAATCCGTATAAATATTGACAGTTTTCCCTTCTGCCAACTGCAGAGCCCTTGTGAGCGCAATTAGTTCAGCTTTTTGCGCTGATGTCCCTGGGGGTAGGGGTTCGGCTTCAACAATGTCATCCTCGGAGACTACAGCATACCCAGCGACTCTGATTCCATTTATGATCTGGCTGCTTCCATCAGTGAATAAAGTCCATGCTCCTTGCCAGGGTTGGTCGCGTAAGTCGGGTCGGCTGGAATGTACTGTTGCCATAATTTCCCCACATTTATGAGTAACTGAAGTGGGGGTTGGGAGTAAAGTTGCAGGATTCAGATTTTTACTGTCCTGTATTTGAATTTCTGGAGTTTCACATAATAAAGCTTGGTACTTTACAAGACGTGAATTTGTCATCCATTTTGGTCCATGGGTCTCTAGCAGTCCTTGGATAGTATGAGGAGTTGTTACTTGTAAAATCTGTCCAAATGTTAGCTTAACAGCTTCGGGTATCAGTAGACATGCAGCAGCAATGCTTCGGAGGCATCCCAGCCATCCTTTTGACACATTGTCCATTCCTTTTGACAGATATGCAACAGGTCGTTCCCATGAGCCTAAGGTTTGAGTCAATACCCCTATGGCCATGCCTTTTTTCTCGTCGACGAATAGATGGAATGGTTTCATCACATCTGGCAATCCTAAGGCAGGTGGTTCAATTAAGGCTTCTTTTAGTTGACGTAAGCTTGCCAGTTCGTTTCCTTCCCATTGGAAGGGTTGAGATTCTGCCTCTTTACCCCGCAGCTTGTCGTACAGGGGTTGGGCAATAACTGCATAGTTAGCAATCCACAGCCTACAGTATCCTGCAGCTCCAAGGAACGCTCGGAGCTCTTTCTTGCAAGTGGGTACAGGTTGATCTCTTATAGAACTGGTGCGAGAAACTCCCAGACAACGGGTTCCTCCACGTATTTGGAAGCCTAAATACTCTACTTCCAATTCACAGATTTGCGCTTTCTTTTTACTTGCACGATACCCTTTTGAGTACAACGTCTTTAGCAGCTGAAGAGTGGATACCGCACATTCGAGGTACGTCTCTCGAAACAACAGAAGGTCATCCACGTATTGTATGACTGGCCCATACTTTACTTGATACATCTTTAAGTCTTTTGCCAGTTGCTCACCGAACAGCGTAGGTGAGTGCCTAAACCCTTGAGGCAACCGAGTCCATGTGTACTGCTGCTTTACTCCAGTATCTGCATCTTCCCATGTGAAAGCAAAAATCTTTTGACATTCCTCCGCCACCGGGACGGAGAAGAAGGCATCTTTGAGATCAATGACACTGTACCACTTTGATGCAGGAGAGACTTGAGCCAGGATTGAGTACGGATTTGGGACGAGGGCTACTAGATCTGCTACTTGACTATTCACTTTTCTTAAGTCTTGTACTGGTCGATAGTCATTTGATCCAGGCTTCTTTACTGGCAACAAAGGGGTGTTCCAAGCAGATCGGATTCGCCGGAGAATGCCCAAATCATACAATCTTTGCAGGTGTATCTGAATTCCTTGTCTGGCCATATACGGAATGGGGTATTGAGATTGATTTATCACCTGTGCATTCTGTTTCATCTCGATCCAAATAGGGGTAGCGTTGATGGCTATTCCTCCTGGGTTCTGTTCCGCCCATACTTTAGGTATACTGTCCATTAGCTGTCTGCGCTTTTCGTTGAGGACGGTGTTTTCTCCATATCGGTGCGTAGTGATATGTTCGACTATGGGGAGATGTAATCTCCATTCTTCTTGGAGTGGACAGATGAGAGAGACTGGGTTATCAGCGAAGGATGCTCTTATTTCTCCTGTCGATTCGAATTGTAAGTTGGCTCTTAATTTACAAAGAAGGTCTCTCCCTATGAGGGGAACTGGGCATCCCGGGACGTAGAGAAACTGATGGGATACTAATTGTCCTCCCACTCGAACCTGTCGTTTCTGGAGAAAGGGAGCGATAAGTGGCTTTCCAGAGGCCCCTACAATAGAAATGTTTTTCGACGTGGGCGTGGTAATAGCGGTAGTCATGACTGATCTTTGTGCCCCGGTATCTAACAATCCCTTAAATGTCTCAGTCCCTACTTTGATTTCTACTAAGGGATCGAATGGAAGAATTCCCTTCTCTAGTCATGCTTCACTACTGTCTTCGCCAGAGGTTTCTCCTACAGCCATCTGCCATTCAGCTTCCTTTAGTTTGGACGGAGTATATCCTTCCTGCTTCATTTGCAGGGACTCTGGGCACTCAGACTTCCAGTGTCCTTCTTGTCTACAGAATGCACATTGATTGGCTCCCAATGGCATCCTTCCACCCCTAAACGATCCTCCTCTACTTGCTCGTCCTCTGGGCGGTCCCCTCGAGGGTGACCTGCCCCTTCCTCTCGGCCCAGGATATCCCTGATAGTGCCTGGCCGAGTTTCCGAAATTCGTTTCTTCCAGCGCTGCAGCTAATAGACTAACACTTTCTCTTAACTTTCTACTTTCTTTCTTTTCCTTCTTGTCTCCGTCCGGCTCTCGGTTTACATAAACTCTGTCAGCCATGGCTTTTAACTGGCTAATAGTCATTCCCTCAAATCCTTCTGATTTCTGTAACTTCCGGCGGATATCGGGACAGGATTGTCCGACAAAGCTCATCACTATGACGGACTGACTCTTGGGGTCCTCTGGGTCGAATGGACTGTATTGCCGATATGCATCCATCAATCTCTCCAAAAAGATTCCGGGAGTCTCGTCTCTCCCTTGCACCACGTCGTGGATCTTCCCCATATTCATGACTTTCTGCTTTCCTTTCTTTAAAGCTCCGAGAAAGGCGACTTGATATGCAGCAATGCGGGCTCGCCCTGCAGCCGTCTGGAAATCCCAGTTGGGATCGGCGACAGGGGCATGCTCTCTCACTACTTCATCTGGATTACCGTCTGACCCGGCTCCCAGCCGAGCTGCTTCTTCCATGTTTAATTGTATTTGTCGGCGTTCTTCAGTGGTAAAAAGGATGGAGGCGAGATGCCGAATGTCAGCCCATTAGGGTTATGGGCTGCAAAAATTCCTCGTAAAAAATCTAGCATCTGATCTGGATTATCAGCGTAAGAGGGGCCAAGCTGTTTCCAGTTAAAAAGATCACTGGAAGTGAAAGGTATGTAAGTAAACAACTTTATAGTTTGCGTAGTATTATACTCGTTTTCTTCAGTAGGGACCACGGGAACTACGGTGGTTGTTTCTCTAATTGGTAGTTGCAAACTTGCGGCTTGGGTTTTACTGCGAGTGCCGCCTGACACGGACGACTCGCCACTGTCTTCAACTTTTGCCGCCGCTGCTTCCGCTTCAAGCCGTACTTCGGGAACCGGCATTATTTCATGATCAACTTGGGCATCGGCGGGAGCTGGGGGATCTGGTGGCGCATTATACGATTGAGGGTAGCTAGGGGCATAGGGTGGCGGCAGAAGATCTTCTGCGTCAGGCAGTACTGCAGGCGGCAGGGGTTTAACTTTTTTTTCTTGAGTCCGTGAATTCCCTTGCACTACAAACATGGCCGCCGCAGATGACGCATGGTCCTTTATTCCCAAGATGGCCGCCCTTCCCTTTCTTTTCCGGTTTGGGGACTTCCGGTCTCCCATTTTGTTCACTTGCGCCACCATTACGAGGGCGGCTCCCTCCACTAACTTCTTTGCCCACTTCGGAGGATTCTCAATAACTGCAATCCAAGCAGTTATGTATGGCTTATCCTCAGGGCAACCCGGATTCTCTTCTTTCTCAACTATTTTCAGGACCCTTGTGGCCGTTTGGAAATTGAAAGTTCCTTCCGGAGGCCAATTTACACACAAACCGGGCCACCTATGGGTGCATCGCTGAATCATTCCGGGCTTCGTACATTTACGTTTATCGAACACTTCACTATAGTGTTCCGTCATAACTTTTAGTGGAGTTGAATAGCCCCCTCCCATTAGGATAGAATTCACAGACAAAGGAGGGAAGGGAAGACGGATAGGTAAGGGGTCCGTATCCGTCAGACACAAAAGGGTCACAATTGCCCCGACTAGGACGCGGTCAGCCCGGCCTAGAACTGCGAGGCCATTCACTCTCTTTCACACAACAAGAAACCTATTCCCACTATCGTATGCGTTACTTCTTTTTCCTCTTTTTATGCGCGTGGCTTTCGGAATGCAATTCCTACCAAACCACCGCTTGGGGTGTGATCAAAGCCCCCTCGGTCCGCCTGGGATGGACCGGTTATTTGCTACTCTTTTAGCTATTCTTCACTTTTCCCATCATTCCCATAATACTCGCCTGCAGGGTTCTTCCGATCGTCACGAAAGCCTTCTTCCCAGATCACCAGCCCAGAGGTCTCAGAAGAATTTCTGTGGAACGGTCCCCTCAGAAACCTGATCGCTGAACTCAGCGGTGGCCACTCACCGGGTACATCTGGGGGATCGCTCCGCCACCAAACTACCGGACCCACTGGGGGGCTAAAATAGCATCCCCGGTACCTCCTGGCTGGCTCGCCAAATGTAACCGTCTCTTTTTAGTCAGTAAGGAGGTCCAGACAACTGATCCGTAAAGATAGACTTTTATTGCCAGCAAGATGCAGCTAAGACAAAGGCTCAGTACAACTGCATGCCACGCCCCCTTCGGAGCAAACTTTTATGCACTTTACAACTCTTATCTTTCACACATGCGTTCTGGTTTTTGCTGAACAAACATTTCACAAATTGCTGAACAAGTATTAGCTAGCGTGGTCCTCTAGTAGGTGTAGCTTATGATCAGACTATTGTTTCGTCATTTAATTGACGTGTTAGACATTTTACATCGGCATTCGTATTAATACAATACAAAGTATTATTCCAAAATGGAGTTACGTTACGTTACGCTAAAAGTTAGTGCGCCACTGCGTCACTACGCATTACGTATCATTTGCGTTGCAAATATTAGTACGTTCAAGATGGCTGTGCGTTTCACTGCTGGCATGATTAGTCGGAGGATGTTCAGTTGTTCGTTCGTACTTCAGGGGGGTCACGAAATTGAACCCCTTCAATTCGGTGATTGGAACATTTTTAATGATTTTGTAGATGGCCCCTGCCTTGTGCTGCGAACACCATTCAGAGGTGTCATGGGTCCGGGTCCGGGTCTGAGTCCAGATTGGGGAAGAAGTTAATCTCCAGGGCCCCTGGACAAGTCACCAAAATAAGAGAAAGGACACCAAAAGTAGTGTTCAAAATAAAGTCTATACTGCAAATTAAGATAAAATATCCAGTCCAATAACATAAAAAGACAAATCAGCATCAACTGAAAAACAAAAATGAAAGATCCGGTTTCCTTGTCCATCTCACTTGCACCATTATTCACAAGGAAAAGATAAATACCAAAATACCCAAAACATGAGTCAAACTCCCAAACTTTAATCCAAACTTTTTAAAGTCTCCTCGATTCTTTTAGCTCTTCACCCAGTCTTACTCTTTCAGGCTGGGCAAAACATCCAAAGATTCTCCAATGTCTTCTCCTTTGCTTTCTTGATCGCTTGGGCAAAAAGAACAAGAATGACCCAGCCCTTCTGGATACCCTGAGGGGAGCCTGTCCTTCCAGACTGGTCACAGTTCCAAAACTTTTCTCAAATTCCAAAAATCTCTGAATTGCTGGGTTGAGATCCTGAGGGGGATCTCCAGTTTCTCTCTTCTCTCCTTCAAAAATCTCCAGCCACCCAATAGCTATCTTGAAATCCTGAAGGGATCTCTAGCTTCTTCTTTCTTGCTTCTACAGCCGTGCCTAACCCTGTAAAAAAAAAACTGGGACTGCTCCAAAGGGTTATATACCCCCAGAAGCCTTCCCCCATAAAGGTGGGGTTTTGGCGAGGAGTGGATTAAAAAATGCAAAACCCACTCCCAGTGCCTAAAGATGGAAAAATGCTGGAGTTAAATTTAATGACCGGCAAAGCCCCCACACAATGTTTTATGTATTTTTTAAAATTCTAGCTGTAATGTCCAACATCTGATATTGGGAGTGATCTACTCTTTTTAGCTTTTATGTCCTTTATGTCATTTGGGTGAGAGGTATTGTGTACTTCTAACTTTTGCTTTTCCCCCAGTTGTATGCCAGCCCTGTCTCCCTGAAATCTGTAATCCAACCTTGGGCTGTTTGTGGAGGGGAGACCTGGAAGATAGATGGAGAGAGAAACATGCTGGATATGTCTATGTGTGTATTTGAGAGAGGAAGTTGTATGTTTGGAAATAAGTATGGGTGTGGGAGAGAGTGGGTATGTAATTGTATTAGAGAAGCTTTAGTTGAGATAGAGAACCTGTGTGTGTGAGAGAAGCTGTGGTTGATGTGTTTATGAGGATGTTTGAAATAACATTGTATGAAATGCAGCGTATGGAGGGGGGGGAGGGGTGCTTCGAGCCCAAGTGATGCAAGAATTGTGGCTCAACAACTGTCAGCAATCCCCTGCCCTGCTCCTCAGACTCAGAAAGTAATCCCTCTCCTCCCCTGCCTGCTGGTCCTCAGGTTTGGTGAGGTGTCCAGTTACAGTCCATGGAAAAGTTAGCCGCCCTATCTAGGGACCTCATTCCTGAGCATCGTAGCTCGCACATATCTCCTGCATAAAAAGAATTTACACAATTGATCTAGCTGAATTTGACTTTTCCAGTGCACAATAATTTTTACTGTACTGTAGTAGATATGTGCCTGCCATGATATTTTGCACTGATTGCCTATTAATTTATTTTTTTTTTTTGGCCTGGCCCTTTGCTCCTGCTCATTTGGGCTTGCAGCTCAGATGGAACTGACCTAGATTGAGCACCATGAGATTCCATTCGCAGCTGCCCTGGAGTTTTCCCCTATTTTGTATTACTTAGGCCAATAATTACAGCAACAATCCTTCACCCTTGCAACTGTGGGCCCTAAGACAGTGGTACAGTTTATAAAATACCATGTATCTCCACTCTGAAAGTATGCACATCTGTGTCAGTAGATGCACTTTTTTCTTTCAATGCAGGGGTCCACATAGTTTGTACACCTATTTTGTAAGAGTACTTGTATATGTTTTAAGCAGGAAATAATGGTAACGTGTGTAATAACCCTCAGTTTATGCGCAAAGGTAAGAAATTTCTAATACATGTGCATGCTCCACATGTGAAAATACTAACTTGTGTGCATACTTTCAATCACCAATCTGCAAACACCTCCGCCAGTCCACCCAGACCCTCCACCAGTTCGCATTGATACCCCCATCCAAAAAATGCAGATAAAAGACAAGTTCGATTTCATTTCCATGACGCAAATAGCAGGGGTAAAAGCATGCGTGCAAGCTCCGTGTACACCACCTATGAAATACTTGTGCGCATACGTCTGAACTGCCCAGAATACCTTTGAAATGCCTCCTTTTTTACTTGCATACAAGTACATACAGTGTATGCGTCCAGCCTTCTGAAAATTTGCTTATTACCCATAAGGGCTACATATGCTTTTGTATCCCAGTTTCTACGTACTCCCCCCCCCCCCCCCCCCCCCCACTCCCGCCCCCACCCCCACACACACACATAAATCTTTGAAAATTGACCTCTAAAGGTCTGTTTCTTAGATATCAGGTAATTCTGTGGTCCATTTTCAGCTATTAGCTTGCAAAGTTAAGGACCTGAATCACTAAGGGGAAGAAATTAAAAGCTACCTGGGGCTGAAGTAAGTTGTGCACGCCGGCCAACTGCCAGCGCGCGATCCCTGGCACAGCAGCAAATGGCCCCTGTGTCAGAGGCCTCTGACCCAGCCCCCCGGACCGTCCCGCCCCCACACCGCCCCCTTTAGTAAAGCCTTATTAATCAGGGCCTTGTCTACCAGAAAAAAATAGACCCGGGAATATGTCTGATGGGCCTTGGAGTAGAAGGTGTAATTCCATGTAGTGGGATTAAATAATCTCCAAACATCTATAAGGTTCCACTCCCGCATAAATACTTTTAATCCTTTCCTATTTGATCCGGTACATCCCCCCCTACAGCCACTGGAATCTAAGAAGGGATACCTAGTCATATTAAAGTCCCCCCCTATAATAAGTGTCCCTTCCACCCATTGCTTCATAGTATCTGATAATTTCCCTAGAAACTGCCCCAGTCTGGAGTTAGGTACGTATACACTTACCAGTGTATATAAATATTTATCCAACATAAATTTGAGAATGAGATACCTCCCTGTTGTATCACGCAGCACCGACAGTATATCAAAGGCAATAGATTTTGAGAAGAGAATCCCTAGGGCCGTGCGGGCGGCAGTAACCAGGACTTATGGGAGCATCTACAGGAAGTAGGTTGAGTTCCTTCCTGCAGGCTCCATCTTTGGAGAGCTATTTAAGGCAAGGTCTGAGCCTTCAGACCTTGCCTTGGCTTCTTGGCTCTTGTGGTTGTTCCTGTTTGTTGTTCCTGATTTGACCCTCCGTGTGTGATCTGGACTGGTTGCGGTACTTTCTGGCTCTCGACCCCTGGACTGGCTGCGGAATATTCTGGCTTCTGATCTCTGGACTGGCGGTGGTACTTTCTGGCTCTCGATCCCTGGACTGGCTGTGGTACTTTCTGGCGCTCGACCCCTGGACTGGCTGAGGAGAACTCTCTGGTACCGGATCTCTGGATTGTCTGGGGACATTCCTCTTGCTTGGATCTCCGAACTGTGTTTGTCTGTTCTCGCGACCTGCTGGAGGCGCCAGCTTCTGTTCTCACGACCTGCTGGAGGCGCCAGCTATCTGGATTATACGACCTGCAGGAGGCGCCTGCATCCAGATCTTCACCTATCACCGCCAGTGACCCTCGGGATTGGCCTCGCCTTCTGACAGTGGGACTTACGTTCATCGTTGGACCAAGGGTCCACCTCTCAATTTGTAACACCCCTCAACACTAAGAATTTATCCCAAATTGCAAGCCCCTTACCCTCCCACCCACTTCCCATCTTCCTCCCAGTCTCCCCTCCCCCCAAGCACCCCGTTGCCGGGGCATTGGACTGACATCACATATAGCGTTCCGAGAGTCATATCCCCCCCTACCCTCCATAGCCAAGAACCTCGGAGAATATATCAAACACAGAAGGTCCCCATTCGAACTTCAATATGAGAAAAACTTGGTAAACTGCCATAATCAACGTGACTGTAGGTCGCTAAGTAACCAGTGATGTAAAATTAAACAGTAATGAGAAGCTCCAAAGAAGGTATGTCAGCAGAAGATCCATGACTCTTCAAGCATTAAGGTCCCCTGTTGGAGAAGATCCTCTGGACTGTCTTCTGAGGTGCTTGTCTCCATGCGGGACGCGTTTTCACGTCTGGGACTTTTCTCCAGTAGAGTGAGAAGGTAGCATGCCGTCTGTCCTGTCTCCTGACTTCAGAAGGCCTGCTGCATGTAGGAGATCCACTGCTTCTTGTACAGATTTCAACTTATTTGTCACGCCCTGAATTGTGAATTGAAGGCCGAATGGAAATAGCCATTTATATCTGTGGTTATGCTCGCTCAAAATTTGCAAGATGTCTTGGAACTCCCGCCTTTTCTTGATCGTGATAACAGAAAGGTCTTGAAAAATTTCAATTTTCACCCCATGCCACTGTAAATCTTTGATTTGGCTTGCTTGACGCATGATCTGTTCTTTCAGTGCATATTCATGGAAGCACACCACTATATGTCTTGGGGTATTGCCCCTAGGTTTAGCAAGTGCCCTGTGCACTCTTTCAAGTTTAATATTGGGTAGCTGTGCTTCTTCAGTGGCTTTGGAGGTAGAGAGAATGAGGAGACATATGTCTTTCACACTTTTTTCACAGTCCTGGTATGCTTCCCCTTCAGGAACTCCTCTAATTCTCAAGTTTACTCTCCTGGACCTGTTTTCCAAGTCTTCCAGCCAAGCCTGTTGGTCAGCAATTTCTCTTTGAAGGTGAGCGATGCCCTGCTGGTTTACTGTTACTGTAGCCTCTTGCTCACTGAATTGCGTTTTCAGGGTATCGACTCGGTCCCCCAACTCCGCACACTCGCGCCTCATTTCCCCTATGGTTCTTATTTCCTCCTGTAGGGACCCCATTCCTTCCTTTATCTCCCGGAACCAGCTGCAGAAATCCTCCCTGGTAATCGCGGAGTCGACCGACTGGGGCAGGTCGGCGCGCTTACCAACGTGGCCGGCAGGACTCCCGGCTCCTCCAGATGTAGGCCTGAATCCTGCTTGTCTGGTGCTGTTTCAAAAGAAAATTGCCGCAGGTCGGCGATTTTTTTCCGGAGTGACATCTCTACCTGTCAGCTTTGATTTCACAGCAATTTGAAGGCGTTTTATGTACGGATTACCTGCTTAGATAGAGGATGCTTAAATTCTCGGCCTGGAGCTCGCGGATCAAGCGGCCATCCGAGCCGGTGACGTCACTTCCTCCAGCCTACTGAGTTCTACTGGAGTGAGTTCTACTTGTGAGAAAGGTTGAGTCAGACTGGAGAGTTGATGCAGTGATCCTCACCTCGAGTACACTTTGGATCGCAGAGGCTTACCCTCCTCCCCACTGCTGGAACCTTGGTACCCCAGTGGCTAACCGTGGGGGTAAATGAAGAGAAGGGTTAAAAATCTGGAAAATTATATTGGTACTGGGAACTCTATGGGGCCCCTAAATTCTGAACTTAAACCGAAGTGGGGGTTATATTTGTTAGGATATTCAATGGCGCAGTAACCTTGCTGAATATACCCAGCTATGCCAAAGTTAGCCGGATCAGTTTATCCAGCTAACTTTAAGTGCTCTCTGCTGAAAATTAACTTTTTGAGAGATAATTTAGCCAACTGGCCCCATTCCAGAATGCCCACGCCCCACCCCACCCTAGACATCCAGATAACCTTTTAGTCAGATAAAAAATGAGTCAGTTAAGTCCAGGGGAAGCAGACCTGCAAGATTTTAAATCAAGCAGTTTGTCTGGGACTTAGCAGGACAAATCACATTCAATATTGACCTCTCTGTCTTTTGAAACTAAAGAACTTCCCTATGGAGACTTCCCCGTTATAAACTGCTCACTTGTTCAATATCAGTACCATAGGGGAAAATGTTGCAGATTTGCTCACCAGAAATCTGGTAACCTTAAGTATTAGATATTTTAGTCTCTCTAGATAAGTGTTATAGTGCAAGCTCTGTACCATTCTAGTCTTCCTCCTTTGAAATGGCTATCCCTCCACTATTGGACTCAATATCCAAGGTAGAGTCTGAGCAAAGATCTATGCAGAGTAATTATTATATTATTATTATTATTATCACCATGCTGTTCTTACTCTCTTTTATGCAACCAACCATATTATTAGCCTTCCTAACTGTTTTGTGTCATGAACCGACTACCCAGAGGCCATCTGAGATATCAGTTTCTCAGGCCCAGTTTAACACAACATGGGTATGATCAAACAGGACTCTCCTGTCCCATCTTCATAGGATACTAATACAACTCAGTACAGTGCAAAGGAACTGCAGGCAACAGCATTTTTATGAAGAGTTTTCACAGTACAAATAAAATACACATTCAGTCTTTTCTGGTTTCTCACTCACATTCAGCACAGATGGAAATGTGTACATATTTGCATATTCTTTTTTCAGACAGCTCTTAATGTGACATGTATTTGTTTAGGTTTTCCATTAACTACAGTCAGCCAATGTCTCATTCACAGGGGAAATTGTTTTTTTGTTTGCCGGTTCTGAATTGGGCTCTGTATCTATTCATAGCACAAAAGTCTTTTTAGAAAAAGAAATGGAAAACATGGTAAATATAGGCATTAGACACAGATCTGTTGAACTTCTTCAAATGGGGCTTGTCAACATGAATTCTTCTTGTTAGTTCAGTTTCTTCATCATTAGGAGCACTGTATTTCCATTCCAGTTAGGGCTGGCAAGGACTCTGGAAAAGAAGTGTCAAATGATGGCTGTGAGCACTGTCATGGTGTACTACAGAAAGCTGTGTGGGATGTGATTACAGGCCTGAGGAAACAGCAGCAACAGCGTCTTTTGATGGGAGTTCAGCTTTCATCTGGAGTCCGAAATGTCTTAAAGGAAAATTTTTACACTTCTCACACTTGTTGATACCTACGTAGCCCCCTGCCAGGGGAAGTTGCTGGCAAAGTATGAATTGGTGACAGCTGGAACATGAAGGGCCAGGGCCCTAACCATAGAGCTATAGTAAATGGCAAGTTAGAAACAGGTAGGACCAGGGCCCATAAGAGATCAAAAAGGAAGCATGGTGGCCACTCTCCCCCTGAACCAGATTGGCCAAAATCAGGTTAGAAAGGGTTGCTGTGACCCAGAAAGTTGTTCCCATCAACTAGAAGGCTACCTCTCTAGTGGAATGAACTCTCTCTTCCAGCAGCAAAGCTCTGCTCTAAATTTCAATTCCAGCTTCAGCTCCAAATTCCAGTTCTGGCTCCTGCTCCAAGTCTACATCTGCCCCCTCTTGAGATTATGACCCTCCTGCTACGGTGGCATAGGTGGCTATAAAACAATGTGGTTTCTGATGTTATAAGAGTTACTATACTATATATTAAGGACAAGGAATTAGAAAAGGGAATTCTCCATCCTACTGGGTCTCTCAACAGAACAGGGGTCCAGAACTCCTAGAGAGAAAGCAGAATCCAAAATAGATGAATAAAATCAGATGGAATCACAGAGATCAAGTTAAAGATTCCAGATCTATAAAATGTATTCTTATTGAATAATTAACATTTATAAAGCTTGTTATAAAGATATGCATATTTAGAATTATTAAAATTTATAAATCAACTACACACATAGCACTAGGCAATGTACATCTTAATACACACAACACATACAAATTCTTCACCTACAACAGACCACAAAACTGAATAGTTATAAATGAATTAATTACATTTAAATAGAAAAATATGCCTGTCTGAAAAGCACTTTTTAAGGCAGACTTAAATGATTTTGTACAATTTAATAGTCATAGTTCTTCTGGCAGTGAATTACAAAGGTTAGGAGCAGCTAAAGAGAAGGAATAATCCCCTGGTTTCGGCAAGTCTGGCCTGCCTTGTTGATGGGACATCAAATAAGCCTCTTTGCTGCGATCTCAATGTCCTTGATGGCTAAAGGAGGAAAACAAGTGCATTAGCCCAAGGACAGTCATTGGAAGTAAACAACCTACCATATGTGTAATTACTCCTGCTTTATACTTAACTCTTTGAAAAATAGGCGGCAGTACAGGTCGATTAAAACTGGAAAAATATTGTCATTAAGCCTTTTGCCTGAACTGAGCCTACCACCAGAGTTCAATAATAGTTGTAATGGCTTTAGTGTGACTGCTGGGAGGCCAGTGTAGTACGAAAATCAGCCTGCTTAAGTAGTTGCTTCAAATCATAGAGGACCCTTAGTTTAAGAAACACAACTCTGATTACCGATTTAATATGCTGACAAAAGGAAAGGCTGTCCATCCAGATACCTAGATTCTTTATATAGGATCGTACTGGAAATGATAGATCATCTGAGATGATTTCCACTGAATTAATACAAAATCTGTCTTGGTCATATTAAGGGCAACATTGTTATGGAAAAGGCATTTTTAGATTGTAGAAATACATATTTCCAGTAGTTTGCTTGCCTCTGACCAAGAAGTACACACATGGACAAAAAACGGACTAGCGCCGGCATAGATTTTATATCCATCACATAATTCAGCTAACAGTGTTTAAAAATGTGATAAATCTTTGATTCTTTACTCCTGTCTCCGTATTATAAAGGTTATCACTCTTCTTTCTCGCAAAACTATTAGAGAATTCAGAAAGCAATGTCAATACTGATGGATTTAGCATCCTTCTCTCACTAAACTACCTTTGTAAAAGAAGTTTTTACAATTTACTGAAGCTATTTTAAAACTTTGGTAATTGAATGTATAATCTTCAATGTAATGCTATGATAAAGGGTTTATCAATACAGAAGGCTTTCACTTCCCTGTTCCTTCATACAGTACATATAATTTGAAACTAGGAATTTTAATATCAGTTATGAAATATCCTGAAGAGTTTTTCTTTACAATTAAAAATAAATAGGATTATGATTCAAGGAATGATCATCAGCTTTTAAAGAGAGAGATCTCACTGTTTTTTATTTATTTTTTTTTCATACCTTTCCTATGAAAGGCCAAGAATATTTCCGCAGTCTCAGCCAGAATTTACTTTTATCTGATCCTGTTCTGTCTCACTCTCATTATTTTTTTTAAATACTTTTATACCATGCACTCATATGATTGCAACGGTTTACAAAAACTAACATACACAGTTAAAATACATCATAAATGTATACACGACATAAAAATCAAAAACGAATAACAATCTAATCTGCATCAGTGTTTCTGTGTGTCCCAGTTATCCTATAAATGATGGGCAATGTTCTCTCCACCTAGCTTGATGTTACCCAGATAGAGAGTCCATCAAGCTAGGTTGAGAGAACACTGCACAAATCTCATCTTGGAGTGAGTTTCCTCACTCCGAAGGTCATCAAGTCTTCACAAGAGACCACTGTTCTGTTCGTATGTGTCACATAGAATGTCAAAGTGGCCCCTAACCCCCTCCACGCATACCTAAACCCCACCTCGAATTACTAGGTGGGCCTACCATAGGGATACAAATACCTACCTATGGGGATGACATCATGGCCAGTCTTTCTCTCTCTCTCTCTCTCTCAAATGGTCCACCCAGTAGTCATATGCAGGAAATACAACAGGTCTGAATTTTTGCATAAACCATGCCCCTTTTGCAATCGCATGCGGTACTTATCGCATTTTGATAAAAAGCAAAGCGGAAGCCGATCCAGTTGGCTGTACAGCAGTAAAAACAAAGAGAATCGGTAGTTGAAAACGCCCTTTATTTAGTAATGCCCGACTCTGGCCGAGTTTCGCTCTTTTTCATAGAGCTGCCTCAGGGGCAATCAATGAGAACAGGGCTGAAATCAGCAGGCAATTGCCACAGAAATATATGAGTTCATCATGATGTTGGTTTGACGGTGCTTTCTTTGGATCTCCGTTGGATAGCTATCGACATTTACAAACATAATATTATTTATGTTCCCCATAGGGAGTTGATGAACTCATATATTTCTGTGGCAATTGCCTGCTGATTTCAGCCCTGTTCTCATTGATTGCCCCTGAGGCAGCTCAATGAAAAAGAGCGAAACTCGGCCAGAGTCGGGCATCACTAAATAAAGGGCGTTTTCAACTACCGATTCTCTTTGTTTTTACTGCATTTTGATAAATCCAGGCCTTAGGCACAGAAACATTTCAGAGATGTTGAAATCCCGGAATGGCTCCAAAATTTTAACTGGATCAAAATGAAAAGTGACTCAAAAATTATACTTTGAATTTATCTTTTCCTCAGAAATTATCACCTAATTTTAATAAATTCTATGCAGTTTTAGACTTTTAACTTCTATTTTCCACCCATTTTAATGACAAGAACGAGAGAATCTATATGATGAGAAAAACATGTTTCTTTTGATTAAAAAAAAAAAAAATTTACCCATTTACAGACACTATTTTAATGTTTCCAATCTTTGTTTTACTGTTATGGGGCATTTTAAATACTTTTTAAGCCTTTTTCACTCCACTGACAACACCACCAATTTTCAATAAAATTATCCCTGAAAATCCCTATTGGTACCAGGTTGATGGTTTATAGGGTCCCTTCTCATGTTCCCTAAATTTATTTTATTGGATTTGTTGAGATTTTGAGCGCTTTAAACCTATTTACGACTGAAATCACTGAGGTTGGTTTGGAGCGTAAAAAAAACTCCTGTGGGTCCCTTTAAAAAGACTTCCCCACCTTCAATCGGACCTTTATTTAATTGATTTTTATTTTGTTTTGCTTAGTTTTGACTTTTGCATCATCAGTCCCGGATCGAGAGAATGGCCTGGATTTCATGTTGGCGCCAGGGGCTTTCCCAACATCCCTGGATGCCAAAATTCAGTCTCCTCCTTGCAGCGACAGCATTCTCAGGGCTGCCACCAGGGCTGGATTTAGGCATAGGCAACATAGGTACGTGCCTTGGGCGCCAAATTCTGAACATGCCCAAAAACTGGGGCTCCCCTGCTGCTCTCTGTTTTCCAGGGGGAGTGGGAGGAGGGAACTCCTTGCCCTAAATTCTCTGCCTATGAGCGCCATCATCTTAAAGCTGACCCTGGCTGCCACTGCCTGTTGAAAGTGACCCGCAGCTGCCTTGGAGCTCTCCCTTTTACTGCCATGGCTCACCACCTATGGCCTCGCCTCCTAGTTTCAGCCACGAGAGAAGGCCAAAACGCTTCCATGGCTGCTCCAGATTCTGCCCCGAGCTTCCTGCCTGCCTCCCCACCAAGAGAGATAAATTTGCTCCCTGCCTGTCCCCGATTGTCCTTTCTGTTTCTGCGGTCCAAAGCTGCTTTCATGGACATGGGCCACAACAGCCCCTCCAAAAGAGGGGTTCTAGACCCCACCTCAAAGAGACAAAAAATAAAAATAAAAAAACAACTCTGCAAACAATCAGCTCCAATACTAAAGCTAGTCAGGTACATTTATTATTTATTTAAACCCATTTTTTTTTAATTCTTTTTTAATTTTTAAATCTTTACCCTTGGTTTTACCCCATGAGTCTCACAAGTTTTAGTTCTAGCCTCAGCTCCAAATTGCAGCTCCCACCCCAGCTCTGGAGCCAAACACCAGCCCCAGCACCATCAAGCTGTGTCCACCCTCCTTGCAATAATCCAGCTCTTACTTGTGAATACTGATATGGGTAGAAAACCTAATAGTTTTCTGGGAACTTCATTCCAGCCATGGTACTTGCATGGAAGACCCCAATCTAACGCAGGGAGCAGAAATCATGCTGCTGCAAAAACCAAAAATGTATAACAGCAAGTTCTTCAGCTACATGCAGACAACAATGTACTCCAGGAGCCTGTAGTCCAGGTGTGGCAGGTAAACCTGCAGCCCTACCCATACCTGAATGTTTGTATAGCAGCATAGAACTGTTTCGGGGCTTTGTGAATCAGTATTGGTTGCATTTCACTTGTTATTCCCAAGACTACGCTAGCAATATGGCAGAACTGAGGCTGGTGATAAGTATCCTCATTGGGGATGCTCTGAACTGAACCTTCACTCTTTTGGAGAGTAAAAGCCTCTTACTGAGGAAATGGAAAGCATTCCTACAAAGAACAAAATCAATAGTCATGTATGCCTCCCAGTTTTGTTAACTGATCGCCAATACTAAATAGAACAAACCAGCTCAGTGGCACCAGTTCTAAAGAGGCTCAGGGATAAAAGAAAAGATGATCTCAATGCCCCCCAAAGGAGTTGATGCTTTTATAGACCTGTAGTTCTAGATTAACAATTGCCTGACTAAGCGGTGACAGGAGTGGAAGGAGCAATGCAGTTCCCTGGACTCCACTTGCCAGACATCTCAGGAGTCGTCCTACCCAGAGCCCATGCAGGTGGCCATGGAAAAAGCATGGGTTACCCTGAAGAGAAAGCATAAACAAGATACTAGAACTTCTGTTTATATTTTGGAGAGGCTGGACATTATACCGACAGGTGCCCCCAGAAGCAACCTGCAGGAAACGAGATGGTCTGGAATGTTGGGGAAGAATGGGACACCAAAGAAATAATCCACTGAAACCTTTCATATCCATCACGCAGCCCTCAGGATAATCCTCGGGGGGCTGTGATAATGTATATACAGCCGGCACCACCAGGTGTGTAAACTATGCAATTGCACAGGGCAGCACACCCGGGGGGGGGGAGGGGTCGGGAGCAGGTAGAGGTCCATGCTAATGCCAGTGGACCTGATCCCACCGGTGGTGGAAGAAGCAGGAGGTCATTCCGGGCGCCGGTGGACTCCATCTCACCAGTGGCAAAAGAAGCAGGAAGCCTGGGGGGCTACCGGTGAACCCCATCCTACTGGCAGCAAAGAAACAGAAGGCCTATGTGGCCACTGGCAGGCTCCATCCCACTGTCAGTGGAAGAAGCCCATCCTGCAGCTGCTTCTCGGGTGCTGGCCCCGCAGTAATTTATGATGCTAGCACCAGGAGTGTTGAACTACCATGGAGCCAGCATGCAGGAAGAGCTGCAGAATGCCTGCTCTCCCTAATCAAGACGGTACAGGGTGGCAGCAGCAGCACAGGATGAATGACCTGTGGACCTTGAGTGCCTGGTCTGCATGGGTGTGTGTGTGATTTGGAGCCTGCCTGTGGTGTGTGTGAATGAGAGGCTGCCTGGGATGGGTGTGTGTGTGTGTATGTGTGTGAATAAGAGACTGCCTGGGATGGATGTGTGTGTGAATGAGAGATTGCAGGGATGGGTGTGGGTGTGTGTGAATGAGAGGCTGCCTGGGATGGGTGTTTGTGTATGTGTGAATGAGAGACTGCCTGAGATGGGTGTGTGTGTATGTGAATGAGAGACTGCCTGAAATGGGTGTGGGTGTGTGTGAATGAGAGGCTGCCTGGGATGGGTGTATGTGTGTGTGAATGAGGGGCTGCCTGGGATGGGTATGGGTGTGTGTGTGTGTGTGTGTGTGTGTGTGTGTGTGTGTAAGAATGGGAGCCTGCCTGGGATGGGTGAGTGTATAAATGGGAGCCTACGTGGGTTGCATGTGTGTGTGTGTGTGCGTGCGTGATTGGGAACCTGCCTGAGTTGCATGTGTGTATGTGAATGGGAGCCTGTCTGGGATGGGGGTGTGTGTGTGGAAGTGGGAGCCTGCCTGGGATGGGTGTGGTGTGTTTGCACATGCATGCTTCGGAGCCTTCCTGGGATCAGCAGTGCCTGTGTGTGTGTGTGTGTGTGTGTGTGTGTGTGTGTGTGTGTGAGAGAGAATGGGAGAGTATCTGGCATTTGGTTGGATGTGAATGGGAGCCTGCCTGATGTGTATGAATGTGATTGGGAGCTTGTCTGGGTTGTGTGTGTGTGTGAGAAATAGAGAGAGAGAAAATGTGCTGCCAACCTGCCAGTAGCTGAAATGGAGGGCCTAGGGCTGCTGGCAGATCCCAATCAAAGAAGATCTAGAGATGCCTGGGAGTTTGTCTGAGAGGAAGCATATGTGTGTATGAGCATATGTGTGTATGAGCTCCCACTCCCACTAATCCATGACAATCTCAGGGTGACTGGAAAACAAAAGTTCCCAGGTATGGAGAGTGTGAATTTTTTAAATCCTTTTTAGTTTTATTTTTCAGGTGTTATTTAATGTGTTTGCTGTTTTGAAATATTTTATGTGTTGGGACATTTTTTAAAAATTGTGAGTTTTTAATTATTCGATCTTTTATTTATCATCTTTTTTGGAATGTTATTATTAGTATGTTTTTACTATGATTATAGGGTAGATTTTAAAACATTACACGTGCTACTACCTGGTGCGCACACATGGACGCGCTATTTTATAATATGCGCGCACATGTTATAAAATGCTGGGTTGGCGTGTGTTAGGGGGGGAATAATTTTGCAAATTCGCGTGGCAACTCATCAGGGCCTTCCCCAGTTCCCTCCCAGACAGTTCCAATTAAGGAGCAGACTGGGAGGGAACTTCCCAACCCCCTAGCCTGCCTCCCTTCCCCTCCCCCTATCCTAAATCCCCCAAATGCTTTGTCCTACCTTTTGCTCCTGCTTCTGAGCAAAAGGGTTCGCAGGGCGAAAAGGAAGTGTATTAGGGTTTTAGGGTTTTCGGAAGGACAAGTCCACATACAACACACATTACAATAGGCCTAATACCATATGGGTTCCAAGTGTGTTTTTACAGGGATTTCAGGTTGGCATCACAGCAGTGCATGTAAATATAATTTAATGATATTTTTACCTCAGAATATGGAACTTTGATATTTTTCATGTAAAATGTTATCATAAATGCATAACTCTTAACTCTGTGTGTGGAGCAGGCCAAGGGGGGAGATTTGGGGGGGGGGGGGGGGGATTGTGCAAGGCTATAAGTTTGGCCGGGGGAGGGGGGGTGGTATCAGTTTTTAAAGTTTATATCACTGGAGAGAACTGGGATTTTTTTTTGGTGAGCCCAGGACAGACAATGAATGAACAAGGGGAAGGGGAGGGGGCACATTGTTCACAGAGGGCAGCACAAAAGCTAGGACTGGCCCTTTTAGCAGGGAACCTGGAGGAGAGTGGGAAATGTCCCCTCGGGTTATTCATACCTATCAAGGTATGTGCAAAACAAACCCTATTTGGAGAAACTGCCCCAAAAGAAAATCCCAGCATGCCATGGGAGGTAAAAAGCATTCCAGAAGGCAGTTCTGGAGGTGGAGTTCGTATAGTGTTGGGAGGGTGAGAACACTAACCATGCCTGGACAGAAAGATTTAAAAGGGTGTGATTTTCCTGAAAGAAAAAGTCAGATGGAACAGAACGGGTACTGGAAAGCGTGCAAGGTATGAATTTTCAAACAGATGATTTGTTTGTATGGGGAAAGAGGACATTTAAGCCCTACCTTGTCTGTTTTTTTCTTTGCCAGCAGGAGCGAGCTGCTGAGTTCATGGAGGGACAGACAAGAGAGGTTTGAGCCACTTTCTTGACCAGTTACTTTCATCAGAGGCAGGAGCTGCCCCGGGAGATAGCTATTCTGGGTGTCTTGGGCCAAGGTGTTTTGATTGAACCTGCAGGGAGGATTCCTGCAGGTCCCCTCTGTTGTCAGGCAGACCTGGATGAGTTAGAGTCCCAGCAGAGCTTCGCCTATAGCAGTCCATGTTCCCCTCAAGTTGAGTCTTTGGGTGCCAGGGCCGGCAGGTCTTAGGTGGAAGCCACTGTGGGTGGAGTGATCCGTCAAATTTGTTAGGTTGGAGCAGGAATGGATGAGACGAATCTGGAGGCAGGCAGCAAGCAAGAATGTCCAGGGGTCAGGTAGTGGTCATTGGTAAGCAGCAATCAGGAAGGTTCTGGAGTTAGGCAGTGGTCAGTGGCAGGTAGCAAGCAGGAATGTCCAAGAGTCAGGCCAAGGTCAATACCGGGTATCCGTCCATAGGGAAGGGGCAGATAGGCAGGGCAGGAACACAAGGAGCAGAATGGCAGGTGAGGAACACACAGAAGAACTGAAGATGAAGACAAGGACCAAGGAACAGGAACAGAGGAACTGGAGAACGAAGACAAAGAACGCTGAGGCAACTCACGCTACAGAATGTAGGGAGACCTGTTGCTGAGGCAAAGACTGAAGGGAAGAGAGGGCCTTTTATAGGCCAGAACCAGTGAGGTCATCCGTGGGTGCCACAGGGAATTTTCCACTGTGGACCCTTTAACTGTAGTGATGTTGGGCACACACATGCCTAGGAAAGGCCATGGAGGAAGCTGGTGGCATCCTGCCATGAGTCACCTCTGGCCCATCGGAGCGCATGGCCTGCCACGTGGTTGCATGGGAGGTCTTTGGCAGCATCAGGGCCCAAAATGGTGGATCGGGACCAGCAGTAAGTGTGGTGATTAATGGGGGAGATCCGTGGACCACCAAATGCAACTGAATCCGTCCTCTTAAGCTCCCTTCCTGATGCCTGAGATTTCCTGTGCTAGCATAGATGGAAGTCCTTTAATATGTTGCAATCCAGAATTTTGGAGGCTGGCTCACATGAGTTCTCTTCCGGGCCATATCCCTTCCAAGAAAGTAAATATTCGATCCTTTTGCTCCTCCGGCATGAATTTTGAACTTCTTCAACTTCATAAATAGTATCACCATTGCTGATCACCTTTTGCAGCTCTGGGGGTACCCTAGAGATCCAGGACAGAATTACTGGCTTAAGTAAAGACACATGGAAAACTTTATGCATCTTCACTGTTGGTGGCAACCTCAATTGATATGTCACTGGAGCCACTTGTCGAAGTACTGTAAAGGGCCCAATTTAGCGGGAAGCTAACCGCATGGAGAGTACCCCCAGGTGTGCTTATCCACACTCTCTCACCCTCTGCAAAATCGAGGAGCTGGCCTTCTGTGGACAGCAGCATTTCTTTTGACTCAGCCAGTGGTTTTCTGAATGAGGGTATTGGGCTGTGCCCATAGTTCTTGCAATTCCTAAGCAAAGATTTGGGCCGCTGGTAAAGGTACTGTTAGAGGTAGTAGTAGAGGAAGATAATGCCTGCTTTCCATAGACCAGGTGGAATGGTGAAGACCAACTGCATTGTTGTGGGTATTGTGAGAGAACTTAGCCTAGGGTAAGGGAGTGACCCTATTGTCCTGCAGCTCGTTGATGTATGCACGGAGAAAGGTTTTGAGGGTGAAACTCATGCATTCTGTTTGTCTGTTTCCTTGGGGATGGTATGCCGTACTGAAATCTAGCATGATGCCAAATTTCTTACAAAGCAAGTGCCAGTATTTTGTGGTGAATGGCAAAATATGCTTTGGCAAGCCATGTAGGCGAAAAACATGGAGCATAAAGACCTGTGCCAATTTTGGAGCAGAAGGGAAGCCCAGGAGCAGTACAAAGTGAGCCATCTTTGAGAAATGATCTACGACCACCCGAAATCAGTGGTGTCATCTGAGATGGGGAGGTCCACGATGAAAATCATGGACAAGTGGGTCCAGGGTTGCCTGTGGCCTGGCAATGGCTGTAACAGCCCCTAGGGTCGGCCACGAGGGGTTTTTTTATATGCACAGGTGGAGCACAAGTCAACGTAGGCCTTGACATCTTGCTTTATATGGGGCCACCAGTAGTATTGCTAAAGCAATTCAAGGGTTGAAGCCTGTCCAGGGTGACATGGGAGTCATGGACCCATTTCAATACCTTTTCATATAGTTGAGAAGGTACAATCATCTTCCCTAGAAGGAAGGTCATGGAGGCGGCCAGAAGAATTTTAGCAGGGTCGATAATATGCCAGGAAGGCTCTGGGGCGTCCTTGGTTTGAAAGGAGAGAGAGAGAAAACATCTGTTCATAGGTTCTTAAGTGTTGGGTGATACTGCAGTTCGAAGTTGAAGTGGGTGAAGAACAAGGAGCAGTGAGAGCCTGCCTTGTGTTTAATTGCTGAGCGTGGTGAAGATGTTGAGGTTTTTGTGATCCACATATATTGTGATATACTGTTGGGCCCCTTGGAGTAGATGGTGCCTCTCCTCGAGAGCAAATTTAACAGCCAAGAGTTCTCTATCACCAATGCCATAGTTGCTCTACATTAGAGAAAATCTCTTTGAAAAGAAATAACAGGACGAAGTATTCCTTCTGGCGAGTGTTGACTTAGAATTGCCCCTATGCCCAGTGTGGAAGCATCTACTTCAGGACAAAGGGACGCATGGGATCTGGATGATGTAGATAAGATCTTTCCAAGAAGGTGTTCTTAAGTTCTTTGAATGCCTTTAGGGTTTTGGGGGGGAGCAATCCTTAGTGTTGGCGCCCTTTTGGGTAAGAGTCATGAGAGGGGCAGCCAGGGAGGAGTAGTTTTGAATAAATTGACGATAATAATTGGCAAACCTCAGGAATCTCTAGAGTGCTTAAAGCCCCACAGGGCAAGACCAGTTCCTAATGGATCTCACTTTATTGGGGTCGATATGGCATCTATCACATGAGACGATCAACCCCAGAAAGGGAAGTTAATCTTTTTTGAAAAGGCATTTTTTCCAGCTTGGTGAATAATTTGTTTTCTCACAGGCATTGCAGGACTATGCATATGTCTCAGCAATGGGCACTGAGATCTCAGGAAATGATCAGTATGTCATCTAAATACATGACCACACAAATGTAAAGTCATGAAAAATTCATTGACCATCTTTTGGAAGCCTGTAGATGCATTGCAAAGCCCAAAAAGCTTAACTAAACACTCATAATGCCTGTTGTAAGTTGTTAAAAGATGTTTTCCACTTGTCACCAGCCTTGATTTGGACGAGGTTATATGCTCCCCTGAGGTCTAGTTTGGTGAAGATCCTTGCAGCTTGGAGGTGGTCAAAGAGGTCTGATATTAATGGCAAGGGGTAGCGGTCCTTTTTAGTGATGGTGTTTAATCTGCAGTAATAAATACATGGCCTGAGCGAACCATCCTGAAACATGATTCACTGATCATCACACTGAAACAACACCAAGGTAAATGCTATCAGTTTTAAGATATATCTGAGAAAGTATTTTTTTCACTTAGTGGACAAATAAGCTGTGGAATTTGTTGCTGGAGGATGTGGTCAAGGTATCTAGCATATCTGGGTTTAAAAAAGATTTGAACAAGCTCCTGGAGGAAAAGTCCATAAACCATTATTAGCCAGGTAGACTTTTGGGAAAGCCACTACTTATCCCTGAGAATGAACAACAACAATTGGATCTACACTTTGAGTTCTTCCAGATACTTCTAAGTAATCTGAATTAGCCACCATCAGAGGGGGCTGCTGGGCTCAATTGGCTCTTGGTCAGACCCAGCACGACACTTAAGTTCTATTATTACTGTTATTCTTATGTATCAGAATTACTAGGGGCAAAATCTGCCTCACTCCCAGATGCCACTTCAAACTCGAAATAATTGTGCAGGAAACGTTTTCTAGTACTGAATACTTTTCATTTTACTCAGCTTTACTCAATATAAGAATATTACTCCCTGGACATCTATAGATCAGTTTTCCATCTCCTCCAGCACAGCATTATTACAGGACACACCTGGGTCTCTGTTTTCGGAGAATGGTGGCCTAGAGATCCTATTAGCTAGAGTCTCTATTACTCTCACTTTCCTGGTTCCCCAAGACAAGTAAAGCCGTGAAGTACTGTTTCTTTCTCACAGTGTTAAGGGTTCTTCAAATGCTTCTTTCATTTTTTTCATTTCTCACTCAGAATCCAGTCCAGGTTGCTCCTGCAAGTCTTCCTTTGATCTGGGTTCAAGCTCTGTCTGTAGCTCCTATTGTGACATCACCCAGCCTGTGTCCACTGCTTCTCCAGAAACAGCACCAAGAACCTTTCTGCAGATGGTATCCATAACAGCCAAGCCTGAACCCCATAAGAACATAAGATATACCATACTGGGTGAGACCAAGGGTCCGTCAAGCCCAGTATCCTGTTTCCAACAGTAGTCAATCCAAGTCACAAGTACCTGGCAAGAACCCAAACATTAGATAGATCACAAGCTACTATTGCTTATTAATTATAGTCATAGCAGTTTATGGATTTATCCTCTAGGAACTTATCCAAACCTTTTTTAAACCCAGTTACACTAACTGCTGTAACCACATCCTCTGGCAATAAATACCAGAGCTTAACTATGAGCTGAGTGAAAAATAATTTTCTTTGATTTGTTTTAAATGAGTCACTTGCTAACTTCATGGATTGCCCCCTTGTCCTTCTATTATCAGAGAGAGTAAATAACCGATTTACATTGATTTGTTCAAGCTCTTTCATGGTTTTGTAGACTTCTGTCATATCCCCCCTCAGTTGTCTCTTCTCCAAACTGAACATCCCTAGCTTCCTTTGCCTTTCCTTATAGGGCAGTTCTTCCATGCCCCTTATTTTGGATGCCCTTCTCTGTACTTTCTCCAGTTCAGCTATATCCTTTTTGAGATGCGGTGACCAGAATTGCATACAGTATTCAAGGTGCGGTCTCACCATGGAGTGATATAGAGGCATTATGACATCCTCTGTTTTAGTTTCCATTCCCCTCCTAATAATTCCTAACATTGTTTGCTTTTTCAATCGCCACAGCATACTGAGCCGATGATTTCAATGTATTTTCCACTATGAAGCCTAGATCTCTTTCCTGGGTGATAACTCCTAAAATAGAACCTAACTGTGTAACTACAGCAATGATTATTTTTCCTTATATGCATCACTTTGCACTTGTCCACGTTAAATTTCATCTGACGTTTGGAAACTCAATCTTCCAGTCTCGCAAGGTCCTTCTGCAATTCATCACAATCCGCTTGAGATTTCAGTTTTTTCTGCATGTTTGTTTCTAATTTGTAGTCCCTTATTCTGTATTAGGCAAGGATCTGTTTGTATTGTGCGTGTGTGTGGGAACGACTGGTGATTTCCACAGGCCTGGAGACAAACTAGAATGAATCCAGCCTTCTTAAAACAGTAACTTTTTATTATAACTTCACACATGCACAACAATAGACTGTCTTCTCCTCAGACAGTGTACTCTCTTATTTACAGTGTGTTGCTTCGTCTCAACTTAAGGTTTGGACAGTATTGCAAACAGGAGCTGCCTTCCTCCTGGAGACCTCAGGCCTGGTCTGCTTATCTCCACCTGGAGCTCTTATTCCCCAGTCTCTGGATTTGCCCTCTGAGCCCCACCTGCCCTGCAGGATCTGGCCCATAAATCATACTTTAAGCCATTTAAGATGGACCAGGTGTCTAGCCTGGTCCTGCACAGGTAAATATGGGAACAGCCTAACATATCCCTCCCCTCAGCTTAGACCCATAGGGCCAAGAGTCCCTACTCCCTCCTGGATCCCATCCTGGAGTGTCCAAGGCCTCCCAGTCCCCTTCTCTTAGGGTTACCCTTAACTGCATCTCAACCACCACCCCATGTGCTGTTCGCGCAGTGCACATCCCCAGTCCTTTAAGTTCTTTGCTGGCTCCGGGTTAAACTCCCACCCTGATGGAGCTATAAGGACCAACTGAGGAATCACAAGTGCTGCTTCCTCTATCACCATCTGCGCCTGCTTCCTGGCATCTGGTATCTCTGCTTTAGAGCCCTTTCTTGGCTCTTCTCTATCCTCTCCGTTGCTGGAGTCTCCATAGCACCTCAGTCTGGGCTCTCCATGGACTCTTCCCCCAGGTTCTCCACAGCACCTCCCTCTTGGCTGTCCACAGTCTCCTTCTCTGTACGCTCTGGCCACTTGCTGATGCCGGTTGCTGGCTTCTCCGCAGCCTCACGCGCTGGGGTCTCTACAGCACCACCCTCAGGGCTCTCCATGATTTTTATCACTTTCCATTCCATGCCCTCCCTGTCTGGGCTTCTCACAGGAGTTGTCTCCAGACTCCTGGTAGTGTTCGGGTACCCTACTGGGTCTTCCTCCAGACCAAATGTAGTGCAGATTTCCTCCTGGGCAATCTGTATTGCTCTCCTCAGGGCTCTCTGTGACCCCTCTCTCACGGTTGTTCATAGCCCCCCTTCTCACAGGAGCTATTCCTGGACGCTCAGTAATGTTTGGACACCCTACAGGGTCTTCACCAAGACCTTTTCTAGCACCAATCTCCAACCTTGTTTTTGGCAAGCTAGGGGTTTCTCTCAGCTCACTTACTAACCTAGTATTCTCTTTGCCAACTTACTTCTGGTCCTTCTCCTAATGGGTCATCTGTGCTGAAATTTCTTGTATTTGAGCGACCAGCCTCTGCCATTCTGTAGTGCCCCCTCCTGGGCCCTATGCATCGTCACTTCTTGACAAGGCTGCGAGGCTCCACTCCACATAGAAGTTGATGACAGCCCAGGTCTGCTGACTCCTTGCCAGGCTTTCTTGTAACCTTTTATCTCCCTCCTGGAGAATCTAGATCAGGGGTGGGCAATTCCAGTCCTCGAGGGCCACAAACCTGTCGAGGTTTTAGGATATCCTAATGAATATGCATGACATAGATTTGCATACAACTGAGGCAGAGTGCATGCAAATCTCTCTCATGCATATTCATTAGGGATATCCTGAAAACCAGACTGGTTTGTGGCCCTCGAGGACCAGATGTGCCCACCCCTGATCTAGATAAAGGCCTCCGTTGTGCTCTTAGACTGCTGCATTCTAGTGTTGCCATACCCTGGCTATTCCATTCCAGGTTTTCTTTCTGGCTGTACACTTAGCACTGCATAGTAGCTTGCTTCTTTCTACAGGAACACACCCTGCCCCCTCACACACAGCACTCTCAGCCAACTCTGGCAGCTTTTCCAGGGCCACGCCTTGCTCAGCACAGCCTTGCTATATGAGTGTTTCTTTCACTTTTCTTTTTAAAGCAAAAAAGTAAAAAATAAAAATAAATAATAAAACATGCATGTCCAGCTAACTTACTCACTGTTAAATCCCTGTCTATCTCCCAGCAGGGCTTCTCCCTTCAGCCGGTTCAACTCTAAAACTTCCTGGCTGTCCGTGCAACCAGGCTCACACACTGTTTCCTCTTTACCTGAAACTTTCTCTCTTCAGTGCAGCTTATGCCACACCCTTTCCCAAACCACAGTGCTCTGTACTTTAAGAACCACAAGTTCTGTAGAGTGTTTAGAAACACAGGTCCTCTTCACAACTCTCTGCACTCCAGACAGACATTTTGCTTTGGAGGCTGGGGTTTTTCTGTGCAAAGCTTAGAAAAACCCCATTGCTTCCACCATATATGTTCCCCTCAGACAGTGTACTCTCTTACTTACAGTGTGTTGCTTCGTCTCAGTTCAAAGGTTTGAACAGTATTGCATTCAGGAGCTGTCTTCCTCCCAGAGACCTGGGTCTGGTCTGCTCATTCCCACCTGGATCCCAGCTTTTATTCTCCAGTCTCTGCATACGCCCTCCGAGCCCCACATGCCCCTCAGGATCCCACCCATACAATATACTCTCCTTAAGGCATTTAAGTTGGATCAGGCATCTAGCCTGGTCCTGCACAGGTAAATAGGCAGTGCCTCACAATGCTTGACAGAGATGCAGTATTTTGGCTAGTATATAGTTTCTCTGTAGGGATTTGTAGCAGTCCTGTTTGTTCTGTTTGCCCACTAAGTTTTCTAGGCCTTCGTGTAATGTTTGTCTTGCTGCCTTTTTGTAGATAAGGTTGCTGCTGTTTGAGTCCTGAGGGTTACTGGTGTTATGGTACGGTAAGGTTCTAGGCATTTATTTATTTATCTATTTATTTATTTAGTGGAAGTTTGTGTTATTTCACAAAATGTGTGGCGCAAAGGGAATTTGTTTTGCTGTCACTTTGGTGACATTGGAATTTTTTTTTTTGCATGTCCTAGTTCTTTTCTGCCCCCGTTGCAAATCTTTTTATGATGATTATTATGCCTATTGCTGTTTTATTGTAGTTCTATGCATTTTTGGAAAGAGGATTCATAGAAGAATATATTGATATTTGTTTTATTACATGATTGGATCTGATATTTCTGTTAAGTTTTCTTTGCTTACTTTTTGCATGATGTTGGGCATTTATAAACTGCAATAAATATCAAATACATTAATAAAGATTAATAAGACGTTTTTAATGTTGGTAAGAGCTTGAAATAATAGAATTAAAATATTTTAAAATGTTACTCATGATGCATAATGGCTGTTGCAGACTACTCAGAAATCGATTGTATGGTGCATGCTAAGGCATTATTTAAATCGATAAGAGAACAACTAGTAGGGCCTAGATCTGTATGTCTGCTGCTCACCCATATAAACCTTGGGCCTCCCAGAAATTCAGTTCTGGCTACGCCACTGCTTCAGAATCTGTTTTTTGATATAAGAACTGGATCCCAAATTGTTTTCTAGTCAAAATAGCTACTCCACTCTTTTTCCCCAATGGCTGGGGAAAAGACCAGTACTTGGAAACCCTTATCACTTAGCCTCATGATTCTTTAGATGATAAATGCATTTCCTGAAGGAAATTACATCTACCTTTTTGTTTCAGATAAAGATCTTTTTTCTTTTTAATAAGGTTATTTAAACATTTAACTTTTAAGTGAAGCAAATTCACCTGAACTGCCATTTTAAAAAAAAAATAAAATAAGATCCCTACTGAAAATACACACCATTGTTGTTCAAATGTAAAATATTTAAAGACCAAAAGAAATGTCCGAACGAAGCAAGAAAGAAAATTGGTAAACATCCACTCAATAACCATACCACTATTGAGACAGAAAATACTAGTTGCTTGCAAGCTATCAAGGGGCTGCACTAATCAGAATAAAATAAAATCATTATTTCCCAATCAAAAGGATCTAAAGTGACAAGATTATAAGAATATATTGATACAAATATGCAAACAGACATACTTATATATATGTAGTCATGCACATACGGAATCATATAAATCCTAGAAACTTATGTAGATTGAGCTAGAGAGGCATATATAAAAAAAAATGTAAAAATACAAATTTAAGAATTATAGTCTAAAAACTTTTTTTTCCCCACAGATAAAAGGCTGAATTAGTCATGCTGTCTGAGGATGTCCCTCCAGGCAGCTAGGCAGAGATTGACAAAGCTGACTGCTTTGCAAGCTTGGGGCGTTCCACATACAGATCTTTTCACCACGGAATGCAACAGGAAGGTTCTGCTCAGTCTACCCCAGCCAGAATTGACTTACTCAAGATACATTCCTCATTTCATGGATGGGAGGACTTCTCTACGCTTATCCCCCGATCCCTCTCATCTCGAGGAATATACAGAAGTGTATCATAGACGTTGTCAACCTCATCCTGATAGCTCTGGCTTGGCTCAGACAACCATGGTACACCTATCTTGTGCCTCTCTCCATCGAACCACCCATTCCCCTCAGCCACAGTGCAAATCTACTGTTCCAGGACAGGGGCACTCTACTTCACTCCATGCACGCCTCACTGCACTTCACAGCGTGGAGGTTGAAAGGACGGTATTAAGCCACCTCCACTTGTCTTTGGAGATCCAAGAAGTGCTGGTGTCATCCAGAAAGTTCCATCTAGTAGAAGACTATCAAGGCAAGTGGCTCTGATACTCCACCTAGTGTGACGACAAGGGCGTAGACCCCTTCTCCTGCTCACTGGAACTCCTTTTACAATATCTCCATTCTCTCTATCAAGCAGGACTGGCAGTAGCTTCGGTGAGGGTGCACATCAGTGCCATTGCAGCCTACCATCATCTCTGCAAAGGCTTTTCGGTGTCCAACCTCCCTATGGTTTTCTGGTTTATGAAAGGCATTCTGTGACTTCGCCCTCTGGTTCACAGACCGCCTGTTCCATGGGATCTCAGTCTAGTTCTGGAACAACTAATTCTTCTACCCTTTGAACCTCTGGAGACAATTCCCATGAGATATCTGTAATGGAAGGTTTTAGTTTTAGTTGCTCTGACCTCCACAAGAAGAGTCATTGAGTTGCAGGCTCTAGTCCATTACTCACTGTACCTTGAATTTCACCATGACAAGGTAACTTTACAGACAGAGACACCCCTCTTTCCCACCTAAGATAGTTTCAGCATTCCACATCAATCAAGCCATTACCCTACCGACTTTCTTTCCGAAGCCGCACAAAAACGAAAGTGAGAGGAGACTCCACACACTAGGCTGCAAGCGAGCCTTGGCCTATTATAAGCATAGAATGCACTCTGAACCTAGAGCCTCACAACGGTTTGTCTCTTTCAACCGAAAGCCCCACATCTGCCAGTCTCCAAGAAGACTCTCTCAACTTGGATTTTGCAGTGCATTCAGTTCTGTTATCATAAAAGATCAGAAACCCTGACCAGTTGCCAAAGGCACATCAGGTGAGAGCAATGGCAGCGTCAGTGGCTCACCTGTGTGAGGTTCCAATAATGGACATATGAAAAGTTGTTATGTGAACCCTGCTCCATACTTTCACTTCTCATTACTGTCTTGACCAGCAAGCCACTGCGGATGCAGTGATGGGAAGATCCATACTCCAGTCAGGAACTACATAAAGAGACTGCCCGCTAATCTGGACCAGGTTGAGCGTAGCACGTCATACTCAGCCTCAGGAACTACGCCATGTTCCCAAAGGGACCCTTCAATCTGTGCTCACAACCTTCAGCTGAAGACTCCCAGACAGCATGGCTAATTCAGCTTGTTTATCAGCAGGAAAAAAGCAAGTTTGCTTACCGTAAACAGTGTTTTCCATAGATAGCAGGATGAATTAGCCATGCTGATCTGCCCGCCTCCCTGGACAGTCTCCACTTCACGCTTTGCAGACATGCTTTGGAATGGACTGAGGAGAAAATGGTGCCACACGGGAAAGGATGCGCAGCCGCACCCAGAGCAAAGCTCGGTCAGTTTTGTCAAGCTCTGCCTAGCCGCCCAGAGGGACATCCCCAGACAGCATGGCTAATTCATCCTGCTATCTACGGAAAACACCATTTACAGTAAGCAAACTTACTTTTCTATTCATCAAAAATAGTTGTTTAGTTCCTATAAAGGTTCAAAGGAATATAGAAAATATAAAATAATTTTAACAATTTCAAAATGTAAAAAGAAAGTATGAAAATAGAGTAACATCATCATCGATGATACAACCTTTCATCACTAAGATTAATTAGAAAGAGCAAATAAATTTACCAAGTTAACAAGTTCGTAGGACGAACAATCAGCATTCACCAGATTAGGAGTTAAGGGCTTATATTGATAACTCACATCAATCAACTCAACTTTATTGTAGCGAACAAACTATTTAACTATTTAGTGAGATAAAAACTAAAAAATTAGAAAATTAAAATTGTCCGTCTGACCCAAATTAGACAAAAACCAATCATATGGTCCTTTCAAAGCTTATCGAAAGTAAAAAAGTTCCATTCCCTTTATCAAAGACCATACACAAGGAGGTTGATTTTAAAATGAGTGTGTGCTTCCATATACGTGCGTATGGAATTTTTAACTGTGCACGCACTTGTGTGCATATGTTTTAAATAGCAACAACTGCACCTAAGTATGCTCCTAATTTTAAGAAGTTACTCAAGCACAGGTAGTGCTAGTCTGTCTTCAATAGGACCTTCTCAGCTTTTTTGTGCATATGTCAGAGAATTTTAAAACATGCTTGCATGAGACTTTTCCATCTTTCACATTAGTCCACCCAGTTTATCCAGTTGATAGAGGTCTTTTAGACCCCTCTGGTTCTTCATCCTGCATGCCCCCTAGTTGACCTGGAGCCCTCACCCTGTTCTATAAGCCCTAAACTCAAGATCTACAGACTTGCTCCTCATCAGGAGCAGCAGTAAAATTACACAGATATCTACAGTATGCGCACTGCGGTTTTTGGTTTTAAAATTCAGATTTATGCACGCAAGTGTTGGCCCCACCACGGAATGCCCCTGCCCATTCCATGCTCCATTATTGCATACATGAACATGGGTACATATGCTCATAGTTTGCATTTTTTAAAAATCCACGTTGCTCACTCATAGCTCACATACATGGATATGTGGGTATTTTTTGAGCAAGCAACACTTAAAATTGACCTGAAATTATGAATGATACCAATAAGTAAATCTGATTTCCAAACATTTATGCAGTGGTAAGTAAAGCAAGTCTTAAGACAATGAAGGGTTTCATATAGAATGAAATCACTAATATGCTGAGCATAAAATGGAGAAATAATATGGTTCATTCCTCCCAAGGCTTGATAAGAATTAAGATGGTGAGAAATATTGAAATTATGTTTACCAAGAATGTATCGGGAATCAGTTGATATGATATTAGGACATAAGAACATAAGAAATTGCCATGCTGGGTCAGACCAAGGGTCCATCAAACCCAGCATCCTGTTTCCAACAGAGGCCAAAACCAGGCCACAAGAACCTGGCAATTACCAAAACACTAAGAAGATCCCATGCTACAGATGCAATTAATAGCAGTGGTTATTCCCTAAGTAAAATTGATTAATAGCCGTTAATGGACTTCTCCTCCAAGAACTTATCCAAACCTTTTTTGAACCCAGCGATATAGAGGCATTATGACATTTTCCGTTTTATTAACCATTCCCTTCCTAATAATTCCTAACATTCTGTTTGCTTTTTTGACTTCTGCAGCACACTGAGCCGACGATTTTAAAGTATTATCCACTATGATGCCTAGATCTTTTTCCTGGGTGGTAGCTCCTAATTTGGAACCTAACATCTTGTAACTACAGCAAGGGTTATTTTTCCCTATTTGCAACACCTTGCACTTGTCCACATTAAATTTCATCTGCCATTTGGATGCCCAATCTTCCATTCTTACAAGGGCCTCCTGTAATGTATCACAATCTGCTTGTGATTTAACTACTCTGAATAATTTTATATCATCCGCAAATTTGATAACCTCACTCGTCGTATTCCTTTCCAGATCATTTATATATATATTGAAAAGCATTGGTCCAAGTACAGATCCCTGAGACACTCCCACTGTTTAAACCCTTTTCCACTGAGAAAATTGACCATTTAAGATCCTACTCTCTGTTTCCTGTCTTTTAAACCATGGAAGTTCTCCCCTGCCAAAAGAAATTATGGCATAGGTGATAAAGAACTCTTAGCCATAAAGATGGCCTTTGAGAGTGGCAAGCAATGGCTTGAGGGGCCCAGCATCCATCAGGTATACACTGACCACAAGAACTTGGAATATCTGTGCCGGTAGGGATGTGAATCGTTTTCCATATCGTCTTAACGATAGAAATCGTGTGGCAGGCAAGAAAAAAATCGTGTTAGGCACGATTTTTTAGTTAAAAAATCGTTAAAAATCGTTTTTCCGATTAGTGCGCACTAACTCGAGTTAGTGCGCACTAACGGGAGTTAGTGCGCACTACCGGAGAGTTAGTGCGCACTAACTGAAAATGATACAATTTGACACTTTTCAGGTCAGTTAAGGTCAGTTTAGGAATGAATATGTATTCCTATTGGCTGCCCTCTTATTTATTCATGTTACCAAGCTTCCCACTGACAGTATATGGGGGATGGGAAATGGAAACAGTTGGTAGCTTGACAAAACAAGTAATGTGATCAGTCAATGTGACTATAACTTGTGCCCTAACCCTGATACCAGGGGTATTGTGATCTTCCTGCACACAGTGCCCTATTCCTGATACCGGGGGTGTTGGGATCTTCTTGCACACATCCCAGTATCAGGGATAGGGCACTGCATGCAGGAAGATCACAACACTCCTAGTATCAGGAATAGGGCACTGTGTGCAGGAAGATCACAACACCCCTGGTATTAGGGATAGGGCACTGCGTGCAGGAAGATCACAACACTCCTGGTATTAATAGGGATAGGGCACTGCATGCAGGAAGATCACAACACCCCTGGGTATCAGGGATAGGGCACTGTGTGCAGGAAGATCACAATACCCACCCGGAGGAGTGATGGTTCAGGCAGCTCCCCCCTGTCTGTGAAGCCAGCCTCTCACTAGTAATAGGCAGGGAGGGAGCTGTCTCAGACTTCACCATCCTCCTCCCCCCCCTCACCCACACATCATTCACTAGCTGGGACATGGGGGAAGTCAGGGAGTCAGGGTCCGGCAGCTCCCCCCTGTCTGTGAAGCCAGCCTCTCACTAGTAATGCAGGGAGGGAGCTGTCTCAGACTTCACCATCCTCCTCCCCCCCCCCCCCCCTCCCCCCCCCCCTCACCCACACACCATTCACTAGCTGGGACATGGGGGAAGTCAGGAGTGAGGGTCAGGCAGCTCCCCCCTGTCTGTGAAGCCAGCCTCTCACTAGTAATGCAGGGGAGGGAGCTGTCTCAGACTTCACCATCCTCCCCCCCCTCACCCACACACACCATTCACTAGCTGGGACATGGGGGAAGTCAGGAGTGAGGGTCAGGCAGCTCCCCCCTGTCTGTGAAGCCAGCCTCTCACTAGTAATGCAGGGAGGGAGCTGTCTCAGACTTCACCATCCTCCCCCCCCCCCCCCCTCACCCACACACCATTCACTAGCTGGGACATGGGGGAAGTCAGGAGTGAGGGTCAGGCAGCTCCCCCCTGTCTGTGAAGCCAGCCTCTCACTAGTAATGCAGGGAGGGAGCCGTCTCAGACTTCACCATCCTCCCCCCCTCTCACCCACACACCATTCACTAGCTGGGACATGGGGGAAGTCAGGAGTGAGGGTCAGGCAGCTCCCCCCTGTCTGTGAAGCCAGCCTCTCACTAGTAATGCAGGGAGGGAGCTGTCTCAGACTTCACCATCCTCCCCCCCCCTCACCCACACACCATTCACTAGCTGGGACATGGGGGAAGTCAGGAGTGAGGGTCAGGCAGCTCCCCCCTGTCTGTGAAGCCAGCCTCTCACTAGTAATGCAGGGAGGGAGCTGTCTCAGACTGGTATCAGGGTTAGGGCACTGTGTGCAGGAAGATCACAACACCCCTGGTGCCAGGGTTAGGGCACTGTGTGCAGGAAAATCACTTAAAATCTACACTTACCAACAATCAATTACATATATTTGAACTGTGTACAGTTCCAGCCAGGACCACCTTTCTAAAATGCACAGTGATTGGCAAATTCAACATGCACTAGCATTTCAGGTGCCTGCTAACAAAAATAATAAACAAACAAGTTCTAGTCACGTGAGTGCTGATCATTACATTACTTTTTTTGTCAAGCTTCCAACTGTTTCCATTTCACATCCCCCCAACCATTACCTCAGTGTTAGCCTTGGTAACATCAATAGATAAGAGCACAGCCAGCCAATAGGAATACATATTCATTCCTAAGTGACCTTTACTGACCTGGGAAGTGTGAACACTTTGTTTCATTTTCTGTTGGTGTTCGTTAGTTTCCAGTTCCATTTCCCATCCCCCCAACCATCACCTCAGTGGTAACCTTGGTAACATCAATAGATAAGAGGGCAGCCAGCCAATAGGAACACATATTCATTCCTAACTGACCTTCAGTGACCTGGAAAGTGTTTATTTGTATCATTTTCAGTTAGTGCGCACTAAATCGAGTTAGTGCGCACTAACTGGGAGTTAGTGCGCACTAACACCCGTTAGTGCGCACTAACACGATTTAACGATTTTTAACGATAAATCGTTAGAATTTCTATTGTATCGTGTTCTATAACGATTTAAGACGATATTAACATTATCGGACGATAATTTTAATCGTTGAAAAACGATTCACATCCCTAGTGCCGGGCTCAACAGCTGAATCCCCAACAAGCCTGCTGGTCCTTGTTTTTCAGCCGGTTCAATTTCTCGCTATGATACCAGCCAGCAGCTAAGAACATTAGAGCCAATGCCCTCTCTCGCACTTCTGAACTCGAGGACACACCAGTAACTCCACAGTATATCCTAGACCCAGCTAAGGTCCTTCTGACAGCAATGGACTTAGTTCCCGCAGGCAAGACAGTTGTACCCATCCACCTGCGAAAGACGGTTCTCTGTTGGGTACACGATTCCCTGACGGCCAGGCATCCAGGCAAAGCCCGGATTCTGGAACTCTTAACCCGCCACTATTGGTGGCCACAAGTCTATCGAGATGTTCAGGCGTATATTAGTTCCTGCCCAACTTGCGCCTAGCAGAAGCCTTTACCTGGTCGTCCCTGGGGACTATTGCAGCCACTACCCATACCAGCAGAACCCTGAATCCATATCTCTATAGACTTCGTAGTTGATCTACCTTTATCCGAAGGAAAGCGGGTCATCTGGGTCACCTTAGATAGATTCTCGAAGATGGCCCACTTCGTGGCTCTCCCAAAGCTCCCTACTGTGCCAGAACTCGCCCGACTCTTCACACAGCACATCTTCCGCTTGCATAGGCTACCAGAGCATATCGCCTCAGATCAAGGATCACAGTTCACGGCAAGATACTGGAGGGCACTTTGCAAAATGTTTGGAGTCCAGCTGGACTTCACGTCAGCCTTTCACCCAAAAGGCAATGGCCAAGCAGAGTGGACCAACCGCTCTTTGAAGACATTCCTCAGAGCCTTCATGGGATACAAACATGATGATTGGGTGGCCTTGCTACCGTGGGCAGAGCTCTCCTACAATCATCACACTCACTCGGCAACAAAAGCCTCTCCCTTCCAAGTGGTGTTTTGTAAACAACCTAAATCACCCTTACCACTTCCTCTGTCTGTGCCCTCACAACCCAGCAACTCTACTCTCTCTGGAAGTCCACTCAAGACAATTTGCTACGAGGGCGGAGGCCGCTAAGAAGGATACAGATAGACACCGCCGCAAGACTCCACTCTTTAGTCCCGGAGATCGAGTCTTGGTGAGCACCTGCCACATCCGCCTTCGGATCCCCTCCATGAGGTTGGCCCCTAAATACATTAGACCCTTTGCGGTCACCGAACGCTTGGGCCCCGTCTCCTACCGCTTACGTTTGCCATCTAGCCTAAGGATACACAACGTATTTCAGGTCTCACTGCTCAAACTACTGGTCCTCTTACACTTTCACCGTAATCCACCGAAGCCTCTGAATGCAGTGGCGGACGAAGACCCCATCTACCAGGTGCAGGAGATCTTGGACATCCGGTTTCATCATCAATGCTGGGAATACCTGATCTCGTGGGAGGGCTTCGGCCCGGAGGAGAACACTTGGGAGCCTGCCTCCAATATCCTTGACAAATCTCTTCTCCTCAAAATCCATCAAGATCATCCAAACAAGCCAAGACCTCCAGGGAGGGGGCGTAAGAGGGGGGGTACTGTTGGGGAAACCTGGCCGCAGACAGCCGCGACCAGGTCCCCCCTCTCTTACCGACGAACTCGGAAGCTTCCCGCTGGCTTCCCCATGCCGGATCTACCCGCGTCGGGGCCTTTCTGCGGCGTTCTCTCCATGAGGGAGACCACCACCGACCTTTTCTGGGGACTCTGCCCCTTAGGCGCACGCCCAGAAGCCCGGAACTTAAAGAGGCCGCAGCGGGAAACCTCGGCCCGCCCCAACCTGACGTCATCAAGCAACAGGCCTATATATAGGCCACTTCAAACCTCTCTACCTTGCTTTGGCAACAGGTCAGCTCTCTGAGTAGCTAGTTTCTGTTCCTGATCCTGATCCAGCATTCCTGTGCTCCTGACTCCACTCCTGTCTTCGCTTGCTTCTTCGGTTTTGACTTTGGCCTGGTTCCTGGATTCCTCTGTCTGCTGCCCGTCCTGACCCTTGGCATGTTCTCCGACCTCGGCTTGTTTGCTGCCTGCCCCAACCTCTGTCCTGGTTCCTCGTGATGCATCCTCGCTGCCCGCCTCGACTCCTGGACCGTCTCCGCTTCTCCAGTCTTCTGCCTGCCTCGACTCAGACTGCCCACCAGACTTCCTCCTCCAGGAGACCTGCGCCTATTTCCTGCCGGCCCCGGCACCCAAGGGCTCAACCTGCAGGGAATGAGGGCTGGTATAGGTGAAGTCCCTGTCAGGTCTCCTGGTCCAGTTCCGCCTCCCGGCTACAAGTGCCACTGTTGGCTCCTTCAGTAGATCTTCCAACTCTCGAGCTGGCTCAAGGGTCCACGCTTACAACAAATAAATGTATTTATATAATGTAACAAGGAGAATAGTATGCTATATTAGCTATTGAAGTAGATGACATGCTAATAATGACAAGAAGTGCCAATTTTCTACAAGTTATTTAATTTACAGTTCATTATTTGAGCTGTTTCAGTACTTGCTATATGATAAAACTGAAGTCTGCCAAATATAGTCTCAGATATCTTCAAGGAACAAAAGATAATATTTTGTGTTCCAAAACTTCTAGAGAGAGAATAATTGGTTATTCAGATGTATGTTGGAACTCTTGGACTCCAGATGGAAAATCTAGGAGAAGCTATTCAAACAAGTTATCGCAATCAGCTGGAAAGTTGTTAAACAACAGATGGTGTGCTTATCTACTTGTGAAGGTAAATATATCATTCTAGGTGAAACTATCAGAGATGGAAAAATTGTAACCGAGCTACTTCCCAACAGAAAAGAAAATTGCTGATGTCTTGACCAAACCACTTTAGAAGAATAAGAATCAATTCTGTATAAGGATATGGACTCATTAAAGACTCCCATAATAAATGACATTCATGCAAGTGGGAGAGTGTTAGAAACATGTTTCATTTCACTGTGTTAGACTGTATTGAATTAGCTAGTACTGAACTGTTTTGAGCTACTAGAACTTCTGGACTGCTCTATCAGGCCAATGCAATATCGGATGCTAAGGTCAGCATGCTGCTGAGAGCATGGTTGGACGTGCATTTTGGATGCGCTAAACTTACACCTGATGCAATACCGGGATTAGCACATCCAAAACAAGCAACCAAACTACCACATAGCTAATAGCACTCATCACATGTGAATGCATGTTGATGAGGCTATTAGCTAGTTTGCCCGATGTAAAAAGTTATCGCACGTTGGATGTACACGTTTTTATGCTCAAAAATTAACACCATCCCTAGAGCTGGCATTAAGTTTTGAGGTGCCCCAAGCCATACATAGAAAAGCAGAAAATACTGCTTTCCTGTGGTTCCTCCAACTTAATATTGTCACGATACTAAGTAGGAGAAACCACAAAAGAAGCCAAAAAAACCCAAAAAACAAGGTCTTTAAAAAGGTCAGGTTAGAGATTAGGGAAACAGACGCTCATAAAATAGAGCGTCCGTTTTCCTAACCTGCGCTCAGCCACGTTTCCTGGGCGCTCGATGCCATGGACATGCTAGGGATGCACAATTTATCCCTGGCACGTCCTTTTTAGTGTGGCGGCTCATTTTCCTATTGCATCGAGCACCGAGGAGAAGTGGTTGTGCACGCATTAAAACAAAAGTGAGTCCAGTTTGGATGCACATTTTTAGTGCATCAGTATTGCATCGGCCTGAATATGTGTACTTACTTGCTTTCTGTATGAGTGGCGTTGCTTACAAGGGTTTTACCTCGTTAACGAAAATGGTGTTATTTTACTGCTCTTGCAAAAGAGAAATCTCCCTGGCTTTATTTTTCTTTTGAAGGCATTCTCTTATGTAACAAACTCCATTGTGCCTCTGTTCTTTATAAATTGTAATGGGCTTCTGCAAAGACGTTTCCTTCAAAAAACACAATCATGTCAGTTTTCAAAGGGATCTAATTGGATAAGTAAGGACTTAACTGGCTGTTTCAAAGACTCTGAAAATTTACCAGGCTGAACTGCTAAACGGACGCTGCCCCCCCTCCCTAATTTTCACTAGGAAGATAAATTTAGCCATTGAAATTCTGGGCAGGTCCAGGATAAGGTTAGCTTAAGGGGGACCAAGTTAAGTGGCTAGTGCTGATTTCAAATGCAAGCCATGTAACTTGGATGGACAAATCTAAGTACTGCAATAGTATATAAGACATGCCATGCTGGATTAGACCAAGGTCCTTCGAGCCCAGCATTCTGTCTCCAATAGCCCTAAATCTAGCCAGTCTCTCTCCCTCCCTACTGTAATTTAAAAAAAAAACAAAACTTGCTGGTTGGATCTTTCTTCCTTCCCTCCCTCCCTGTCATTAAAAAATGTTCCCATACCCTGTTGGCCCTCCCTCCCATAATTTATACAATAAAAAATATTTTAGTTGCTCATTTGTGACTTAGTGCACAAATAAGGACACTCTAACCAAAAACTTCCCCATACTGGCTCTCCTATCTCTCTCCCCTTCCTCAGTGTCTTAATAAAATGTCCTCATTGTTGGCTTCCCCAGCCTCCCTCCCCCTCCTTCCCTGCTGTCATTAATTGGAACAAAAATGCTCTGTGGCTGACTTTTACCCTCCCTGCAGTCAAAAATGAAGGCCTGCCTGCCAGAGACCCTTTCCTTTCCTTCCTCTTGTCTGTCTAAAACAGGTAACATCATGGGTGCTGGGGATCCCTCTTCCCTTTCTCATCCATTCTGGAACAGAAAGGAGAGAGGGGATCGGGGAGAGAAGATTTCCAGCCCCAGGTTACCTTTTTTTTTTGATAGATAAGAGAGAGGAAGCACGGGCTTTCTTTTATGACTACAGGGAGAGAAAAAGCCACCCATAGAGCTTTTTTTTTTTTTCCCAATTAAAGTCAGCAGGGAGGAAGGAAAGTGGTGGAAACTTTTTTTTTAAAACAAATTACACTATCAGGCCGAGCGCACCATTTAGCACCCGTTTGGCCACGCGTTTCGACGCTTGTCTATTACCCCTTATACTGTAAGGGGTAATAGTGCCTTGAGAACGCGCGTCCGAACTCGCGAAAACTAATAGTACTCATCACATGCAAATTTTACTCTCAGAAATTAACGCCTGCCCAAAGGCAGGCGTTAATCATAGACAGCACCGGGAAAGTGTGCAGAAAAGCAGAAAAAATTGCTTTTCTGTACACCCTAAGACTTACTATCATAGCGATATTAAGTCATAGCGATATTAAGTCGGAAGTTCCAAAAATTAAAAAAAAAAAAAAAAAAACTTTAAAAAAAAATCTGTCCGCCATTCACGGTTCGAAAATGGACACTCAATTTGCCGGCGTCCGTTTTCCAAACCTGTGGATATCAACGGGTTTGACAACCGACGCCGGTAAAATTAAGCGTCAGTTGTCAGACCTGCTGACAGCCGCCGCTAATAAGGAGGCGCTAGGGATGTGCTATTGTCTCTAGAGCCTCCTTATTAGCCTGAGTCCTAATTTAAATAGAGAATCACACACCCAGAAGAGGTGCCTGGGCGCGTGTTGGGAGGGCGGGCTCTTAACATGGAGTGCCGGCTCTCCTGCACTTTATATTGAATCGGCCTGTATGAAATGAAGGAGAGAGACCTGGTGTGGGGCCATTTTTAAAAAAGAAATTGCACTGAAGAGAGCATGTGTGAACTTTTTTTTTTTTTTTTTTCAAAAGATGACACTGGGAAGGAAGGGAAGAGGGAAGGTCCTGTGGCCAAGAAATGTTTTAAAACAAGTGACTGGAGGGAAGAATAGGAAAATCACTGTCTTGGTGCAGGTAGAAGTGTTTAGAATACTTAGCAATGACTTCTAGTGCAGTCGGCTAAGTTTAACTCCAAAGTGCAAGCTAAGTTTCAGCCAGCTAGATTTAGAATACTTTTCAGCTGAAATTCTTGCCAGCTAGATTCAATTAGATATCAGCATAACAGCCAGCCAAAATTTGGTTGATTATGTTTGGCGCACAGCCAATCTTTCTTTTGGACAAAAGCTGTTATTCATGATCTCTAAATACCACACAAATCCTTTTTTCAGACATTATAATGTTCCAGGAGAATTTGCAAGAAAGATATGTTTAACAAAAGACACAAAAATCTGTAATATTCTTCCAGTTATGGTTGCCTGCTAATCGGATGCACGGTGGGAGAGCTCCTAGATGATTCCTCACAGATATGATTAATTAGCTGGTTAAAAGTGTTGAAAAAGGTACAAGTCATAGAGATTATCCTTGACTTACTTAAAAGTAAAGTGTGCTATGTAGAAACTCAGAATCGAGATATGAGGGGTAAACCACAACGAGCCATAAAAGAAAAACTGCGGGTTAGAGAGCCAGCTCAAGCTGCTGGAGATAACAGTGATAAAATTCTAATGATCATGACTGATGAAATACTCTAGCAAATAACAAAAGCAGTTTCAGATGCATTTGACGACATCTCATCACGTTGCAAGTGGCACTGGGGAGCACTGAAGCCCAAGCTCGGCGAATGGCGTCAGCAGTGCAACGAATATTGGGCCTGGAGGACCGTGTGATGCAGGCCGAGCAAAAATTGCTGTGCTGCCGCAATTTGAAGAACAAGAAAACCGGGGCATAATTGGGCTACCAGAGTCAGTGGAGGAGGCAAAGCTCACAGAACTGATTGCAGTTTGGTTGCCACGTGAGTTAGGCCTTGTCAACCATGATGTTCAAATAATATGTGAGAGTGTACATCAGATCAGCTCAAGGCAGGATCAACAAGCTAGGCCCCAGCTGGTTATTGGACATATTTTCAACTGGGCTCACAAGGTTCGGATTCTCCAAACTTACTGAAAGAGTCGCTGGAATACTATGGTCACAAGTTGCTTTCATTCAATGATTTTTCCCAGCATGTATGGCGTTGCACAAGGAAATGGTGCCGGTATGCTCAGCACTTCACCGGAAAGACATTTGCTTTGTTTTGCTCTATCCAGCAAAGTTGAAAGTGCATTATGAAGGTGTCACAAAGATGTATGGCGATAAATCTGCGGCAGAGGTTTTACTTCAACAGCTGAATCTCGCTGGGTAACAGTCTGCAAGCCATTTTGATATGATATGGCTATACCACGGCTGAAAGGCATGGGAAACAGCCCTACCACCAGAGTTTGACTTTTGTTATTACTTCAGTAGTTCTGATGCATTATTTTGTTCTTTTTTTTTTTTTCACCATTCGCATTACGGAAGGTAGTCATCAGACCTGGTGACATACAAAGATGTTTTGATGCATAGTAGATTGGTGATTGAGCTCATATTAGCTGGCATAAGGCAGGAGTAAAAGATCTTTTTTTTGTAATTTTTTGTTTATTCATATTTGTAAAGCTCACATTTTCTTTGTTTTTTTATTTATATTTTTCAAATTATAACATTTACAGTAAAATGATATAATCAAGTATAACATATTTCATACATCACAATTTTTAAAGAAAATATAAATGTATTCCAGCCCACATTTTTGGAGGAGGAGAGAGCTACTGACTCTGCAACATTGACATTTCTCTTTTACAATCAAATATCCCCTTACTACCCTTTCATAAAGCTTGGGATTTGTCTAAGATAAAGAGTTGCAGGTGGGATGGATCAAGAAATACAAACTTATTGTTTTGAAACAAAATCTGGCATTTGCATGGGAATTTAAGGAAAAAGCTAGCCCCAATATTTAGCACTGATTGTTTCATAGATAGGAAAAGTTTCCTCCATGCTTGAGTCGCACGGGAAACATCTGGGAAGACTCACATTTTCTGTACAATGTCATCAAAATAATAATAGAGAAACATCATCTGCAAAACTATTCAAAATACAACTTCAACAAAGTACCTATTGTCCATAAGCAATGTACAATAAAACATTTCGTTCAACTGTTATAATTATAGAGCAGTGTTTTATTTTTATTTCCCCAGGAGTAAAATATGTTGACACTGAGTATATGGCTCTCTTACTATATTTATATAAAGTTTGGTTATTGTATCTGTGGGAAATCAGCATGGGTACATCCAAAGTGGCTAAAAGTGGAGTTTGGTGGTGTAGTGCCTTGGAATACAGGGAAAGAAATTCTGGATCAAAGGTTGAAGGGGGCAGAAGGGGAGAAGAGGAGGTGTGTGTGGATGTATGAATGAGTATGACTGTTGATGATGTGGAGATGTAGTGGAAGGATGAGATAACATGAGTTTTCTCAGAGAACTAGGGATTCTGGAAGGAAGGAAGGGGTCAAAAAACAGCTCCTAGTGCCGAAAGCTGGGCGGTACTTGAGAGCATACCTCAATATTCAATTGGAACTGAAAAAGCGGGACGTTCTATTTTCAAGTTAAATAAATGAGTGTGGCTAATGTGAATATTCATAAATTGAATGTTGATGGAATACATTCCCCAATTAAGTGGAAAAAACTGTTGGTATGTTCCATAAGTGCAAAGCACATATCGTTATGCTGCAGGAACACACTTGTCCAAGGAGGAACATATCAAACTAGAAAGAGATTGGGTGGGACAGTGTTATCTCTCATCATATAGATGCAGACAAAGGGGAGTGGCAATTCTTGTCCATAAACAGACACCCTTTCAAATGGAACATCAGATAACAGATAAAGAAGGCAGATACATCATGGTATTTGAAACAATGATGGGAGTAAAATTGGGTTTTTGTAACGTATATGCCCCCACAATTATTCTCAGGTGTTCTTTAGTTGGTCTCTGTATTGCTCCAGTTCTCTGAGTATAAATTGATCATAGGAGGAGACTTTATTATTGTTGCAGACCTCAGGATAGATTGTACACCTCACAAAGGGGTAGATTTTCTAAATCTACGCGCGCGTGAACAAAAGTACGCCGGATTTTATAAGATACGCGCGTAGCCACGCGTATCTTTTAAAATCCGGAGTCGGCACGCACAAGGGGGTGCACATTTGTGCAACTTGCGCGCGCCGAGCCCTGCGCGCGCTGGCCATACCCTCTGAGGCCGCTCCGAAATCGGAGCGGCCTCGGAGGGAACTTTCCTTCTACCCTCTCCCCGCACCTTTCCCTCCCTTCCCCTACCTAACCCACCCCCCCCCCCCCCCCCGGCCCTATCTAACCCTTCCCCCTACCTTTGTTGGCAAAGTTACGCCGGCTGGAGGAAGGTGTAACTCTGCGCGCACTAGCGGGCTGCTGACGCACCATCACCCGACCCGGGGGCTGGTCCGGAGGCCTTTACCACGACCCCGACACGTCCCCCTTGCGAAGCCCAAGGATTTACGTGCGTCCAGGGGCTTGCGCGCGCTGCCTAGCCTATGCAAAATAGGCTCGGCGCGCGCAGGGGGGTTTTAAAAGGGTTACGCGCATAACTTATGCGTGTAACCCTTTTAAAATCTGGCCGAAAGAATATAAACTGGTTCATGAAAAAATGGGAATAAATTTTATGAATACAGTGCTAGGGTTAGTGGATATTTTGTGTATATTACATAATGGTGATCATGATTTACGTTTTAATCCAATCCACATAAAGGTTTTTCGAGATTAGATTATTTATTGATCTTGGAGGAACTTTTTCTGAGGGTGGTGACTAAGTTAGGGTCCCTTGCTATGTCAGACTATGCTCCAAAAATGCTAGGTTTGAGTCTAGACGATAGAGGGCAGAGGGCAATGAATTGGAAGATGAGCCCCAGTTTATACAAACATCAAACCTTTCAGGAATATCTTCATTCCAAATAGACAGAGTTCATGGATTGACTAATCCAGACATATTATGGGAGTGTTGAGTGAAAAATAATTTTCTCCGATTTGTTTTAAATATGTTACTTGCTAACTTCATGGAGTGCTCCTAAGTCATTCTGTTATCTGAAAGAATAAAAAACTGATTTACATTTACCCATTCTAGTGCTCTCATGATTTTAAAGACCTCTATCATAACCCCTCTCAGCCATCTCTTCTCCAAGCTAAACAGCTCTAACCTCTTTAGCTTTCCTCATACAATAGCTGCTCCATCCTCTTTATCATTTTGGTCGCCTTTCTTTGTACCTTCTCCAGTGCAAATATATCTTTTATGAGATGTGGCAACCAGAATTGCACACAGTACTCAAGGTACACTCTTCACCATGGAGCAATACAGAGGCCTTATGACATTTTCCATTTTATTCACCATTCCCTTCCTAATAATAATAAAGCTAGAAGAATGCTGAGCTGCATAGAGAGAGGAATATCTAGTAAGAAAAAGGAAGTGATAATCCCCTTGTTCAGGTCCTTGGTGAGGCCTTACCTGGAGTACTGTGCTTACTTCTGGAGACCGTATCTCAAAAGGGACAGAGACAGGTTGGAGACGGTCCAGAGAAGGGTGACCAAAATGGTAGGAGGTCTCTATCAAATGACTTATGAGGAGAGGTTGAAGGACCTAAATATGTATACCCTGGAGGAGAGGAGAAGCCGAGAAGATATGATACAGACCTTCAGATACTTAAAAGGTTTTAATGATGCACAATCAACAACTTTTTCTGCTGGTAAGAATCCAATAGAGATACAATTGTCATGTCATAGTTTTCAAGATTTACAATTACAATTTGGACTATTGCAATAACATTTTTTGTGTTTTTGTAGGTGAGGCATTACTGGGAGTTTCATAAATGGTCATCTGAGGATTTGCAGTATGAATTTGTTTTTATTAGGGATGTGAATCGTGTCCTCGATCGTCTTAACGATCGATTTCGGCTGGGAGGGGGAAGGAATCGTATTGTTGCCGTTTGGGGGGGTAAAATATCGTGAAAAATCGTGAAAATCGTTAAAAAATCGAAAAATCGAAAAACCGGCACATTAAACCCCCTAAAACCCACCCCCGACCCTTTAAATTAAATCCCCCACCCCAAATAACTTAAATAACCTGCGGGTCCAGCGGCGGTCCGGAACGGCAGCGGTCCGGAACGGGCTCCTGCTCCTGCATCTTGTCGTCGTCGGCCGGCGCCATTTCCAAATGGCGCCGAAAAATGGCGGCGGCCATAGACGAAAAAGATTGGACGGCAGGAGGTCCTTCCGGACCCCCGCTGGACTTTGGCAGTCTCGTGGGGGTCAGGAGGCCCCCCACAAGCTGGCCAAAAGTTCCTGGAGGTCCAGCGGGGGTCAGGGAGCGATTTCCCGCCGCGAATCGTTTTCGTACGGAAAATGGCGCCGGCAGGAGATCGACTGCAGGAGGTCGTTCAGCGAGGCGCCGGAACCCTCGCTGAACGACCTCCTGCAGTCGATCTCCTGCCGGCGCCATTTTCCGTACGAAAACGATTCGCGGCGGGAAATCGCTCCCTGACCCCCGCTGGACCTCCAGGAACTTTTGGCCAGCTTGTGGGGGCCTCCTGACCCCCACGAGACTTGCCAAAAGTCCAGCGGGGGTCCGGAAGGACCTCCTGCCGTCCAATCTTTTTCGTCTATGGCCGCCGCCATTTTTCGGCGCCATTTTGGAAAATGGCGCCGGCCGAAGACGACAAGATGCAGGAGCAGGAGCCCGTTCCGGACCGCTGCCGTTCCGGACCGCCGCTGGACCCGCAGGTTATTTAAGTTATTTGGGGGGGGGTTCGGGAGGGTGGGGGATTTAATTTAAAGGGTCGGGGTGGGGTTTAGGGGGTTTTAGTGTGCCGGCTCACGATTCTAACGATTTATAACGATAAATCGTTAGAATCTGTATTGTATTGTGTTCCATAACGGTTTAAGACGATATTAAAATTATCGGACGATAATTTTAATCGTCCTAAAACGATTCACATCCCTAGTTTTTATATCCACTATAGAAAGCCTGGGAAAGCCTAAAAATTCCATATCTCAGTGTTATCTACTCTGTAAACAACAGCGTAAAACAGATGACTTATCCTGGCCGAAAAGATTCTGGAGTATGGAATTACAAGTTGAACTTCCCCCAGAAATGATTAGGAAGTTATGCAGCACTTTGCATAAAATTCACACAGACATGTCATTGTGTGAAATGCAATTTAAGATCATGCATAATGCATATTTGGGAGAGTTGCGGAAATATCACATGAAACTGACAGTCTCATCTCTATACACCAGAGGCCAACAAGATAACAGGTCTCTGGTACATTGTTTTATAATATGCTGTGAAATAAAGGACTTTTGGGAGCAGATTATTCAAATAATCCATACTTGAACAGAGATACTGCTTCCATTAAAGGGGGAAATCTTATTATTAGGAGACTTCTCTCAAATATCAGAGGTGGAAGCTGGGATGATGTGTTTTCTTGCCATATTACTGGCAGTAAACATAATGTATCTGATGAAAATAAAATATTACAATATGGTCAAAGTGTTTTCAGTATTTGCCTTATAAACTGCAAGCCTCTGTATGGGCACAAGGGTATAACCCAAGCTGCTAAAGGGAATCCTAGTCAAGTATGAGCTTTAAATTTAGTATGAGAACATGGAATTCCATGTTATTGTTTTTGGGGGGCTTGAATGGATGCATATGGGTATGAATGGGTTACATGAGGAATGAGTGGGATAAGTAAGAGATAAAGTGTGAGTGTACTGGGATGGTTTCAAGGCGGAAGCTGAAGAGATGGGATAGAGTGTGTTAAGAAGAAAGGAACAAGATGGTTGGGTTGTATGGGTGAAGAAAGCAATTGGGGGGGGGGGGGGAATGAAATATGGAGAAGCGGAGAACAAGACACACCAACAAGGACGTTTAAATAATATAGGACTGTGTCAAAATGAATGAGTCATCAACAGGCACAAGGGCTGTATCACAGTGAAAGAGAAGCTTTATTCTCTCAATGTAGTTGTCAGGCAGGCATATCTTGTAGATAAATACAGTGGCAAAATAGTTGTGGCTATTTATTATTAACTAACATTTGTTAAATTCCTATCAAAACCCTCTATCAAATCTTAATAAAATACTAATTCCAAAGGATTGAAAAAGAGGCATGTGCTATCTAAAATAATGTTTTTAACCTACATCTGAAGGAAAGGAATCCCTCAGACAGGCACATTTTGCATGGTAACAGATTCCACCGATGTGTGGCGGCACTACAAAAGGTTTGTCTTGTTATCTTAATTGATCTCATCCTTATGAAACACAGATATCAAGCACCTGGAATGAAAATGGGCAAACTAGATGGAACATCCTGCCCTTATCTGCCATCATATTCTTTGTTTCTGAATGAACAGTTAAAATTAGTCAGTAAAAGAAGGCGACACGGGCTTGTCTTGTGTCGCCGCCAGTAACCCGGGAGCGAGCGCGGGAGGCGGTGAGATGGGGCGGGATAAGGAGGGTTGGGGGAGGAGCACATTGAGGGTACCAATGGGGAGGCAGCAAATCAAATGCTGCTTCGCCATTGGTAAAGCGTCAGGGATAAAGAGGGAGCCGAGTAGGGAGCGCGGCAGTTGGGAACCAGGCAAGGGAGCAAGCAGGGGTTCGTGCTTCCCACCCTCCCTCCCTGGGATGCAATGTTCTTGGTTGTTTGTTTTGTGCTTGTCGCAGTGGTGGCGGAAAACCCGAGCCATATGGTGTATTGTATATTGTAATTGTAATGGACTGTTCGGAGGGGGGTGGGAGGAATGCCCGTGGTAGCTTGGGGCTGCTACACGGGAAGGCCTAACGAGCAAGGGGGGGGCCGATGCTCAGGCCGCAAGCTTACCCTCGCTGGTGACGCGGCGGGGCGAGTAGGGGAAAGGGGGGCTAAACGGCAGCTTATCACCGGGACGCGGTGTAAGGCGAATGGGGGGCTACGGCGGAGGAAGTGGAAGTTGGGGTATTGGAATGTTGTTAAGATGTTGGCTCGGGTTAAGTTTAATAAACTGCGGCCTTTTGTTATCACCATAAAGATGTATGTTTGTATTATTTGGGAAAGGGGGAGGGGTAGAAATGGGAGGAGACGGACGCAGGTCTCGAATCCTGGGTTACAGCTATCAGATTCTAAAATCCAAACAAAATGAACTATATATTTTAATTAGAAATTCTCAATCCTTGGTTTAAACTTTGGGTTTTTTTTTTTCATATTAAAAAATGTAGTTGACAGACTACTGTGAATGTCATATCTTTCTCTTTTCAGCAGTTGCACTATCTAGATCTAAATGAAATCGACTTTTTTTTTTTTAAACCAGCTTTCAGAAAATGAAAGCTCCAACCAAAAGAATTTGTGATTTACGAAGTGGAATTAGGCAGGAATTGGCAGAATCCCTCTCTTTCTCTCTGTTTAAAGATAAGTAAAAGCAGAGTCCCTGTCATCAGGGGCTGCCAGGACTGGATGGTTGCCTCCGTCTGCCACCTACAGTATGCCAAGGGAAAAGCAACAAAACAAGAAATGCTGATTGAGCAATCAATCAGCAGTTAGTACTAGCGGCGATTATTCCAGATGTCAGGCACTAGTTTCATTTCTCACAGCCATTTATCATCCTTAACAGTATTGTTAATTTAAAGAAAAGGCGTGATCTAAATACACTAAATTAAAAACAAATAAAGATGCCAATGACAAGTTGTAAATCCAAAATGGTCCAGTAACACTTCTGCAACAGAAACCAGGCTTCTGTACGGCAAGTTCTAAATGAATCCCAAGTGCAATAACATGAAGGTAGGCATTGTTTGTAAAGACACTACACAGGGGAATCCGCCATCATAAAGTCTCTAACAAATATAGAAATAATGGTAAAAAAAAAGCAAACCCACTCATTTTATTTTCTTCTTAATTTGGTTTTATTTTAAAGCCTTGTTTATGGAACAAAATACGCTAGCTTTTCATTATCTCTTATTAAAAGAAATTGCTACAGAAAATTACATTAAAAATTATTTGGGGGGGGGGGGGGGGGGGGGGGGCAGCCGGCTAGGCTGTGGCTGAAAAGTAGCCTAAACCTAGTGGGATATAACATACTTGCTAATTTGGCCCAGCTATTTTTCCTTTCCCCTTTCCCATAAGAACATGCCATACTGGGTCAGACCAAGGGTCCCTCAAGCCAAGCATCCCGTTTCCAACAGTGGCCAATGCAGACCATAGGAACCTGGCAAGTACCCAAAAACTAAGTCTAGTCCATGTTACCGTTGCTAGTAATAGCAGTGGCTATTTTCTAAGTCAACTTAATTAATAGCAGGTAATGGACTTCTCCTCCAAGAACTTATCCAATCCTTTTTTAAACACAGCTACACTAACTGCACTAACCACATCCCCTGGCAACAAATTCCAGAGTTTAATTGTGCGTTGAGTGAAAAAGAACTTTCTCCGATTAGTTTTAAATGTGCTACATGCTAACTTCATGGAGTGCCCCCTAGTCTTTCTATTTTATGAAAGAGTAAATAACTGATTCACATTTACCTGTTCTAGACCTCTCATGATTTTAAACACCTCTATCATATCCCCCTTCAGCTGTCTCTTCTCCAAGTTGAACAGCTCTAAACTCTTTAGTCTTTCCTCATAGGGGAGCTGTTTCCAAACCATTTTTATTTATTTATTTATTAAAGGCTTTTATATAACGACTTTCTTGGTACAAATCAAATCAACTCGGTTTACATCAAACTAAGCAGTAACTGTAACCAACCAATCAACAGGAGACAATTTGAAGGAGCATAAAGTTACATTATAACAAGGATGCCTTAACTGGGAGTAGGAAATAAGAGAGGGAGAACGAAGAAAAAGTACTATATGCAAGAGAGTATGGGAGGAAGGCAAGGAGCCGTCCTCCTGATAACTTGAAAGAGTATTTAGCGATTGTTTATTTACATGATTGCTGGAACAGTTCTAAATCAGGCTGTTTGGGCTTGTAGCGGGGAAGGCTCGCAGAACAGCCATGTCTTTAGTTCTTTTTGAAAGTTAGTAGACAAGGTTTCTTGCCTGAGGTCCGGAGGCATGGCGTTCCAGATGGAGGGACCTGTGATAGAGAATGTCCGGTCTCTAATATTTGAGTGGTGCACCACTTTGATTGAAGGAACGCGTAAGGATCCTTTGTAGGCATCTCTTAAGGGGTCTAGCCGACAGTGCAATCTGAAGGGGTGTAGCAGCTCAAGAGGAGTCTGATGGTGAATATTTTTGTGGATAATTGTGAGTGATTTATGGAGAATCCTGAAGTTTACTGGGAGCCAGTGAAGATCTTTTAGAATGGGAGAGATCTGCGCTCTCCGATTAGTATTCGTCAAAATTCTCGCCGTAGCATTTTGGAGCAACTGGAGGGGTTTTATAGTAGAAGCCGGGAGACCTTGCAAAATGGAAATGCAGTAGTCCGATCTTGGAGAACAGAACGGCTTGGAGGACCGATCTGAAATCATAATGGAATAGGAGGCGGTTTGAGTTTTTTTGAGTACTTGTAACTTGTAGAAGCACTCCTTTGTAGTTTGTTTTATAAATTGCTTTAGGTTCAGGTGACTATCAATAATGACTCCGAGATCTCTAGCGTGTGATATTTGAATGTTAGTTTACAGTTGGTGTTGGAGGGGACTGCCTTCTGGAGTGATTAGTAATAGTTCTGTTTTGGAAGTGTTGAGTACCAGGCTGAGGCTAGAGAGGTGGTGGTTGATCATTTGCAGGTGAGAGTTCCATAATTTGAGTGTTGAGTCCAGAGAATTGGATATTGGGATTAAAATTTGAACATCATCTGCGTATATATAGAAACTTTAGTTTAGCTTGAGAGTAAGTGGCAGAGAGGGAGTATGTATATGTTAAACAGGGTAGGTGATAAGGAGGAGCCCTGGGGGACTCCAAATGGGGCGTTAGTGTGAGAGGATTCCTTGTTATTGATTTTTTACCTTATAGCCTCTATTGCTAAGGAAGGAGTCGAACCATCTAAGAGCTGATACTGCAATTCCTATGTCTGATAGCCGGTTTAGAAGGGTATTATGATTTACAGTATCGAAAGCTGCAGAGATGTCAAGGAGAGCTAAGAGGAACGACTGTCCTTTATCAAAGCCAATGTGAACATGATCAAGGAGAGAGATGAGGAGGGTTTCGGTATTGTGTTCTTTTCGGAAACCATATTGTGACGGGTGTAGAATATTATGATCTTCTAGGTAATTTGAGAGTTGCTTATTTACGATTTTCTCCATGATCTTAGCTATAAACGGGAGATTTGATATGGGGCGATAGTTGTTGAGGTCGTCCGGGTTCAGGTTCGGTTTTTTGAGTATGGGTTTGAGGGTGGCCAATTTGAGAGCATCCGGGAATATTCCTTGTGAGAGGGAACAATTGATAATATCAGCTAGGTATTTGGAGATGTATTCTGGTATGAGAATCAGAGACTTGGAAGGTATTTGGTCTAGAGGGTGGGTCGAAGGTTTCATTCTTTTTATCAGGGTTTCCACCTCTATCATGTGAGTAGGAACAAAGGATTCCAAGCTTATGTCTGTGTTCAGTGGGTGGGGGGGGTATTCGGAGGCAGTGAGTTTGGGCTGGTAGGTAATCTAGCCATGGTGTTGGAAATTTTGTTCTGAAAGAATAAGGCCAGATCGTTGGCCTTTGATTGGGCTGAATCATCTGGGATTGAAGGGGGAGCAGTTTTAGTGAGTTCCGATACATATGAAAAAAGAGCCTTCGCATCAAACATCATATCGTGGATACGGTGGGCATAGAAATCTCTTTTTGTTCGAAGCATTGCCGTTCTGTAATGGTGGAGGGCGGCTTTGTATATGGTTAGAGAATGTGGATTAGGATTCTTTCTCCATTCTTTTTCTTTCCGTCTTAGGTTTTGCTTCTGGGTAAGGAGCTCATTTGAGAACCATGGCTGCTTGTTTATTTGAGCAGGATTTATGTTTTTTTTTGACAGTGGGCATAAGTTATTGGCTATCGTTTCTGTAATGTTTTGCCAGGAGATAATAGCAGAATTGGGGTTAGATAGATCCAGGTTGGGAAGTTCTTTAATCAAAGAGTTGCCGAGGTCTTCTGAAGGACATAGAAACATAGAAACATAGAAATGATGGCAGAAGAAGACCGAATGGCCCATCCAGTCTGCCCAGCAAGCTTCACACATTTTTTCTCTCATACTTATCTGTTTCTCTTAGCTCTTTGTTCTATTCCCCTTCCACCCCCACCATTAATGTAGAGAGCAGTGATGGAGCTGCATCCAAGTGAAATATCTAGCTTGATTAGTTAGGGGTAGGAGGGGTAGTAACCGCCGCGATAAGCAAGCTACACCCATGCTTATTTGTTTTACCTAGACTATGTTGTACAGCCCTTGTTGGTTGTTTTTTCTTCTCCCCTGCCATTGAAGCAGGGAGCTATGCTGGATATGCGTGAAGTATCAGTTTTTTTCTCCCCTGTCGTTGAAGCAGAGAGCCATGCTGGATATGCATTGAAAGTGAAGTGAAGTATCAGGCACATTTGGTTTGGGGTAGTAACCGCCGTAACAAGCCAGCTACTCCTCGCTTTGTGATTGCGAATCCTTTTTTTCTTCACCCCTGTCGTTGAAGCTATGCAGGATATGTGTGAAGCATCAGTTTTTTTTTTTGTTTTTTTTTTGTTTTTTTTCCCCTGCTGTTGAAGCAGAGAGCTATGCTGGAAATGCGTGATGTATCAGTCATTCTCCCATGCCGTTGAAGCAGAGAGCCATGCTGGATATGCATGGAAAGTGAAGTATCAGGCACATTTGGTTTGGGGTAGAACCGCCGTAACAAGCCAGCTACTCCCGCTTTGTGAGTGCGAACCCTTTTCTTCTCCCTTGCTGTTGAAGCAGAGAGCTCTGCTGGATGTGTGAAGTATCAGTTATTCTTCTCCCCTGTCGTTGAAGCAGAGAAGCTATGCTGTATATGCATTGAAAGTGAAGTATCAGGCATATTTGGTTTGGGGTAGTACCGCCGTAACAAGCCAGCTACTCCCCTCTTTGTGAGTGCAAATCCTTTTTTTCCATTTCTCCTCTTGCTGTTGAAGCTTAGAGCGATGTTGGAGTCACAGTAAGCATGTGTATGTTTATTGAATAAGGGTATTGTGTCCAGGCAGTAGCCATCATTCTGGCGAGTCACCCACTCTTCATTGGCGGCCTCTTGACTTTATGGATCCACAGTGTTTATCCCACGCCCCTTTGAAGTCTTTCACAGTTCTGGTCTTCACCACTTCCTCTGGAAGGGCATTCCAGGCATCTACCACCCTCTCCGTGAAGAAATACTTCCTGACATTGGTTCTGAATCTTCCTCCCTGGAGCCTCAAATCGTGACCCCTGGTTCTGCTGATTTTTTTCCTACAGAAAAGGTTTGTCGTTGTTTTTGGATCATTAAAACCTTTCAAGTATCTGAAAGTCTGTATCATATCACCTCTGCTCCTCCTTTCCTCCAGGGTGTACATATTTAGATTCTTCAATCTCTCCTTGTACATCATCCGATGAAGATCCTCCACCTTCCTGGTCGCCCTTCTCTGTACCGCTTCCATCTTGTCTTTGTCTTTTTGTAGATAGGGTCTCCAGAACTGAACACAGTACTCCAGGTGAGGCCTCACCAAGGACCTGTACAAGAGAATAATCACTTCCCTTTTCTTACTCGATATTCCTCTCTCTATGCAGCCCAGCATTCTTCTGGCTTTTGCTATCGCCTTGTCGCATTGTTTCGCTGTCTTCACATCATTAGACACTATCACCCCAAGGTCCCTCTCCTGCTCCGTGCACATCAGCCTTTCCCCCCCCCATCGAATACAGTTCATTCGGATTTCCACTCCCCATATGCATGACTTTGCACTTCTTGGCATTGAATCTCAGCTGCCATATCTTCGACCACTCTTCCAGTTTCCTTAGATCCCGTCTCATTCTCTCCACTCCTTCCGGCGTGTCCACTCTGTTGCAGATCTTAGTGTCGTCCGCAAAAAGACAAACCTTACCTTCTATCCCGTCCGCAATGTCGCTCACAAAGATATTGAACAGGACTGGTCCCAACACCGATCCTTGCGGTACACCACTTAAAACCGCTCTCTCTTCAGAGAAGGTTCTATTTACCATAACACATTGTCTTCTGTCCGTCAACCAATTTGCAATCCAGGTCACCACCTCGGCACTCACTCCCAAGCTTCTCGTTTTATTCACCAGTCTCCTGTGCGGAACCGTATCAAAAGCTTTGCTGAAATCCAAGTATATGATATCGAGCGCTCTTCCTCGATCCAATTCCTTGGTTACCCAGTCAAAAAAGTCAATCAGATTAGTCTGACAGGACATGATTTCCTGTAGTTCAGCGTGGTCGCCTGAGGGGGCGTAGAAGATCCTGTAAATGACCTAAAGGTGGAAGTAATCATGAAATGGTCTGACCATGGAACTGGGAGGCATAGTGGGGGTGCAAGTGGAGTGAGGTTGGAATTTGTGAAGATAAGATCAAGTGTATGACCTGCTTTATGTGTGGGTTGGTTGATGTATTGTTTGAAGCTCATGTCCGAGAGGGCTGATAGGAAGGCTTCACAGTTAGAGGATCTAGGATTGGCATCGATGTGAAGATTAAAATCTCCAAGTATTATGGCTGGAGAATCAAGTTTTAAGTATTTGGCTATGATTTTCACCATAGGAGAAGCGTCTTGATCTAAAAGACCAGGGGGAGCATAAGTGAGGAGGAATTGGAGCGACTTAGATTTAAATAAGCCTACCTCCAGTTTAGGTATAATATTGATAGATTGTAGAGTGAGGTTGAGAGATTTTTTGGCAGCTATGAGGAGGCCTCCCCCTTTTTTCTTTTTTCTGGGTAAGGAGAAGACATCATATAACTGTGTAGGAAGTTGATTTATTAAAACTGTGTCTGAGGGCTTCAGCCAGGTCTCAGTGATAGCACAGATGTCTGGCCTGGCATCAAGCAGATAGTCGTGAAGGATGTGAGTTTTTTTGGTAATTGACTGGGCATTGAATAGAGTTAAAGTGAATAGGGCCAGCCCAAGTAGTTGCGTAAAGGGAGAGATCATCACCGGAGTTAAATATCTACGAGTTATGGGTTGATATCGTAACGTTGGCTTCATCTTGAAGTAGGTGTTGTGATGTAAGTGTGTATTGGGTGTCTTGGCATCATGATAGGATTAAAAGAGATCATTTTGACGGGAATTGCCAGCAGAAGATGTCCTATAGCGTAATGGAAGTGAAGAATTGTGGAAGTATACTTTGAGGGGAAGTGATTAATGTAGTAAGGCAGTGCCAATCCTTAACTGAATGAATGCTGGGGTGGCTGGATGAGAGCTGAGGTGGCTGGTTGATTGTTGAGGGGCCTGTGTAGGTGCTGAGGATCCTGGTTGAATGCTGGGGTGGCTGGATGAGTGCTGGTGGCTTAGAAGGTAGAATGAAGCAGTCAGGGGTTGTCTAATGATGAGCCAGCTTGAGATGTAGTGAAAAAATGGGGGAGAAGTTGAGGAATATGATGAGGCTTTTCTCCGGGTTTATACTCCGGGGCTGCACGAAGGGGCTGGCCCCTTTGTCGCGCTCCTTCGGTGCGCGGCGCCTAGCAGAGCCCCGTTTAAAGCCTGGCAGGGCTGGCTCTGATTGGGTGGGCGGTCATTCTGTGGGCGGGCCTTGGCGCGGTTTTCAGTTCTTTTATTTTTACTGTTTTTGCGTTCGTGCGATCGGCGCTGGAGCCTCCCGGGTGAGGAGGGATTTTACTGACCTGACCTTCCCCCGGTGGGGCTTTGGCGCCGATTGCGCAGGCCTACCACGGCAGATCCGTTTCCAGCAGGCCGAAGACTGAAGAGGGAGATGGCGCCTAGCAGAGCCCCGTTTAAAGCCCGGCAGGGCTGGCTCTGATTGGGTGGGCGGTCGTTCTGTGGGCGGGCCTTGGCGCGGAAACCATAATCTGTCAAGGCAACAACCGCCTCAGCAATTCCTGCGCCCTCCCCCCAAAATTGTCAAGAAAACAACCTCGTCCATTCTGATTATTGTAACCAACCGCGATCTCCCTCAACTCGTCCATCAGCTGTCCCCCATCAGCAGGTGTGCGCAAGGTCCTGCGCACACCTGCTAATTTTCAGAAGCCTGCTTTGAAAGTTCAGGCTCATGTCTGCATGTTCTTTCCACCTGCAGACTTTAGCCTGATGTGGGCCGTTATAAAATTACCCTCCCTGGATCTTAATTTTATGCGGTTTTTTTCTCTTCCAGTGTAAATAAACCTCCTGCTTTTAACTTGTGGAATGGTCTTGGAAACAGAAGATACTCTCAAAAAAGCATGGGTTGTGGCCAGAGGAAGATTGAAGGAAAATATCGGCCTGTGGGATTTTTTTCAAAACTGCTCCTTGGGGTAACCTACGCATTCATGTACTTTCCCTAGAGCACATGAGTCAACAGCTCCCAAAAGCATGCTAAGTTAACCCTGGAACCCGAAAGAGATGAGCCAAATTATCTCCAAAATAAACTTCATCTTTCCTAAATAACTAAGAAGTTGAGCACATTCTAGATCAGGGGTGAGCAGAGCTGCAGCACTCATTTCTTTCATGCAAATTGGTTGGGCCCCTACACATCTGCTTATATCTCTTATACAGTATATCCTGTATTCCTGGTCTAGCTCTTGAACTAATTGCAAGTAAGGACACTGCCAGCCAATGTCAGACACACACACGCTCAGTCACAAACAGATTTTTAGATTGCAGAAACTTTATTGGCACATACACACTGACACAAACAAACCCCGGGATTCATCATTATAGCAGAATAATGAGTCGTGAAAAAAAAAAGGGGCAAGGGGCAATAGCATGCAGCAGCCGCATTGCGGCAGTGTGTTTTTGCCTGCCCACAGCACTACAGCAAAAGGTGGTGTTATTTCCAGCGCTACTGCAATACCAGAATAAGCATTTTTTTTTTACCCCACCCCTTCCCCTCATTTAAATCTTAACATCGCGTTGCTGTGGTTATCGCATGCAATAACGGCCCATTGTGTTTTAAAGAATGACACCCAAAGACACATACTGTCTCTCAGACACAACACCCATCATCAATATACTACGTGTGTGTCTGTGTTAGAGAGAAAAATACCCACACACAAAAGTGTGTACAAGTTTGGATCTTTCTCTCTCAATTTCTCTCACACAGACACACAAATGCTCTCTGACTGTTGTGCTGTTGCTTATGTACTCACATAGTGATTACCCCAAGTCCAACACTGCTGCATTATGGTGTAAAATTCTTGCTTGCTGCCAGCCCCCTCCGTTTTCCAATATCATTCTCTAAGAGACTCGCTGGTTCCTCAACCAGCTGCTTCTCTCAGAGCTCAGTACAATCACCTCAGATAGAAGCCTCCCCAGCATGCATAGGCATTTCTCCTGGCTTCCCCCTTCCTTCCTGTGTCTGTAGCTTGCCTCCACTTCTCTGCAACCCTCCTACCATTCTAGTGCATTCCCATTTACTGCAGGCTACACAGTCTGCTGCTTTTATAGTTCCCAGGCTATGCTCTGCCTACTGACTCCAGGGGAGGGGGGAGACCAGAAGAGACCCATACTGTTCCCTGGGCTTATAAAAAGAGAAAATCAAGCCCTGGCCAAGACTGGGGAGAGCCACTAACCCAAAGTAGCACAATTCCAGATGGAATCCTGCTTTTTCCTTGTGGAGCCAGTGCTCGTGCAAGGGTATTAGGTGTCATAGGTGAGTTTTACAGCCTTGCCCACACTCCTGGCCCTACTCTTCCCACAAATAATTAAAACATGCATTTATAGTAAAGATTTTACATGAAAGAACATTCAGTGTTCTAAAGTAAAAATACCACTTACAACATGTATATTTTTTACATGCACTGCTATAGTACCAATCAGATAAATTTTGCAAAAAAGTCACCTGCGGTAATATGGCATGTCGGCCTTCAGGAAGCTTTAAGTAAACTAAATTACAATATAGTAAATCTCCCATATGAAAACAGCACTAACTGCTAGCATTCAAACAGTAACAACCCTACCTATGAAAAGGCAACACTGCAAATATTACACCCTACAACACCAATACACCTTATATTAGGAAAACAGAACAGAATAAGCCAGCTGTTATAGATCCCTACACAGAAACTACATGCTAGCAGAATACCTCACAGATTCTCACCAAATTCAAAATAAAGAGACAATAAATTATAGTTAGAAACATTCAGAAAAAAAAATTAATTTAAAACCATAAGACAGATTCTGTATGCGGTGAAGCAATGGAAATAAAACAGAAACATCACCACTCCTCATTAAACATCAAAATATAAAATCAAAATATATAAATCATAATAGTAAAACTGTATTCATAAAAAGAATAAATATTTTAAAGCAGCTGATGAATAGAACATCCAATGATTAAAAACATACAATAGTTTGTTTTTTTAATTTTCCAAACATCAATAAAATATTTCAAAACAGCAGATACATCAAATAACACCAAATAATTAACACTAAGGCTAAAAAGTTATCCCTTGCTCTCCATACCTGGGAACTTTACACTCCAGTCACCCTGAAACTGTCATGGATTAGTCAGGGATAGGAGGTATACACATATTCTCTCATATTCTTTATGCACACACTCTAACATGCATGTTCATTCTTACACAAACTCCCTTATAGTCTCTCTCACATGCTTGCTGATTGGCTCACAAACTCTGGCTCACACACATGTTCACTGACTTGCTCTTGCTCATACACATGCTTACTTGTTTAAATAGTCCTCTTGCTCACATATTTTCTCATTGGTATGCTCGTTCTCTCTCACTCACACACATGCTCACTCGCTCTTGCTTACACATATGCTCTGGAAAGCACAGCAGACCTGACTGCATTATGTAGTGCAACAGTGGAAAAACAAACATCATCATTTCTCATAAAACATTATGCAATAAATTTGAGAGCTATAAAACATCATTCATACTACTGAAATCATACTAATAAAAAGAATAAATATGTCAAGCAGGCAATGAACATCCAATAATTAAAATGACTCATACATTTTTTCTAACAGTTCCCAAGCACCAAATATTTCAAACAGCAGACACATTAAATATCCCAAAATTAAAAATGTTACGGTTGTGGATCCTTGAGCCGGGGCGGGTGTTAGTGCCACCACAGAGGGATGGCCCTCAGTGGTTCCCGTCGCCTGTAGGTGGTGAAGGTGAGGTCAACCCATCTGGAGCATCATCTATACCAGCCCTCGTTCCCTGCAGGTTGAGCCCTTGGGTACCAGGGCCGGCAGGACTTAGGTGCAAGTTGCCTTGGCGAAGCAGGAGCAGAGAGACGAGATGAGGTCAGGAGTCCGGGTCTGGGCAGGCAGCAGAGAAGCAGAACGAGAGTCCGATCTGAGAGTCCGGGGCAGGCAGCAGGCGAGTAGAGACGAGGAAACCAGGCCAGAGGTCGAGACAGGCAGCAGATGAGTGAAGACGAGAAGCAAGCCAGGGGTCGGTACCAGGAGATCAAGCCGAAGAGGAGCTCAGGATCTGGAGTACGAAGGAAGGAGCAAGGTCAAGCACTGGATCGGGAGCTGGATCAGGAACTGAAGGAACACAGCAACTAGCACCCCGAGGAGACGACCTGTTGCTAAGGCGAAGAACTGGGGATTGAGGCAGGGTTTAAATACCCCTCAGTCTTGACGTCATCGGTCGTGGATGGGCAGAAGTTTCCCGCCGAGGCCCCTTTAAGAGGCGGAGCCTCCCGAGTGTGCACACCTAGGGAGAGCTCCATAGGAAGCCGCATAGGAGGCCGCAGTCAGTTGGCCCCGTAGCGGGGAGCACTGCACCGATGGGAAGGAGTGCCAGCTTGCAGTGGAAAGGTGGGGGGGGCGGCCGTGGTCTGCCATGGCCAGGACCCACAACAAAGTAATAACATTAAAAATCTCCAGCTCCACATACCTGGGAACTTTTGATTTCCAGTCACTGACAGATTGTTGTGGATTGGGGGACAGGAGCCTCACAATATTTAACCTCTCTCCTCACACACACACAGGCTCTCTCTCACTCATATATTTGCTGTCAAATTCACAGGCATTCTCGCTCTCTCATACATACACAGTCTCACACATACACAGGCTCTCTCGCTCTCATACACAACTAGGCTCTGACACACACACACACACACACACACATGCAGGATCTGTTGCTCTCGTACACATGCAGGCTCTGAAAGCACACACATGCAGTCTGTCTGTCTGTCTGTCACACACACACTCCTACCTAAACTCTCTGACAAGTGTAGCCTATACACTTATGCCTCTTCTCATCATATTATTGTATTATCTAACTTGTTCAGTTATGCCTTCTATCGCTCCGGCTATCCTAGCCCTCCAGGTTAATACCCCTTGTTATATGTAACTTTCATTTCTTGTTATATGGTTGACTTTGTTATTCCCCTCATGTTATTTGTAAACCGATCTGATATAAATTTCTTTCATGAAGGTCGATATATAAAAATGTTAAATAAATAAATAAATAAATAAATCTTTCAGGCCTCCCCCTTTTTTCTGGGCATTCTCTTTTCTGGTTTTGAACCACAGTGCTGCTCCTCATTCCCCAAAAGAGACCATGCTGCTTCTGTAATGTTGGGGAGGGTAAGGCTGCGCAGCCTTGCAGGCTTCACTTCCGGCCGCAGCAGGATATGCTCTGCCACGGCCCGCAGGTCTCTCTTCAGGCCTTGGCAGGATGGGTTTTGTTACAGTCCATAGGCCTCACTTCCAGTGTGGCTTGATCGGCTCTGCTGCGGCCCGCAGGTCTCTCTTCAGGTCATGGCAGGATGGACTTTCCCACAGCTTACAGGTTTCACTTCTGGTGCAGCTAATCGGCTCTGCTGCGACTTTGTAGACCTCTCTTCAGGCCACAGCAGGATGGGTTTTGTCACAGTCCATAGGCCTCATGTCCGGTGTGGCTTGATTGGCTCTGCTGTGGTCGCAGGTCCTCTTCAGGTCATGGCAGATTGGACTTTCCCACAGCTCACAGGTTTCACTTCTGGTGCAGCTTGATCGGCTCTGCCGCGGCTTTGTAGACCTCTCTTCAGGCCACAGCAGCCCATCTAATTTTCTTTGGCGGGAAGATTAAAAAAAAAAAAAAAAACCCAACAAAACAAAAAAACACGTGCTGGGAGAGACCGGCCCACCAGAGGAAGCCCGATCTGCCCCTGGTTATGGTGATAGAGTTGAAGCAGGAAACCCAGTGTGAAAGGGAACCCAAGAGCGGTGTCAAAAGATCTCAAAAGAGCAGGAAACTCCTCGTGGAGGTAGTCAGAGGTATTGACTTGGAAGCATAATTGAAGGGAAACAAAGTCAAATGACTGACAGCAAGGATACTAACTATATTTCTTTTTTTTTTTTTTTGGCCTGGCAGTTTACTCCTGCAATTTTAGACTTCCAGCTCAAGCAGAACAACCCTCTATTAGGTTACAGATGCACGAACACTCATTCACAACTATCCAGGGATTTTTTTTTCTATTTTATATATCCTCCTATCTCATTTAGAAAAGCTATCGAAGTGACAATTCTTGGCCAAGGGCCATGCACCAGGACTCTTTGGGGAGCCCTCCAATCATGATCCCTAAATCCAGCCATTAATGTTGACATTGCATTATATCTAGGACTCTCTCCTTCCCCAGACTTCCCACAGTATTCCTGGCCCCAGCCAACTTGGTTAATGGAAAATCTGAACTGGAAATCAGTCAGGTTCCACACCTGGCACTGTGCAGCAACTGCCACTGAGCATACTCTTAATACCATAAGCTCACAAAGAAGAGAATATGAAGTTGATGTCATAATCCGTTTACCGACCAAACAAAAATAGTGTGAATCACAGCAGATAGGAGATGTGCTTCTCAAACATTACACAAGTCCTGGTTGTTGCGTTCATGGGCCGCGGAGCTCAGTGGCCAGCCATACTTACCCGGCACTGCCCCAGACCAGCCCCAACTTTCCTCGCAGCAGCAGAGAGCCGCCACCAACGCCGAGCCTCCTCAGGGCTTGGAGCCGCCACTCATGCTGCCGATGTCCAGTCCTGCCAGCAACTCCCTAGGCATGCACGCAAACCCCTCCGCGGAATTTAAAGGGGCCATGGTGGAAAAGTTCCCGTGGCTCCCTCTGATGACGTCAGCCCTCCAGACTGTTTAAGCCCGTTCCTGCCTGCAGTACTTTGCCTCAGCAACAGGTCGAGCTCCTTGTGAGTAGCTAGTTGCCTGACTCAGTGTTCCTGATTCCATGTCCCTGTCCTTGTACTTTACTGGATTACTTCTTTGGCCTTGACCTTGGATTGTTATGGACTTCGTTGGATTGCCGCCTGCACCAACTCCTGGTACACCTTCTGGACTTCGTTGGATCGCTGTCTGTCCCGACCCAAGGAATCTTGACTCAGCTCGTGCCTGTCGCCCTTTGTGGAGTTGTTCATCTTCAGAGACCTGCGCCTATGTCCAGCCAGCCTCGGTACCCAAGGCCTCAACCTGCAGGGAACGAGAGCTGGTATTGGTGAAGGTCCTGTTGGGTCTCCGCACTGGCCAGCTCCACCAGCTGATGACTATGATCTGGAGGGCTCCTCCCTGAAGCAGTGTTAACTTTGTCTCAGTCCAAGGGTCCACCTTTGCAACAGATAAAATTTATAATACAGCTTTCCTCCAAAAATATTATTCAAATGTAATTCAGAAATGCTGTTCACAGATTAGAGTGAAGCCAAATTCGGTCCCCTGACATAGAACCGTGTTTCGCAAAGAAGCTGTGTCAGGGAGGACTTCTATCCTTCTCAGCATAATAGTTCTAAAGGAAAAGAGTGGCACACAGGTTCTTTTGCTTTAGAACTGCTATGGATTATGACATAGCTGTCCGCTCCTCTTTTGCTTTAGAACTGTTATGCTGACATATTTTGGCACCAATTTTTTGTTTTTTTTTTTCCATTTGTCTTATTTATCCAGTATGGCAAATGATACAGGAGGTAAACATAATGTACATGGATAACTTTTTTCAGCGTATAGCAACTATAAAGAATAATAACAAAACTGGCATGGGTACATTCTCAACAAATATGGTTATGAAACAAGGTACAGCAGAGCACAAAGAAGAAGAGAAGACTTAATAGTACAGGCACGAGCCATCTCTACCCGTTCACCCTCCCCCAGGACAGGCCCCTGGTCGCTACATAGGAGCCTTTGGGCCAAGGCGCCCATCCCCATCAAGGCAGTGGAGCATAGGACTGCCGCCAGTCCCGATAAGGTGACCAGATAGCTGCGAACCGAGGCTGGGTCCTCCGCTTTTGAGCAGTCCACTTATAAAGGTCTTGCATCTGGTCTAGCTTCTGCACTAGCATGTGCAGTGTGGGAATATTAGTGCTCTTCCATTGCGCAGCAATGAGGCATCGAGCAGCTATAAAAACCTGCTGCGAGAGCAACCATGCATGGCGACTGGAGGTGGACGGGACACTGAGCAGCACCTGCTCAGGGGTTATAGGTTCGGGGCGCTGTAACATTTGGCCGAGAACATCCGCTACAATAGACCAGAATGGCCGCACCCGGGAACACTCCCACCACATATGAAAGAAAGTTCCCGTGACCCCACAACCCCTCCAACAGTCAGCCGTCCGGCTTAGTTTAGCCTTCCACAATTTATATGGGGTACAATACCAGCGTAGTAGAACTTTATACCCATTTTCATTGAGCGAAGATGAAAGAGAGCTACGTTTGGTATTCATAAAAATGATATCCCAAGTCTCCTTATCCAGCTGCTTCCCTAAATCTGTTTCCCAAGCGGCCATAAAGGTGGGAAGGTGTGCAGGATCATTATTAAGGGAAGTATACAGTTTAGAAATGACTTTCTGCGTCTTATCCGCCTGGGCGCACCAGTGTTCAAATTGTGTCCCCCCTAACGTTAGGTCCTGGGTTATGGTGGGCGTCCTTAAGAAATGAACCATTTGCATGTATGAAAAAATATCGGTATCCTGAAGCTGATACCTATCCTTGAGAGTCTGAAAGGGCACGATGGCACCCGCCTCCCACAGTCTCCCAAAGGTTTGCATATTAAGAGACTTCCAACGAGAGAAACCCGTCGAGGCCCAACCCGGGGGAAATGCACTATTATGAAATAGGGAGGAACTCAAAAAGTACTGTCTGGAGCCTATTAAGAGTGTTTTCCATGCCCGCCAGGTGCGCAGCGTAGTAGTCAAGGCGGGCGTCTCCGCTCCCCCTCTAAGCCATGTGTCCGTGGGCTGCCAGGTAAGCGCCCACAACGGCATACGGCCCAACAATGCTTGTTCAATGTCTACCCAGCATTTCCGTTCCCCTCCTCTATTCCAGTCTGTAATCGCCCGTAATTGGGCGGCCGCGTAGTACCGCCCCAAGTGAGGAACCCCTAACCCTCCCCTATCTCTATGTCTGAATAAGGTGGTCCTTGCCACCCGAGGCGGTCTACGGTTCCAAATAAAGGCAAAGATCTTCCGCTGCCAGCATTTAAGCATGGAGGAAGATAGTGGGACAGGGAGCGTCTGGAACAAGTATAAAAACTTTGGGAGCACAGTCATTTTAATGGCTGCAATGCGGCCAATCCAGGAAAGATGGTGCCGAGTCCAACCATCGAGATCCCTGAATATTTTGGCAATGAGAGGGGTGTAGTTGAGGCAAAATAAATCATCTAAGGATTTACTGATGAATATCCCCAGATATTTTATGCTCTTTGTCGCCCAACGAAAGGAAAATTTATCCTTAATAGCCAGAACCTGGTCAATAGGCGTGGATATATTGAGCAACTCTGACTTTTCCAAATTTAATTTAAAGCCAGAAACCGAGCTAAACTCACGAAGCAGGGAGACCACGGAGGTCAGGGAGCGGAGAGGATCAGTCAGGGTAAACAGCACGTCATCAGCAAAGAGCGATAAGCGGTAATCCACCCCCCCCCCACTGACACGCCGATAATATCAGCCGCGGCTCTAATCCGTATGGCCAGGGGTTCTAGAAACAGGGCGAATAGCAAAGGGGACAATGGACAGCCCTGCCGGGTCCCCCTCTCGATCGAAAAAGGCTCTGAATAGGAGCCGTTAACCTTGACACATGCAGAGGGATGATCATACAAGGCCGCCACCCATCGAAGGAACGAAGGGCCAAAATTCATCCGTCCCATGGCAGCAAACAGGTATGGCCAGTGTACCATATCGAACGCTTTTTCAGCGTCTATGGAAAGTAGCACAGTGGGTACCTGCTGTTGCTGGGCTCGCCCTATAAGATCAATGATCTTTCTGACGTTGTCTGCGGCCATCCGACCGGGGATGAATCCGGCCTGATTGGGATGAATCAATTTAGCTAAGACCAAATTTAGGCGATTGGCCAAAACTTTGGCAAGTATTTTTAAATCTATATTGATAAGAGATATTGGGCGATAGGATCCGCATTCCGCGGGATCCCTCCCTGGCTTAGCCAGTATAGTGATACCGGCAACGTTGGCCCCCTGGTATAGGGAACGGTCCCCCAGCAAGGAGTTGAACAGGTCAAGAAGGAGCGGGGCTAGTTCCTGGGAAAACTTTTTATAGAAGTGGCCAGTAAAGCCGTCTAGCCCGGGGGATTTATTAACCTTGAGGTCCTTGATCACTTGAAGAACCTCGCATAAGGAGATATCCTGCTCCAAAAGAGCCTTGTCACGTTCATCAAGCTGGGGGAGCGCCACCTGCCTTAAAAAATCCTGAATAGCCTCCTCTCTAATTGACGACTCCTGGGCATACAAGGACCCATAGAAACTCCGGAAGCGCTCATGTATAGCTTTCGCTGTAAGTAAAAGAGAGCTATCCGCCCCCCCGAATGCTTGTGATCTGTGCCTGAGCACGTCGTTGCTTTAATTTCTGTGCCAACAGTCTGCCCGCTTTGTCCCCCCATTCAAAGTGTTGTTGTTTAAGCATGTTCAGTTTGTGGGGAATCTCCGCCAACGTAAGAGAACAATATTGTGTTCGGGCCAATTGAAGGTCTCGGAGGAGAGCCTCAGAAGGGGATTGCTTGTGCAATAGCTCCAGGCGAGCAATCTCTGCCTGTAACTGGTGCAGATTGTGTAGTTTTTTCTTTTTCTGGTAAGCCCCCTGAGAAATGAATCTACCCCTCAAGACAGCTTTAAGGCATTCCCAGAATAGTGGGGGGGTTCTCCCTCGCTGCCGCATTAGTTGTAAGATAAGTCGCAATATCTCCCTTGATAATCTGGCAAAAGGCCTCGTCATCCAACAGCGAGTCATTAAGCTTCCAAAATTTCCGACCCTCCTCAACCCCAGTGAGAAGGAGATGTAAAGTAATGGGAGCGTGATCAGACCATGTGATCTGCCCGACAGTCGGGTCCCTCACGCTAGAGGAGAGTGTGCCCTCTACCAGAAAATAATCGATCCGGGAGTAAGACTTATGGGGATTAGAGTAAAAAGTATAGTTCCTGGTACCCGGATTACAAGCACGCCACACATCATACAGTCCCCACTTATACATGAAAGACTTGAGGGCCTGTCTGTCCCTCCGAGCCCCCAAACCCCCTCCCGAGGAGTTGTCCACCTGCGGTTGTAGGGTCAAGTTAAAATCCCCAGCGAGAATCCACGAGCCGGACCCCACCTGCTCCATCTCCCGTCCCAACCGATCAAGAAAGGGACCCAACGAGGTATTGGGGGCATACACATTGAGAAGGTTGTACACCTGAGTGCCCAGTTCCAGTTGAAGGATAACGAACCTACCCTCAGCATCCACTATATGTTTGATTAGCCGGCCTTGCAGGTTTTTATGCAGTAAAATGCTAACCCCCGTATATTTATGCTGTTTGGAAGCAGGTGCACTATAGCAGACCGGATACATCGGCCAGGGTAGCAAGCGCTCAAATTTTCTAAGCAAATGAGTCTCCTGCAAGAACAGGATATCGGGTCCCACCCGTGACGTATCCTCTCGCAGAAGCTGTCTCTTCCTAGGAGCATTGAGGCCCTTCACGTTCAACGAACATATGTTAAGCTTAGCCATAATGCCTATGGACCCCCCTGTCTGCACCGCCCCTAGCAAGCCCACCTAAGTTGCGCCGCAGAAGCACGTCCATACGGACTAGGTAGAGAACCGTCGGGGCACCTGAACCGAAGGTCCACCTCGCACCCCTGTTAGTCATCTTCGCTCCCCCGCTGAACCTGACAAGTAAGTACCCAAAACCCCAAGCCCCCCTCCCCCCCCAACCATATTCTGCCGAGTGGATAGGGCAGATCTGCCTCAGCAGATAAGGGCAGCGTATCCAACGGAGCATACCCCTCCACCCCCACTAAGTAACACAAAGATACCAACAGTATAACTAGCAACGGCTGAACAACCTCCCCTGACAGGCTATAAACAACAAACCTGTATCAGTGAAACAAATAGGAAATGTCCCCCATTGTCTTAGCCGCCTCACAGCTGAGGCGCGCATTCTCCCAATCAGCCAGCGAACGCCGACTCCCAGAGAGTTAAATAAGATATCCTGCGTGCACCAGTAAGTTTCAGCTGGCCTTCGAAGGGCCCGACTGGACAGTCTCTTCATCCTGACGCCGCAGTCTTCGTCCCCCCTTGGGGACGCGTTGCCATCTTGGAGTGTCCGGCGTTGGTAGGTTGATGCTGCGCTTCGGTGCGGAAGGTAGCTGCACCACGATGCCCGCAGACTTCAAGATGGCCACCGCCTCCTCAACCAAAATCGCTTTGGATGTCTGACCGTTGATCGTGATGGCCAGACCCTGCGGGTACAGCCATCGGTATCGGTGATCTTTTTGCCGTAAAGCAGAGGTAACATCTCTGTATTCCAAGCGTCTCTTCAAGGTGGCTGAAGATAAATCGGCGAACACCGCGATGTTGTGCCCCTGCCAGGCCCAGTCCTTTTGCCGTCGAGCGGCCTGCCAAATCTTTTCCTTCGTCGGGAACCGGGTGAAACATACCACGATATCACGGGGTTTATCTCCAACCTTCGGCCCCAGTGTCCGATGAGCGCGCTCAATCTCAATTGCCTCCGATGCGGCCGTGGAAGCCGCTGCGTTCCCTTGTTGCAGAAAAAATTGACCCAAGTTTTGAATGACGGCTACGCAGTCAGCGTATTCAGGCGATTCGGGAACGCCGCGGAAGCGCAAGTTATTGCGCCGGCTCCGATTTTCTAAGTCCTCCAATTTAAGTTGCAAGTCCATAGAGTCTCGGGTGAGCCGTTCTCCTTGTGTTTGTAGGGCTTCCGTTTTAAGCTCCTGGGCGTCCAAGCGACAGTCCAAGTCATCGACCCGACGACCTATTTCAGACATTTCCTCCTTGAGGTCCGCCATTTTTTCTAGCAGTTCCTTCTTGTTGGTCTTCATGTCCCGCCGTAAATCTGAAAACCACTGCCGGAATTCCTCCCAAGTCGGGGCTGTCTGCGTTCCATCGCTCGGTATATCATCAGACTGGCTTCCCTCTTCCTCCGAGTCGGCCGCCTTACCAGGGTCCCGCATGTCCGGAGGCCTCGGGTCGCCCGGGTCGTTTTTTGAATATGAGAATTGTTTAAAGTCCACACTTTTCTTTTTCTGAGCCATCTCCGGTTCGCTCTAGGGCACCGAGGGAACTTCGGGGGGGGGGGGAGTTCCTTCCCAAAAATATGCAATTATATGCAGTTAATAGCTGTTTATCGCGTGGGAGTTGGAGGAGCTCTGGATCATGCGACCATTCTGCTCCGTGGCAACAGCGCCCCCCCCAATTTTTTGTTTTAAGACAGCACTGAGCATGTGTACACTTTCTTTTTGTAAGAAGTGGAGAGAGCACATCCGACTGCAGTTTAAACGGTAAAACTGACTTGCTCTATTTACAGTTGTTTGAGTAAATTTTGTGGTTTTAAACTATTCTTTTGACAAGGGAAACAGTCTATGTATTTCATTGAGCATTTTATATTGCCTTTAGTTTTTTACCTCCTAAGTTTTTTTTGAAGAGTATATCTTTTTTATATGTCTTTTGCCATAAGCACCTGGGTTACTAAAGTTTGATTTTTGCAGCCATTTCTACAAATTATTTCTGTCACTTGTGCACACTATGCCCTTTAATTTTCTTGATTTGTCCTGCAAAGAATTCCGTTTTTAAGCACTGTTATGAGCTGATTTTCAAAGTGGCTTTTAAGAAGATCACAGCCCACAGCGCTGTAACATGACCTGCTGCTTTGAGTATTTGCAACCCTTTTGATTTCTATGTGTAAAAGGCATTGTCTTAGTACTTGTTCTTTTTTTTATTATTTTATTTTTATTGAATTTTAAACATGTTATAGAATATACAATATTTTCAGAATAGAAATATACATTATTGCAATATTCCTCTAAGAAAATTAATATTCTGTAGATATTGACCATCATATTAAAGGAAATCTAGGGAGACAAAGATGTATAGGAAGAAGTTATACAAAAAGAAAACAGATAAATCCAATTACTTGAATGCAGTGTAGTTCACCCCGATTGCTCAATTATACCAACCCACAGTTGAGAATCTTAGGAATGAGAATCTAAATAAGTGCGTAATTGATCAGGGGCATTAAAAACATACTTAGAATCCTGATACACAATCAGACATCTACAAGGAAATCGTAGTACAAATTTTGCCCCTCTAGCAGTTATCTCAGTACATGTTCTGCCTGCATAATACATTATCAGACCGATTCAGTACAGTGCGCTCAGGCCGAGCGCACCGTTAGTCCCCGTTTGGACACACGTTTTTGACGCACTATTATTACTCCTTATACAGTAAGGGGTAATAATGCGTGAAAAAGCGGGTCCAACCCCCCCCCCCCCAAAACTAATAGTGCGCTCAACATACAAATGCATGTTGATAAGCCTAGTTAGTCCGATACAGAAAGTAAAATGTGCAGCCAAGCCACACATTTTACTCTCAGAAATTAACTCCTGCCAAAGGCAGGAGTTAATTTCAGCCAGCACCAGGAAAGTGTACAGAAAAGCAGAAAAAAACAGCTTTTCTGTACACCCTCCAACTTAATATCATAGCGATATTAAGTTGGAGGCCCCAAAAATACTATAGGGACAATAGTGCATCCCTAGCGCCTCCTTATTAGTGTAGAGGTGGCTGTCAGCGGGTTCTGACAACTGACGCTCAATTCTCAACTGTGGGTTGGTATAATTGAGCAATCGGGGTGAACTACACTGCATGCAAGTATAAGGGTACCAGGGACAATTCCTTTCGAGCCGCCCCCTATAGTATCTCTTTATTAGTGCAACCCTTCATTTAAATACAGAATTGTGCACCCAGGAGAGGTGGCTGGACGCGTGTTGGGAGAGCAGGTGTTCAACACGGAGCACCCACTCTCCTGCAATTCCGTCAGTATCAGCCTGTTAGTTTGCAGTAGGTCTTTTTAAGTTAATTCTGCTAACCTCTGCTCCAGTTTCTTCTCTAGGCCACTCCTATGTGCTTTTTGAGGCCCCAACTGTCCATTATCACTTCAGCAACAACCAGTTAGGAATGGCCAAGAGGCTAGTATCCTGTTTTCCTCATACATCTGCACAGTTAGCCTTTTTGAGTAACTGTTCTTTCAATGTATCTGATCTTAAGACTTGTTTTTTTTGCAACAAAAAAATAAAAGGATAGCTAGGGTAGATTTAGGGGTCACGGAGGAGAGGGTAAAAGGGAGGCAGAATAGGTAGGGTGATAGGGAAGTTTCCTTCTAGTCTGCTCCTTAATTGGAACAGACTGGGAGGGAAGTGGGAACGGACTGATCGCATTGCCACGCGTATGTTTTTTAAATCATACCCTCTGCGTGTGAGAGTCGTGACCCACGCACACATGCATGTGCGAATACAAAATCGGGCACAAAATGTGAGCATGGGTATCGTATTTTATAACATGCATGTGGGGACATACGCATGTTATAAAATCGGTGTGTGCCTTTTAATATCTAGCTTTCAGATTGTAAGCCCTTTGGGGATACAGAAATACCTACAGTGCCTGAATGTAATCTGCTTTGAAATGCCAAAAAGAATATATAAAAAAAAAAAAAGAATTGGAACTGGCAAACAAGACCTTTCAACTCATTATCTCTTGGTGGGGTCAGCCTTTCTTGAACTTGATGGCAAGCTGTGACAATGCAAAGATGCAATGGTTTTACAGTCACAGAAGGGGCTCTCATGCACTCAGGATCGATATTTTTGTTCAGACATGGCCACAGGATCAGTTGCTTTAGGTATTTCCCCATGGCCATTGATCAAGTTGCTATAGAGAATTGCAAGGCTTCCAGGATTAGTTCTTCTGATGGCCTCAATTTGGCTGCATAGGCTGTGATATGTGGATCTCCAACGTTTGATACTCAACAGGCCATTGTGATTGTCTATGCAAAAGGACCTCCTGCATCAGGGGCAGATTATTCATGAAAATCCAGATCAGTTTTGTCTTACAGTTTGTCTCTTGAGAGGGGCTCGACTGTTGAAGCATGGTTATTCTTCAGCGGTGGTGAGTACCTTGTTATGAACTTGAAATTTTTCTCTGTCATTAGCTTCATAAAAGTTGGAGAATTCTTGAGAACTGGTGTATGGAGCGGCAGTCTCATCCCTCCAGGGCAACAGTGCCCTTAATCTTAGACTTTCTACAGGAAAAATTGGTTAAGGTGCAGGTCGCAGCTTTGGCTTGTTATGGGAAAGAGTTAAAAGTAGTGCTCTCTTTGCACACGCTGATGTTGCTAGATTTTTGAGAGGGGTTAAACATATTCAACCACCATTGTGGAAACCTATGCCACTCTGGGATTCACCTTTTTGGTGGGTCCCACTTTTCATCCTCTTCAACAGAGTCCCTGACGCTTACTAACTTTGAAGATGGTGTACTGGTCACTATGTGTTTGGCAAGGAGGATTTTGGAATTGGATGCTCTTTCTTGTAGAGAGCTTTCCTTTTGGTTGCCTAGGATAGAATGCAGCTCAGGACTATACCTTCTTTCTTGCCAAAAGTGCTTTTAGATTTTCATCTGAATCAGTCCTTTTCCTTACTGTCTTTGGATAGGTTTCAGGACGAGCAAGAATTTTGGGTCTTGGCTCTCTTGGATGTAAGGGGGCATCTGTGGCGGTATCTTTTAAGGTTACCAGTCCTTTCCGGAAAACAGATAGTTTGTTTGTACTTCATGATGGAGTAAAGAGGGAAGCGGCTTCACGAGCCACAGTGGCATATTGCAGTAAGGAGGTAATGCAGTGGCTGTGGAGAAGCTCTTGCCCAGGCAAATTAGGGCGCATTCTACTAAAGCGCAGGCAGCTTCCTGGGCTGAGTTGCAGTTGCCATCTCAATTGAAGATCTGCAGAGCAGCGACATGGTCTTCCTTGCACACCTTCTCCAGACATTATTAGTGTTTGGATTTTTGAGTGCAGGAGGAAGCATTCTTTGCAAGGGCGATCTTGAATGGCGCGCAGGCATCATCCCACCCTTCTAAGTAGCAGCTTTGGTACATCCCACTTGAGTGGACTGGCCTGCCTGGATGAAGAGGAAGGTGAAATTAATTCTTAACTGATAATTTCCTTTCTTCTAGGATAGGCAGGCCAGTCCACACTCCCGCCCTGGGCTGCCTATGTTGCTCTACTTTGTCATTTTTCAGGGACATTACCAAAGGCGGAATTTGTAGGCAGATAAGAAATTCCGATCAGTGAGGATCCTAGTAAACAAGGACCTTCTTTTTCTTACTATTGTTACTGTAGCCTCTATACTGAGACCTGTGCTTCTTGGTCTCCTGGAAGTAAAAAAAAAAATAAAAATAAAAAAAGTCATTATTGTTAAAGTTAGAATTTGTTCAGTTGTCCACAGTTGTTTTTTGCAGAAATACTGACAGGCTGATGTCTGTGCAGGCCAATATGAGGTGACATTAGCAAGTCAGTTTATCTCAGTCTCCATCTGCTAGTTAGAGTGCATAACCCACTTGTGAGGACTGACCTGCCTGTCTTAGAGGAAAGGAAATTATCAGATTAGAATTAATGTCACCTTATATATTGTAGGGATTTATAGGCTCTCTGGTGAATCAAGTCATTCAATATCTTTTGTAAGTTTTGAAATTCTTCTACTAAAGATTGAGAAGGATGGGAACCCATGGCATTCTTATACCTTTTTCAATTGAGAATCCAATTGCAAATTCTCTTGGTTCAATCTTCGCTGTTTAGTTTTAGCAGAACTTATTATTTCTGCTTGCAATATAACTTTTGCTGTCTCCCAATGTAACTCAGGGGTATCAAGATGGATCCTAAACAAATCTTATAGAGAGACAGACTGGACATATCCTTGTGGTAGCTGAAAGAAAGCTTGAGGGGCTCACGAGGCAGTGCACATGCATACTTGGTAAAACTTTTTCTGAGCTCTGATAGCTGGGTCCTTGTTAATGCCGTCAGGTGACATCCCCCACGCGTTATGGCCAATTCATGCCTGCTTGTCGATGGAGAACTTGAATTTTGTTTCTCCACATTCTCCTTGGGATGATATCCAACCAGACAGCCCTGGCTCAAGGGAATACAGCAGTTATTCCAAGTGTTTCTTTACTATAAGCTCAACTTCCTTGCAGGCCACAAAATTGTCACCTCCTAGAATGAATCAGAACGAGATATGGATAGGAGACTTTTTCCCTCTACATTAAAGATGGTATCAATTGATCCTCTCTCATCATATGTAATACCATCCAATGTATATGTATCTCTCGCTATCTCCTATCTACAGATCACTTCTTGGTGCAAAACACAGGAATGGCTGCAGATCCAAATGAGCTTCCACTGGTCTGCAGAAAGATGAGGTGAAACAGAGACAGAGGACAGAGTCCGGATGGATGAAAATCTTCAGGAGGGATCAAATAGAGAGAGGGAAGAAGAGTCTGGGAAGAAGACAGTAAAGGGTGATGGTAGGAATGAGAAAAGGCATTCTTAGGAGCAAAAACTGGCTGTAATGATAGATGGAAGAGGAAGGAAGAGAGAAAAAGGTGGGAAAAAAAGCATGACATTAAAATGTTTAATGAGAAAAATGCAGAAAATTAAAAAGCAAAAGGGAATTTAAAAAAATCTGCATAAGAGCTTGGGAAACTATTTTAATATATAAAACTATTTCAGAAAAATGTAACTTTTATGCAAATGTAAAATCTTTGCTGTAACATTTATGCTGGAGCCACCACAGGTAACTGGGGGCTCTCCCTGTAAGCAACAGGAAAGAAGAGGGCAGGTATGAGATATATAAGAGCCAAAAGGTGGAATAGAAATTAAATTAATAAAGAAAATATACAAAAAGAAAAAAAAAAGCCAGGAGAAATATTTAGAAGGCTAGAAGCACAAATGTTCCCAGCCAATGTAATAAAATTTCAGACTTGTGGCTATCACAGAGATAGGGTTCAATAAGTCCCACAACTGAAATATGGTCATGCCAGGCTAATCATCTGATTTAGGAAGGACAGGGAAGGAAGAAAACAAAGGGGAGTAACACTGAGGGTAATTTTCAAATATCCCGTATAGTTTATGCTGCAAATATGTGCATAATTTCCACAAATTTTCAAAAGCAGAATTACACGCATAAGTGCGCTTTAAAAATTATTCTATCAGATTTACTTTCACAAGTTATACTTGCTTATTTGCTGTGCACAACATTTTCCAGAAAATGTATGCACATAAAACGATGACATTTTTCAAAGTAAATCCAAATCTCGCCCTAACTCCTCTGCCCAAGAAAGCATTAGCTCAGTCTGGGTAAACTTAAGCACGAACATGACATATGCTCACAAGTTTACCTGCATATTGGGTGAGCAATTCCATACAAGGCCGCTTTGCAGGTAAAACCTCTTTGAAAATGACCCCTTTTATGAAAAAGATCAAGTTAAAGCAACTGAAATGCAGGCGGTATGGGGAAAGGCGGCACTGTGGGGTGCTCTTGGAAAGGGCAATCTACAGACCTCCAGCATAGGCGGAAGAGCTAGACCGAGACCATCAGGTCGATGACTGCAGTGAAAGGGAAAGTGTTACTGGTGGGAGACTTTATTGTGTGTGGACTGAAGCCTCCCATCTGCAGACTCTGTGAGCCACACAGAGATCCTGGATTCCCTTCAGGAAGCTCTTCTCAGACAGATGGTAACAGAACCCATGAGGGAGGGGGAGATACTGGATCTGGCACATGCAAGTGGGGAGTTTTTTAATATAACAGCAAAAGGCAGATAGGGGACACACAAAGGTCAGGGTTCGGGGCTTCAAGAGTACCAACTTTATTAAAATAGAGGAATATCTTAAAGAGGCACTAGCAGGGTTGGAAAATATTTGTGAAATACAAGACTATTGGGTTAAACTAACCTTTATGTTAGGAAAATAAATGAAAGTAATTGGACAAAAGGACCAGTATGGTGTTCAAAGGAGGTGGCTGAAAAAGTTACAGCAAAAAGATTAACTTTCAAAAGGTAGAAGGGATCCCAGAAAGGAGGAGGACGGGAAAGAATATCTGGAAACCTGAGAGAAGCAGGGAAGGTAGTCAGGATGCAAACATTAGCGCAGAGGAAAAGATAATAAAGCAGTAAAGCAGTGCCCCAGACTTGTCACTGAATGGGTGAGATTGTCAGTTTAAGAAAAACGTATGTGGTGAGCGACTCAGAAATGTTGTTCTGTATCCACTGAAGGAGTTGGAGGAAAGAACCGCAGATAGTTGGAAAAAGGGTACAGAGGGTAGAGGCAAAGCTGTTACACCAGTTACAGAACAGAGGATTTATATGGAACTAAAAACTGAAAAGTCGACAATGCTCTGATCTCTACGTGCACATGACAGGACATGTTCAAATGTTCTTCACTGGAGTCTAACTCTTTCCTAAAAAGGATCTGCTCATTGAAAATGTGTAATCATTTAAACCAATCTGATTGGTCAGTTGGGGTTTTTCCCGCATATGTTATTATTCTTTTCTATGGAAGGGATATGACATCGATGAGAGACAGAATTGTTAAGTATGTCTGTGTATATACGCACAAAATGATCTACTGCAATGCACTTCTATACACACTGCACATGTGTTCGCACATACACAACAAAAGCTTTGCAAAGTGCAGTGCAATTCAATAACTGTACACACACTGTACATTTGTTATGAAGAGTTGCTTGTATTTTAGAAATGGAGATGGATCAAAGTTTAGACTGCAAGGATGCGACTCAATGCAGATACTTTTGTTTTTGATTCAAACTTCAATCATTAAAGACACCAAGTCCTCACTCGAATGAAAAAAAAAAAGAGACTCATTTTATTTAGAAACCTGGATATAATTACTATTGACAAAATGTACTAGTATTTTAATTTTACATAGCACTGACAAGGTGCATAGTGCTGTACAGAGCAGACAGTTAATAAATGCAGGGCAACAATATATTCTTCACGATGGTCATACAAACAAGAATGGAAAGGGCAAACAGAACCGGTCCATATAAAAATTAATTTTAAGATGAAAAAAAAAAAAAAGTCTTCCGATTTTTGTGGATCATTAATCTACAAGTAACAAGAGCCCAATGGGAGGCTCTGAGCTGCCAGCAGTAACGGTGACAGCGCAGTGGTTTCTACTGTTCCAAAAACAATGCAGAAGTCACAGCTAACAGCAGCAGAGGGAAATCACCAATGCTAGTGGCTTAGTCTCTCCATTAGCCTCAAAGTCTTGCCAAATATCAATCCCCAAAAATGGAAAGCCTTAAAAGAGGACGACGACATATTTATTTTCAGCTATGTGAGATTAGCCATAGTGCTCAAGGAAACCCGAGTGACTACAGCCAATTGGTAGGGATCAGACACTGCAGCCTCACCATACAGCTCTGCCAACGTATCCGATTCTTCACCTATGCCTCCCTAGTCATTCCAGCACAAGGCTGCTACTGATGCCAAATTCAGCAGCTACTCTGACATACAGTGCAACGCCCACAGATCCCTGCTTGAGAACACCAAGCTCTTATAAAGCACCCAAGCTACACTGCAGAGCATGTCTACAGAGGCACAGAGCTAATTAATTATGCCATGTGTGAAGCATGTCCTCATGAATAAGCTGATATAGCTGCATGTATCTCGGAAAATGTACGAAACAGCACTGCTAAATGGCATGGCTGGAATGAGATGTCCTTTAGAGAAACAGCCTTTAGCATTGTTCGCTTTTAATATGTATTGTTTCCCCTGTGATTTCCTTGTTCCAGCAACAAAAGGAAAGATTTCCGATGTAACAAGAAACCCTTTACTAATGCATTCTGCCCACCCTAAGTTAAGAAATACACTTAACTTATTAGAAGTGCAAAGAAGTCAAACATAATTTTAAACTGACAAACTAGCATTTGGTTACTCATTCAAGAATCTGACATAATTAAAGCTGAATCTATACCTTTCCAACATAATGTATAAAGATTGAAATATAGAACAAGGTCACTAAGTGTCCCATGGCTCCCGTGACCATAAGTATGATTGGTGCTGGCTTTTTCACATTCACTCTTTGTAGTCAATTCACGTTGAGAGGCACTTTAGTTATTCTTGAACAGCTCAATGCAGCTTTGCAAGAGAGAGAGATTATTCTGTAGGAAAAGGAAAAAAAAAAGTCACTGCTAGGTAGGCAGGTATGGCAAGAGGAACACTGCTACCAAGAAAACCTAGTACCACAACGATCATGACTAAACTTTTGCAGAAGCAAAAACGGACAAACTTGACCAATGGACCAAAAAAGGGTTTAAGGTAGCTGAAGGCGGAGAATCCCACTAAGCCAGTGGAAAACCTTGGTATGAATCTACCCAGGGTTTGGGTGTACCGTTGAAGCAATGTCCTCAGGTCCCAGGGAAGAAAACGGTCCTCTCTCGATGCAACCATTAGATGGCACTAAGGGACAGTCTCTGAAAGACTGCTCTTTTCAGGCCCTGGGCTGATAAAGGGACAAGAACCACCCTGGGCAATTATTCTTAGGAGATTGGGAGGGGGGGGGGGGGAAACTCCAGGAGCAATATTAAAAACATACAATAAATAAAACAAAAGTAATAATAAAAACCAACAAAATTCTTAATTTACTAATGAGCAAAACTATACAGATATTTTACCCTTATTAAAAGAAAGTTCAATTGTGAACCTCCTGCAATTCATGTTTCATTTAAATTGCTCTTTATCCCTAACTACCAGCAGGCAATGAGAATTCTGCTGTTGTCAGAGAACAAATTATGTTTCTTACACAAAGGCAATACAGTGATTTTATATCACAGTCTATAATTTACTGCACGGTTTCAATAACCTATGTAATGGTACAGGAATTTTCAGAGTGGTTTCAATGTCTGCATGTATGGGAAACATAATTAACAACCTCTTAAAATTTTTCTAAAGGGTTTTAATCGACTTTTAAGGCCCCTGTATCAGCTGGACTGTCATGCTGGTTTTTTTTTTGTTTTGTTTTTTTTAATGAACCAACACAGGTCACAAACCGCAAACAATGAGAAATCCATACCATGATGTTTGTCACTGCAACTCCTCATCCCACCATCACCAGAGCTCAACACATCCCATGGGCTCTCACAACACACAGACAATGTGTTACTCTCAATCAAAGGTAATAAAACATTTTGTCTTAAGGAAAAAAAATATTGTTTCAGTGGTTCAGGTTTTGGGAAACATCATAAATTCAGGATGCACTTTCTGTTTCAATAAACGGGTTAACTATTATTTCTTAAGAACTCAATCACTACTTTGTTGTTAATGCTTCGGAACTTTGAGTCTGGCTCCAGAATCAGAATACAATGATACAGTAATCCAAAAGAACAATCCATAATGAGTGGCGTAATGGGAAAAAAACATACTACAGTCTACAAAACAGTAGGTCTCATAGTGATTAGACCAGGAACAGGGAAACTTTGGTCCTTGAGGCCCATACACTGGTTGGGTTTTTAGAATATATCCCCGATGAATATGTATAAGATAGATTTGCATACACTGGAGACACTGCATACAAATCTCTCTCGTGTATATTCATTAGGGATATCCTGAAAACATAACTGGTGTTTATGGCTTTTGTGGGCCAGACCGTGTCTGGCAAGTCAGTCTAGAATGGCAGTAGCAAAAAAATAAGTACATTATTAAGTTCATAAATACGAAAGTACTGAAGGAATGCACCACATAGGAAGAAAGCATGAAAAGCACCATTCCTTCCCACCCTCCCAATCCCCATCCCAAGGCATCCTGATTACTCTACAACTGTTGGTCTTGGTAGTCAAGTCCTGGAGGATATGCTGGGAGTGAAGTGTCTGGGGGGGCCGAGGCACTCCTGCAGAGAGTATGTGGTGTTGACTAGGATCACAAGTGTGACACTGGGTTTTTTTTCTTTTGATTGTTGCCTTGTGATCTGGAGAGGCTTCCATAATTATTAAGGCATGACTCTGCTGTCCTTGTATGACATTAAATATACTTAGAATGCTTATTGCGCAAGCCTGATTACGAAAGCTTTTGGCAGCAGTGCCTTCGATCACGGGGACTGCTGCTTACTGAAAGAGACAAAGATGGAACATGCACATCAGTTCAGGGAGGAGGAAAAATAACAGCCATCAACTTACTTTGGCATGCTTAATCTCCAATTCTGTCATTTCAATGAGATTTTTACGGAAGGCGATTACTTTCCTTCGTTTAAATCCAATCAGTTCTGCAAAATACAAACGAAAACAGGAGTTGTATAAGATCTGAATTGCCGAAAACACTCATCTATAAAAATGCTAATTTTCTTTCTTTTCGTTTAAGAGAAAGCAAATGCTTCTTACCTGTAACAGGTGTTCTCACAGGACAGCAGGATGTTAGTCCTCACATATGGGTGACATCACAGGATGGAGCCCAATCACAGAACACTTTTGTCAAAGTTTCTAGACTTTGACTGGCACCTACTGAGCATGCCCAGCATGGCACTAAATCTGCAGCCAGCAGGGGTCCCTCTTCAGTCTTGTTTAAAGCTATAGGAAGTATCGAAAAATAAAATAAGAAAACGTAACGAACCCAACACCGCAGGTCGGCGGGCGGGTTTCGTGAGGACTAACTAACATCCTGCTGTCCTGTGAGAACACCTGTTACAGGTAAGCAACATTTGCTTTCTCACAGGACAAGCAGGATGGTAGTCCTCACATATGGGTGAGTACCGTGCTGAGGATGGCCGAGGAATGTACCATATGTACCCAAGATGTGCAATAGGCACAAGGACTGGGGTGGAATTTGGTAGAGGGCATCCTGAACCCTAATGGGCAGGCAGAAGGATGTTGGTACATCAAGTTGTAAAAACGTTTCGCAAGACAGACTGGCCGAAGATGGAATCTTGTCTTCCGGCCTTGTCTAAGCAATAATGGGCTGTAAAGGTATGGCGAGAACTCCAGGTAGCAGCCCTGCAAATGTCAGGAAGCGGCACCGAGCGTAGGTGTGCTACTGAAGTCGCCATGGCCCTCACAGAGTGTGCTTTAACACGGACTTGAAGTGAAATGCCTACTTGCTGATAGCAAAAGGATATGCAGTCTACTAACCAGGAGGAGAGAGTCTGCTTATCCACAGGCTGCCCCAATTTGATGGAATGGAAAGAGACAAACAATTGAGTGCTTTTCCTGTGGGCAGCTGTACGGTCTAGATAGAAGGCTAGAGCCCATTTGCAGTCGAGGGTATGCAGAGCCTGCTCACCTAGATTGGAATGGGGCCTGGGAAAGAAGGTTGGTAGTATAATGGATTGATTAACGTGAAATTCCGATACTACCTTATGTAAGAACTTAGGGTGAGTGCGGAGTACTGCCCGGTCCTGCAGAAGTTTAGTGTAAGGCGGATAAGGTAACTAGGGCCTGTAACTCACTAATTCTGCAAGCAGATTTGATTGCCAGAAGAAAAATCACTTTCCATGTGAGATAGCGAAGATCACAGGATTGGAGAGGCTTGAATGGTGGTTTCATGAGCTGACCCAAAACCAGATTGAGGTCCCAAGAAGGGGCCGGAGGGCGTAGTGGAGGCTTGAGGTGAAGCAAGCCTTTCAGAAAACATGTTACGAGGGGTTGTACCGAAATAGGAACATCCCCGACACCTTTATGGAAGGCGGCCACTGCACTGACATGCATTCTGATGGAGGAAGTTTTTAGACCTGATTCTGACAAGTGCCAGAGACAGTCTAGAAACTTCGTGGTGGAGCAGGTAAAGGGATCAAGGGATTGAAAAGAACACCATGATTTAAACCTGTTCCATTTGTATAGGTAAGACTTTCTCGTGGAAGGCTTCCGTGAAGCAATCAGGACACGGGAACTGGCTCTGAAAGCTTAAGTGGCTGAAGAATTAACCTTTCAATATCCAGGCCATCAGGAACAAAGCTTAAAGATTGGGGTGGCGTAGGCAGCCGCCGTTCTGAGTGATCAGAAGCGGGTCCTTGCCCAAGGAAATGTGCCTGTGAATGAAGAGATCCTGAAGTATTGGATACAACACTTGGCGAGGCCAGTGAGGTGCTATCGGGATCATGCATCCTTTGTCCTGACGTAACTTCACAAGAGTCTCTTCGAGAGAAGTGGAAGTGGAGGGAATGCATATAGTAGACCGTTGCCCATGAGAGGGAGACTGCATCTCTTGGCTGCGAGTGAGAGAGCAAAAGTTCTCTACCTTGCGGTTTTGAGGTGACGCAAAGAGGTCTATGCGAGGATGACCCCAACGTTGGAATATTGCGTCCACTACTGTGGGGTTGAGAGACCACGCGTGCGGATGCAAAGCGCGACTTAGGTTGTCCGCCAACACATTGTCCACTCCCGGCAAATAGGTGGCCCTGAGGTACATCGAGTGGGAGAGGGCCTCCGCCCATATCTGCGCAGCTTCCTGGCACAGCAGGTAGGAACCCGTCCCTCCCTGTTTGTTGATGTACCACATGGCCACCTGGTTGACCGTCTGAATCAGGATGACCTGATTGGAAAGGCAATCCTGAAATATCCTGAGAGCATATCTGATCGCACGAAGTTCCAGGAAATTGATTTGGTGTTTGGCTTCCTCTGGAGACCAAGTTCCCTGTGTTTGCAAATCGGCCACATGAGCTCCCCCGCCGAGGTTGGAAGCATCGGTGGTGAGAATTATTTGGGGGTCTGGAGCCTGGAAGGGCAGGCCTTGGAGGAGATTGATCTGATTTTTCCACCAGGCTAGAGACTGACGGAGTGAGTCGGTGATGTGGGTAGTGGTTGATAGAGGTTGGACAGACTGAGTCCATTGTGACCTTAGAGTCCACTGCATGACTCATGGCCAAGTGGGCCATTGGGGTAACCTATACTGATGGCGCCATGTGTCCCAGTAGGATGAGGAAGTAGCGTGCAGTCGTGCGGCGCTGAGACTAGCTGGTGTGCGAGGCAGATGAGAGTGAGAGCTCGCTGTCGAGGCAGAAATGCCCTTGCCTGCAAGGTGTCCAAAGTCTGCCCCTATGAATGATAAAGTTTGAGATGGGACTAAGCAGGATTTTGCGTAGTTGACGAGAAATCCTAGCGAAGTCAGAGTGCGTAAAGTAAGACGTAGGGACGACAGAGCAGCTTGCTGAGTGGGAGCCCTGATCAACCAATCGTCTAGATAGGGGCAGACATGAACACCTTGAGTCCTGAGGAAGGCTGCTGCTGCTACTACTACAAGGCACTTGGTGAAGACTCGTGGTGCAGATGCCAGGCCGAATGGGATCACTCGGTATTGATAGTGCTTGGGGCCTACTAGAAATCTCAGGAACCTGTGATGAGATGGATTTATTTATTTATTTATTTTTAATTTTTATATACCGAGGTTCTTGTATGGAATACAAATCATGCCGGTTTACATAAAACGGTGAAAATGCCCAAAAAAAAAGGGGGGGGGGCTTTACATAGAACAATCGAACAAAGAGCAAACTGAACATAGTAAAGTACAGTTACAAGAAACATTTGGACTCAGGAACATAGTACAATTAAAAAATCAGAATAGAAAACTCAATGAGGTGGCCCATGATTGAGTTTATCATGGCATTTAGGCAGCATTAAGTGTCTGGGAAGGTTTGGCGGAAGAGCAAGATTTTTAGCTATTTTTTTGAACTCCTGATGACTTGGTTCAAGTCTTAGATCTGGGGGGAGCGCGTTCCATTGGTGGGAGCCTGCTGACGATAGTGCTCGATTCCTTAGTGATGTTTTTGCCAGCAGGGCATACAGTATGCCATTGTATGCGCTTCTGATGGGTCTAGAAGATGTATGAAGTTGAAGTTGTGTGCTTAACATGATAGGAGCGAGTTTGTGTGTCGCTTTGTGAACGATAGTGAAAATTTTAAAGAGGATCCTGTGTTTAATGGGAAGCCAGTGAAGGTTACGGAGGATTGGGGTGATATGTTATCTTTTGTTGGAGTTTGTGAGGATTCTGGCGGCGGCGTTCTGTACCATCTGTAAGGGTTTGATAGTGTTTGTGGGGAGTCTGAGTAGAAGGGAGTTGCAATAATCGAGTTTAGTTAGTATGATGGATTGGAGTACTATCCGGAAGTCGTTGAAGTGAAGGAGGGGTTTTAGCTTTCTGAGGACTTGCAGTTTGTAAAAGCAGTCCTTTGTGGTGGTGTTTATAAATTTTTTTAGGTTTAAATTGTTGTCTATCCAGGCTCCTAGATCCCTGACCTCAGGAGAGAACTTGCTATTTGAGTTTGTTGATTGAGAGGAGCTTGATGAGATGGTGAGGGGGTCATGGGAGATAATGAGCATTTCCGTTTTATTGGCATTCAATACTAAGTTAAGGCTAGAGAGTAGGTCTTTGATTGGCTGAAGGCAGTCATTCCAATAGGTGATAGTTTTTTGAAGGGATTCTGTGATCGGGATAAGGATTTGTATGTCATCCGCATAGAGGTAATGGGTAAGCTTAAGGTTTGCGAGTAGGTGGCAGAGAGGGAGGAGGTAGATATTGAAGAGGGTGGGTGAAAGTGAAGATCCTTGAGGGATTCCTTGGTCTGTAAGGATGGGATGGGATTCCTTGTTGTTTATTCTGACTTTATAGCATCTGTTGCTCAGGAAGGACTGAAACCAATTGAGAGCTGAGCCTTTGATGCCTATGTTGGCTAGTTGGTCTAAAAGTATTGTGTGTTTTACCGTGTCAAAAGCTGCAGACAAATCTAAGAGAACAAGCAGGTAGGATTGTTTTTTCTCCAGGTTTACGAGGATGGTATCCGTGAGTGATAGTAGGAGAGACTCGGTGTTTAGGGATTTGCGAAAGCCGTACTGAGCTGGAGACAAGATGCTATGATCTTCCAGATATTCTGACAGTTGCTTGTTGACAATTTTTTCCATCAATTTGGCAATGAGAGGTAAGTTTGCGATTGGTCGGAAGTTAGCTGGGTCCGATGGAGAGGCATTAGTTTTTTTTAGCAGAGGTTTGAGGATTGCCAATTTTAACTGGTTAGGTACTAGGCCTTGAGATAGAGATGTGTTAATAATTTCAGAAATTGGTTTTGAGATGGTGTTCGGGATGGCGATGAGCAGGTTTGTTGGTAATGGGTCTGATGGGTGGGAGGATGGTTTGAGTTTCTTGAGGGTATTTTCTATCTCAAGAGAAGAGATGGGCTCAAAAGACTCTAGACTAACGTTGAGTTGAGGTAGGGTTATGAGATGGTGTATTGGGGGGAGGCTGTTGGTTGTGAGAGAATAGGTAAGGTTGGAGATTTTTGTCTTGAAATAATTGGCGAGTTCATTGGCTTTGTTGAGTGCTTGGTGATCTGGAATGGTGGGAGGGGATGATTTGGTAAGTGAAGAGACGTAGGAGAAAAGTGCCTTTGAGTCGAAAATGAAGTTGTGGATTTTTTTTGCGTAGAAGTCTTTTTTGGTTCTAAGGATGGCATTCCTGTATGTGTTGAGAAGGGGATTTGTAGATAGTGTGTGACGAAGCGGTCAGGTTTTTTCTCCAGCTTTGTTCTTTATTTCTTAGAGTTTGCTTGAGGGATTTAAGTTCAGGGGTAAACCAAGGTTTTCTATTGTCCAATGCGGGTTGTATGGTTTTGGTTGAAGTTGGGCAGATTTGATCCGCAATTTTATTGGTGAGATTGATCCATGAGGTGGTTGCTGTGGTTGCATCTGTAAGGTCTAGTTGGTTTAGAGCTTTGGATATCTTTTCGCTGAGTAGGTCTAGTGAACATGGTTTCCTGAAATGGATGGTGGATTTGTTGGAGACTTGAGGTGGTGGATTTTTGATCTTAAGGGTCGTGTAGATGACCCGTTGGTCTGACCAGGGAACTGGCGAGCAGGTGGGATTGGAGTAGATGGTAAAGCTATCGTTAATGAAGATGAGGTCCAATGTATGGCTTGCCTTGTGGGTGGGGCCATTGACAATTTGAGTGAAGCCCAAGTGACTGAGGGAGGAGAGAACTGTTACGCAGTTGATGGATTGAGGAGAAGCATCTACATGCAGGTTAAAGTCTCCTAGGATTATTGCGGGTTTGTCGGCGTTAATGTGTTTGGCTATAAGCTCAATCAAAGGAGAGGGGTCTGATTCTAAGGTTCCTGGTGGGGCGTAGATGAGGACTAATTGAAGTTGTTCAGATTTAAAGAGGGAGAATTCTAGTTTGGTGGAGGTGTTTGTTTGTTGTAAAGTTATGCCTAGTCCTTTTTTTTTGCTGCCAGGAGGAGCCCTCCACCTCTTTTTTTGGGTCTGGGGACTGAGAAGAGGTCGTAAGATTGCATGGGAAGCTGGTTTGTTAGGACAATATCTGAATGTTTTAACCAGGTTTCTGTGATTGCACAGATGTCAGGGTTGACTTCTATAAGATAATCATTGAGGATGTGTGTTTTTTTGGAGAGCGACTGAGCGTTGAATAGAGTTAGAGTAAACAAAGAGAGACCTAGGAGTTCTGTAATTGGCGATATCATTATTGGGATTAGCCTTTATTGACGTGCAACGTGATGATATGCAGGTTTTGTGTGCATTCTGATTTTGTTCCAGATTGTGGGTATGGTGCAAAGGTGCATCTTTGTGGCGAAGTTGATGGGAAATATGTTGTGAGGGAGTAGAGGTACTGCTGTAAATGCTGGAGTGGCTGGACGAGTGCTGGAGTGGCTGGACGAATGCTTGAGGAGAGCTGTTGTAGGAGCGCTTAGGTTAGGAGAGGGAGAATTCCAGAAGGTATCAGAGTGGGTAGATTCTACTTCTCTGTTCTGGTGCGCAAAAACGGGAGCACAAAGGGGCAGGCCCCTTTGTCGCGCTCCTTAGGCGCGTGATGCCTGGAGCCGTCTCAGCCCTTTAAAGGGCTCTGGGGAGCCGAAAGTGACGTCGGGGTTTCCGGGGGCGGGCTTACCGGGCTATGCGGCTCTCTTCCTGACTTTTTTTTTTTAAGTTGTTCCGTCTGCCTTATTTCTAAGGCGCTTGATTTTTAGGAGGAGCCGCCTCGGGGGCCTCGCGGGAGGCTTGTCCCGGGTCCACCTCCCCTGGCCCCGATGGACCGACGCCGACCGCGCGGGGAGGGTCAACCCAAGCCGAAGGAGGAGCGCAGGCAGGCGGCGAGGCAAAAAGGGAGTGTGCCTGGAGCCGTCTCAGCCCTTTAAAGGGCTCTGGGGAGCTGAAAGCGACGTCGGGGTTTCTGGGGGCGGGCTTACTGGGCTATGCGGCTTTGCGGCTCTCTTCCTGACTTTTTTTTTTTAAGTTGTTCCGTCTGCCTTATTTCTAAGGCGCTTGATTTTTAGGAGGAGCCACCTTGGGGGCCTCGCGGGAGGCTTGTCCCGGGTCCACCTCCCCTGGCCCCAATGGGCTGACGCCGACCGCGCGGGTAGAGCAGACCCGAGCCGAAGGAGGAGCGCAGGCAGGCGGCGAGGCAAAAAGGATTTATTGCAATGTACGTGTACGCATCTTGGAGATCGAGAGAGCAGAGCCAGTCTCCTCTTTGCAGAAGAGGAATGAGGGAACCCAAGGTTACCATCTTGAACTTTTCTTGTTGGAGGTATTGTTGAGGGTACGTAGGTCCAGAATTGGACGAACACCTCCTGATTTTTTGGGGATTAGAAAGTACTGGGAATAGAATCCTAGGCCTTGTTGAGAGTAAGGTACTGGTTCTATTGCTCTGGACTGGAGGAGGAGGGAAACCTCCTGCTCCAGGAGTAGTGAGTGGTCAGATGTATTTATTTATTTATTTAAGGCTTTTATATACCGACTTTCTTGATACAAATCAAATCAACTCGGTTTACATCGAACAAGCAGTTAACCATAACCAATTAACAAAAGACAAAATTTGATGAAGCCTAAAGTTACATTATAACAAGGGAGCAAAAACTGGGGATAGGAAAAAAAGATGTTGTCCACGCCTGTAGAGGTGGGGAGTCCGGTGGAATGGAAAGGAAGTTCAGGCGATAACCTTGAGAGATTATGGTGAGGACCCACTGGCCCGAGGTGATTGTGTGCCACCTCTTGTTGAAATGGCATAATCGACCTCCCACTGGTATCTGAGGCAGTGGAAACTGGCTGCTGCTCTCTATGCAGGAGTCAAAAACCGGAAGCAGGGCCCGGCTGAGGAGCTGCTTGCGGCTTTTGTTTACGAGGTTGACGAGACTGGGCTTTTTGGAAAGGTCTCGTGGAACGAGTCCTAGACTGTGGTGGATAGGACTTCTTTGGACGGAAGAATGACTTTTTAGTATCCTTCCTGAAGGGCTGTTTGGAGGAATAGTCAGAGGGCATCAGAGAGAGCTGGCAAAGGGTCTCATGATGGTCGTTGAGTTCCGCCACTGTCCGCTGAATCTGTTCCCCAAACAGATTGTCTCCTATGCAGGGCAGATCAGATAATCTGTCCTGTATTTCAGGGCGCAAGTCTGAAGACTTAAGCCAGGCCTATCTTCTTGCCGAAATAGCAGTTGGAAGCGGTGTCAAAGATATCATAAGAAGATCTTATTTTATGCTTCCCTGCCTCAAAACCCTTGGGTACTAGGGTTAGAAGTTGTTCCTGGAATTGTTGAGGCAGGGACTCTGCAAAGTCCTGTATCTGCTTGAATAAGACCCTGTTGTACTGGGTCATATACAGCTGGTAGGAAGCGATCTGAGAGATAAGAATTGATCCCTGGAAGACACGCCAACCAATGGCATCCAGGAATTTCTGTTCCTTACCTGGGGGAAAAGAAGTGTGGGGTTTTGATCTTTTTGCCCTTTTTTGGGCAGATTCTACAACCACAGATTGGTGATCCAGCTGAGGTTTTTAGAAACCTGGGGCTGACTGGACCAAATAAGTGGTATCAGCTTTTCTGTTGACTGGAGCAAAAGAACCAGGGTGTTCCCAGTTCTTTTTGAGTAGATCCAAAAGGACCTGGTGAATAGGGATGGAGGTTATTTCCTTGGGAGCATCCAGGAATTGTAACAGCTCCATCATTTGATGTCTGTCATCTTGTTCAGTCTGCAATTGGAAGGGAACTAATTCAGACATTTCCTTCACAAAATTTATGAAGGATAGGTCTTCTGGAGGAGAACACTTCCTGCTTTCAGTAGGAGAGGATGGCGATGGCAAATCGGTGTCTTGAGAAGAATCATCGGTCCAGGTGTCATAGGGATCAGGACCTGCCCCTCTAGGAGCCTGAGAAGGACGGGATGATGTATTCCTGAAGGTCCCGGTCTAGGTTCCGAAGGCATCGAGGGAAGTGCTGGAGGCACCGATGAAGGCATCGAGGGCACTGGTGCAGGCATTGATGGATGGATCGGTGGCACCGATGGGCGCATCGGCATCGATGGTTGAGGCATCGGAAGAACTCCCGATGGAGGAATGCGGAACGGTGTTTCCCCTCCCGATGACAGGGTAAGCGGGGAGGGCACCGGAGCCATCGGTGACCCAGGATCCATCGGTGGAAAAGCGGCCATAAGCATTTCCATCTTTGAGAGCAGCGGTGCCAGTGCTGCCGGAATCGGATCGGTGGTCTGTTCCACAATCGGCACCGGTTTCGGTGTCGGAGGAACTTGGAGTCTGTGCATCGCCTTATCGATGGCCTCCTGAATCATCTGGTTCAGTTCTTCACAGAGACCTGGAGCAAGCAGCCCCAGCTCCGGAAGGGAAGAAGGAAGCAGAGGCATAGCCGGAGGGACCACCTTTAAAGGCGGAGTCGCGGCTCCTGATACCCGTCCGGGTGAGGGTTGCCTCGGTGACCCGGTCGCAGAAAGGGTCAGTGCCTTTTCGGGACAGGGCTTTTTCGATGGCGGCATCGAAGATTTTCCTTCCTCAATGGTCCAAGACTTGCAGTGTCGATGCCAATGTTTCTCTCTATGATCCCCTCGGTCCTGAGGGGGAGTAGAGGTAGTCAAAGCCGGGAAGTCGTCGACGCCCGACAGTCATCGGCCGGTGGCCAATTCTAGCACGAAGTGGATGGTGCCGGTTCAGACGACGTCGATGCAATAGACAGCATCTGAGTTTGAGAACGGAAGAGAAGTTCCATTTTCTCCATTCTGGCCTTGCGACCTTTTGGGGTCATTAAGGCACATTTTGTGCAAGTCAGGACATCATGCTCGCACCCGAGACACATTACACAGACTTTATGCAGGTCTTTAATGGACATGGTGCGAGTACAGTCCGGGCACCGAAGGAACCCCGACGCCATGGCCTTTGAAAAATGTAGCCACGGTACGGTCGACGGCCAGTAGGCTGCAAGGGCCAAACTCGACAGGAATCGATTGATTGATGGTAAAAAACTTACCGGAGTACCACAGAGTCAAAAATTCGAAGGAGGGACCCCTGTGGGTTATGAAAGTTTTTAGTAATTCCGTGAGGAAAATTCCTGTCAGGAATCTCTGTGGAGCTCCTTAACCCACGTGGCTACTGCTGCGTGGAAAAAAGAAGACTGAAGAGGGACTCCTGCTGGCTGCAAGTTTAGTGCCATGCTGGGCATGCCCAGCAGGTGCCAGTCAAAGTTCTAGAAACTTTGACAAAAAAGTGTTCCGTGATTGGGCTCCATCCTGTGATGTCACCCATATGTGAGGACTACCATCCTACTTGTCCTGTGAGAAAGCAGTCTAGTGTCATGTAGACACACACAACTTAGAGCTTGGGATGTGGAAAACGAGTGAACTTGCGGTTAAAGCATTAGGCTGGGAAACCAGGGTTCAAATCCCACCTTGACTCATGATTCTGAGCAAGTCACTTCCTCTCCTGTTGCGTGAGAGTCTGTAAGCTCTTTGGCTAAGGGAATTATTCTACCTGAATTCTCATTGCCATGTACAGCTCTAAGAAAATACATAATTTTTATTATTACTACAATTATAACTACCGTAGTTTCCGGTGTATAAATCGTCTTTTTTTTTTCCAACAATTTCAGTGACTGCGACTTATATACCGTTGTGACTGATATACTGCCACAATCTCTCTCTCTTTCAGCTTGTGGTGTTAACTTTGCTGTAAAAACAGGTGCGTCTTACACAAAGGTGTGACTTATCTATCGATTTTTTCATCGAAATAGCAATATAGGGGGTACGACTTATACATCAGTGTGAATTATATACCGGAAAATATGGTACCTGAAAGGGCTCAAAGAATGACAAAAAAGGCTCTCTGCCAGGTAGCCCGTATCTAAACATCCTCACTCCTCCCCCCCCCCCCCCCAAGTCACACTCTCATTTGCACGTTATGGGACTTTTGCATGTGCTACTGGCAATACATGGGGGCTGTCTGACATTAAGTGCCCGCTAGCATCCAACAGAGCATGATGTTGGCCCATTGCATGCTCCCTTCCTCCCAGATCTGCAGGAAAATATACTAATGTACCTATCCACCATCAGCAGCTCCCCAAATACTCCAGAAAGAAGTCATTTTTCAGCATGACAGAGTGACCAACACACTAAAGCTAAGTAATTCTATAGAACGGAGGGGGTCTGAGTTTTAATCCTGACTGCTACAAACTGGTCCTAGAGAAGTCAGCTACCCAAATGCGCCTGAGGTTTCCCAACTGTAACTGGATAAGAACAACAAAGGATCGGGCATGAGGAGGAAGTTACAAAGACTCTGGTACAATGATGTTAAAGATTACCTGGTACTAGATATTACTGAAGTTCTGACTCTACAGACTTTAAGACAGTCTTCTAATTTAAATAAGTATGTAATTTTAAAATTAATTGTCCTCCCTTTAGACTTCCAGCTGGGTTCCTCCATTGTTTCCATCTGGTCTGTAGGATGCTCCTCCCTATATCGGTGTGAATACGTTTCTCTACTTTTGATGGGATTTACACTTTGCAGCTGGGCTTTTATTATACAGGGACAGATTGGTACTGCCTAAAAAAAAACAAAAACCGCGAGCACACTGCAATTGTAAACTGAGAAAACTTCCCTGGAAATCTGGCAGCACTGCACGGAACTCACATGGAAGAGCAGGGGGGTCCCAGTCTTCAGAGCCAGTTCCCACTCCTGTAACTAACAATGCCTGGGGGTGCTGTACAAGCAGCCCTCACGACCCTTGGGAGGGAAGGAGGGAAGGAAGGCAAGGGTCTTAGTCATCACATTACAGTGACTACTGCTAGCTGCTTCAAAGTCACACTTGTACTGGCTCCAGAAGTCACACTTGTACTAGCTGAACCAGTGCCACTGTGAAGCCGTCACAGCTGCTGAAAATAAAAGCTCATGGCACTCTCACTGTCACAGCCCCCAATAACCACAGCACAGGTAGCTAACCAGGGAACAGAAGGGAGGGAGCAAGGAAAGAGTCAGAAAGAATGGCTTTACCTTGTTTTGCAGAATCTGAAAGCTTTTCGAACTTTTGGAGGCATTCTTGCTGATTGATTTCTGCCTGTTTGACATCTTTGCCTTTTAATCTGGCTTTATCCAGGGCTTTATTTGAATTTTCAAAGTCAACAAGAGCTCGGGTTCGTCTATACAAAAGATCCTGGTGGAAATGAGGGCAAGAAATGTGTTACCAGTGAGACAGCTGCTGAACGTGGGAAGACACATGAGATTAAACTTTATTCTTGAGCATTTAATACGAATCCAAAGCATATTTGGCTGTCTACATAGTAGAACTCATACAAAACAGCACAATGAAATAAAGATGTGAAATTATGGATACTACCACTAGGAAGCTCCATTCCTTCACAGTGAATCAGTTGCTGCTGTTATTGTATCTGTATGCCTGGAAATTTTTTACAAAATAGAGTTTAAAAAAAAGTTTCTGTTGTAGGGCTGATTTCACTTACTCGAGTTTCACTTCAGAGTAAATCACAGTATTGCCTCTCAGCCTCCCTTTATTTTGTTTATAAAATGTGTAAAATCCACAGTTCTCTTTGGCTAAGATCCAAGTGCAGGGTCTAAGTCATCAACTGAGGACTGTCCTTTCTTGGTCTTTTGGCTGAGATTAAGAATCTGTGCAATAGGGGGTAAGAAGGGAGTTTTAACACTCTGCCATCCAACCCCATAGGGGATACGAGGTAATGACCATGACCAAAGCAGGAGCAGCAAACCTCCCTGAAAGGGCTGATTGTATGCAGATCTCTAGTACAGTTTTACTTCTCTTTAGGCGGTGTTCAAGCCAGCGGTCAGGAAAAGTGACTAGACAATAACTAACACACACATATAAACAGAAAGCTTACAATCTAAGGGGTGAATTTAAAAAAAAAAAAAGAGTTGCTTGTGTTAAAAGGCCCATTTAAATATGCATAAGAAATTACAGTCCACCGAAGTATTTGATACTCAGTTGGGATAAGTAGCCCATCTTGATCAGTGATGGATAAAGTGAGGACTGAGATGCTGCAAAGCAAGCAGAAAAATTGAAAAACTGGAGAATTTCTCTAGACCCTTGAATATACATGCTTTAAATTTTCCTGGAATGTTTACTAATACTACTATCATGATTGTCTATCCTATACAGGATAATTAAGTAATTTTACCTAGGCTAAATTTGATATGTTCAAATTTTATGGTATTATTGTTTGGGATTTTAGACTGTATTATGTTAACATGTAATCTGCCCCAAACTTTGGAGGGCGCAGGATACAAGTAATTTTAAATAAATAAATAAATACGCAAGTATTTGGACAGAGTGTGAGCAACTTGTATTTTAAAACTGGCAAATTATGCGCGTGCAATAGAACACGCGATAGAAAGGGGTGGATTAGAGGCAGATCAGAGGTGTTCCGGGGCGGGGCCAACATTTACATGCAAAAATCCCGATTTTAAATCCAGCAAACAGCGCTTATCGGGCTGTTACCTGTGCATATTTACTTCTGCTCTTGTTCAGGTGCAAGTCTGAAAAAAACTCGTTATAGGCAAAAACTGATAGGGTGAGGGGTTTGGGTAAATTGGGAGACCGAAGACTGAAGAGCCAGAGGGGTCTTGTTGACCTAGAGAGAGAGAGTGGGCAAACTGATGGACTAAGTAGTCAAACTGATTATTTCCTTCATGCGTACGTGTAGAAGCCAATAAGTCCTAAGGAAAGATTCATGAAGAACTTTCACAGCTGTGCCCTTTGATTTCCTTCTCTATTCTGCAGCAAGCTCATGTAAGGTTGGCTCTTCCACTGGTCACCACTGCACTATCACCTAATCCAGGCCTGTCTTTTCTAAATCCTCAATCCCAGAGAATTCTATAAACTCCACTCCACTGTAAACTTTACATGTTCAACTTTGATGGGAACATGGATTTAAAAAAAAAAAAAAAAAGCAGAACTGGATCCGTTTGGCAGTGATGACCAGGGTCAGTGGATAATTGCATGCATATAGCATACGATGCATATAGTTTTGCATTTTTCAGTGGTCCAGGTGCTCCCAAAGGGGAATACCAAACAGGGGTCATCTCTGTGGGAGCTTCTTCGGGTCTGACTGGGAGGATGAGCAAAGGGTTAGGGAATGTTTTTCTGGGTTGAGTGGGAACAGCATTAGGTGTTAATTTTCAAGACCCATTTTGCTTTTTATTTTAATGTACATTGTGTGATATTTATGCTATTCCATTGATATTTTCTTATTGTATTTATGTAAACTGCCCTGGGAAAAGAAATGGCATGAGACTAAATTCCATTCTGTCTTACAGGACTTATGATTAATTTATTTTAACCAAGTATTGTGTTTTCTTACTAATGTATATTATTACTCTGTTTAAATTGTATTTACTGAGGGCAATTTTCAAAAGCCGTTTACCTGTGTCAATGGCTATTCACCCAGGTAAACGAGCTTCTTGAAAACTGCCCAGCCTTCATGTGGGTAAAAGTATGCATGTTCTGTGATAATGTGCATATTTTTACCTGCATTTTTGTAAAGGCTCTGCTGAGGAGAGGTTAGGCAGTTAGAGGCAATATGCATAGTTTTGCACTTTCAAAGCTATGTGCGTTGTTTTTTCACCAGAAAAAGTATCTACAGGGAAAAAAAATAAGCCAAAAGGGAGGTACAAATCTCTGTGGGAACCTTTCCTCAGGCAGTTTTCAAAAGGAAAGCATATACGTTCAATCCCCTTCAGAACTAGTCCAAATTCATGGGGAAAAGTACCCATGGATTTTGCACTGCACTTCCACACAGAGTTTTGAAAATTGCTTCCATTATGCATTTTTAGCATTTGTGTTACCTATTATTTTACTACTGATTTATATTATTGCTTTGTTTAAACTGTAGTTATGTGACATAGTAATGATAGCAGAAAAAGACCAAATGGTCCATCCAGTCTGCCCAGCAAGTTTCTTATGGTAGTAACTGCCACTCTGTGAAGGTTACCCCAAAACTTTATGTTAAGGAAAGTAATATTTACGACCAAAACCAAGCAACTGTCAAACCCATAATAAAATTACTGCTAGCAACATTTTTACAGAGTGAGCAGCCTTCTTGATAATTCAGACAATGCTGCTTGAGTATGCTTTGCTTTTAGACTTGGCTATAGAAGCAGTCCTGTGCTTTTCTCTTCCTAATGCCTGCGTATCAGTACTCCAGACCATAACATTTAGGGCCCGGCATTGGTTGTCATCTGAATCCAATTCCACTTCCATCCCCTCCACCGCCGGTCAAAGCGGAGAGCAATGTTGCAGTTGCATCAAAATCATGAAAGCTAATTCGTTAAGGGTAGTGATCCCCATGCCTGCTGCTCCATGCAGATTATCCCCACGCACCTTTTCTTCATTTCCACCTCTAGCTTTTAGGGATCCACAGTGTTTACATGCCTTTTTTAATTTGTTTATTGCTTTTGTCCTCACCACCAATTCCGGAAGGGCATTCCAAGCATCCATCATCCTCTCCGTGAAGAAATATTTCCTGATGTTGGTTTTCAGTCGTCCCCGCTGGAGTTTCATTTTGTGACCCCCTAGTTCTACTGTTTGGATTTCCAATGAAAAAAGTTTAAAAGATTGTGCATCATTTAAACCTTTCAGGTATCTGAAGGTCTGTATCATATCTCCTCTGCATCTACTGCAGGGAAGAAATGCATCTACTCTCTTCTAGGGTATACATATTTAGATCCTTCATCCTCTTCTCATAAGTCTTCAGATATAGACCCCACACCATTTTGGTCGCCCTTCTCTTGACTACCTCTATCCCTGTCTCTATATTTTTTGAGATACGGGCTCCAGAACGAAACACAGTACTCTAGGTGAGGCCTCACCAAGGACCTGTACAAGGGCATCATCACCTTTTTCTTACTGGTTATTCCTCTCTCTATATAGCCCAGCATTCTTCTGGATTTAGCTATCGCTTTATCACACTGCTTCACCGGCCTTCAGATTGCCACAGACTATTACCCCAAGATACCTCTCCCAGTCCTTGCACATTCTTTCACTTCCATCACATACAGCTGTTTTGTATTACTGCACCCCAGATGCATGATTCTGCACTTCTTGGCATTGAATTCCAGCTGTCAAGTCTTCGACCACTCTTCAAGCTTTCTTAAATCACTTTTCATTCTCTCTACTCCTTCATGCATGTCCACTCTGTTACAGATCATAGTATCATCCGCAGATGGACAAAACCTTTACCTTTTATCCCTTCCGCAATGTCATTCACAAAGATATTTGTGAATGACATTGCGAATGACATTGTGAATGACATTGTGAATGATATTCCCAAAACCGAACCTTGTGGCACTCCACTCTTCGCGGTTCTCTCTTCAGAGTAGGTTCCATTTACTATTACATGCTGTCTCGTATCAGTCAACCAGTTTGTAATCTACTCCACCACTTTGGCACTGGCGCTGACTTCCAAGCTTCTCATTTTATTCACAAAACTCCTATGTGGGACCGTATTAAAAGCTTTGCTGAAATCCAAGTAAATCACATTTTATTTATTTATTTAATTTAAAATCTTTTCTATACCGTCGTTAAGCGGGTGCCATCACAACGGTTCACAATAAGGCACAAAAACTATGTTGCATAAAGTGTCCGGAATTCTAACTCTTACACAGGTGCCATCAAAAATACTGTAACATTATATCATAATAAGTACTATTTGGTGAGTGTTATAGGTTATGTCTAGATTTTCTAACTCTGCTAAAAGTTTGGTGTTACTTAACTTTAGTTCTTTGAAGTTTAAGATAAAGGTGGAGATTAGTATATAGGAGAGGAGACACATTTTAAGAAGGGAGGAGTGTGTTTGTGTGGGTGTTTGCTTGACCGTAACTAACAGTTCCCTGGGTTCTACTCTTGATTCTCTTTGTGGTATGCTTGCTTAAATAGCCATGTTTTTAAATTTTTTCTGAATGTTTTGATGTCTCTTTCCAATCTGATTTCTACCAGCATGGTGTTCCATATTATCGGTCCTGCTAGTGATAGGGCCCTGTCCCTTACTTGTGTTAATCTGGCTGTTTTGACTGATGGTATAGTTAGCAGTGCTTTGTTTGCTGACCTTAGGTTTCTGTGTGGGGTATGTAAGCGGAGGGCTGTGTTCAGCCACACTGCTTTTTCGTCGTGTATCAGTTTATGAATGGTGCATAAAGTTTTGTATTGTATTCTTTGTTCAATGGGTAACCAGTGTAATTCTATTAAGGTTTCAGTGATATGTTCTCTTTTACTTTTCCCAGTTAGAATTCTAGCCGCTGAGTTTTGTAAAATCTGTAATGGTCTTATTGTGGTATATGGCAGTCCCAGTAGGAGGGCATTGCAATAGTCGGTACTGGAAAAGATTAGGGCTTGTAAGACTGATCGGAAGTTGGTGGGCGTTAGTAGCGGTTTTAATCTTCTGAGAGTCATAAGTTTGGCGTATCCTTCCTTTACTTTTTGAGATATATATGTTGTTTCATACTTAGTTCTGGGTCAATTATCACTCCCAGTGTGGGATGATGGGGAGATTATTTCTTTGATTTCCTTATTTGAATTAATATTGTATTGGATACAGTGGATTTAACTAGTAAACCAGCTACTAGTGACAGGCTGAAGCTTTGCTGACTTCGCATTTTTCTCAGAGATGCTGGACATTGGAAGAGTGACAAGAACATCTGGAGTGTGTTAAATTAGTCTACATTTGGGTCTGTCTATCAACCGGAGCTGAAGTCCTGGATGTAGTCATTGCTGTGGTCATTGATTGGTTGGGGTCAGAAATAACTCCAAAACAACTGTTTCTATAATAGAAAGGAACAACTGTTTCTATAGGGAAGAGCCATGCTAATAAGTGAATCTTAGTTGGCTGGGGCTATTCTGGCACAAAACCATATATGACAAGAGAACTTGGTTATTCTGGTACAAAACCATATTTGAGGAAAAGAGCTCCAATTTGTGACCAATCAGAAAAGAACATTTGTCTTGGATTTCACTTGGGACATTATAAAACAGAGTAAAACTTTATCATCGCTTTGGAGGCAGAGAGAGAGAAACACATGCCCAGAAGATATCCTGTATCACAGTGCTACATTCCCTCCCCACTGTGAGTATCAATAGCCTGGCCAGCTACAACTTACATCGTAAGTATTTGATACAATATTAATCAAGTATAGATATCTGGGAGATTCTCTGCGTTTATTTCATTATCTCTGAAAAGATCCCTAGAGATAACTGGATAAGGAATTATATACTTTACTGTATATTCTAAGTGTATACTAAAGAAACATTAAAAAGGATATAGCAAATCAACTTTTACCAATTTGCTTATTAAACATTATTATTAAATTGGTGTCTGTGAATTATTCCTTATCAAACTAAAACAGTTACACCAGGTTTCTTACTTTTTCAGCAAGATGTATTTTTTTTTGGTTGTTGTTGAGTGTAATTGGGTTCTGGATGATAGTTATGTTTTTTCGTTCTAGGTGTAGGAAATCTGTTTTATCTATATTGATTACTAGTTCCATTTGGTTTAGAAGTTGTTTTATTATATCTAGGTACATGTTTGCTATGTTTAGTGTTTTTTCAATTGTGTCGTCAATTGGGAGTATTAACTGAATATCTTCGGCGTAGATGTAGTGCGAAATTCCTAAACCTGCTAGTAGGTGACATAATGGCAGCATGTATATGTTGAACAGTGTGGCAGATAGGGCAGATCCCTGTGGAACTCCTGTTTGAAGGTTTATTTTTTCTGACATTACTTCTTTGATTTGTACCTGGAAGTATCTGTTATGTAGGTATGATTTAAACCATCTGATTGTCAAGTTGTTTAGTCCTATTTCTTCTAATCTATTTATCAATATGTCATGATTAACTGTATCGAATGCCGCTGAAAGATCAAGCATTACTAAAATGTACTGTTTACCGCTATCGAATCCTCGCGCACTATTCTTTGATCCAATTCTCTAGTCACCCAATCAAAAAATCAGATTTGTCAGACAGGACTTTCCCCTAGTGAATCCTTGCTGCCTCAGGTCCAGCAACCTCCAGTTGGTAGATAGTTCACTATTCTTGCCTTCAGCAGAGTCTCCATTAATTTTCCCACCACTGAGGCGAGGCTAATCGGCCTGTAGTCTCCAGCCTCCTTTCTGCTACCACTTTTGTGAAATGGGACTATCACCTATTCTTCTCCAATCACTCGGCACCATTCCCATTTCCAGGGATCTATTGAACAGGTCCTTCAGTGGACCCATCAAGTGCATCTCTGAGCTCCCTCAGTATCCTGGGATGCACCTCATCCGACCCTATGGCCTTGTCCACTTTCAGTTTTCCTAGCTCTTCCCATACATTCTCTTCTGTAAATGGAGTTTTGTCTAACCCACTCCCATCTACGGTCCTGTCAACCAGCAACAGTCTTTCTCCAGGATCTTTAGTGAATACAGAAATGAAGTATTTGTTTAATATTTCTGTTATTTCTTCATCTCTCTCCACACATTGCTCCTTGTCACCTTTCAATTTCAATATACCTTGTCATGCCTTTTCTTTCTCTGATATCTGAAAAATGTTCTCACCTCGCTTTAACTCTTTGGCAAACCTTTCTTCAGCTTGACCTTTTGCTTTCCTGATTTCTTTCTTCTTTTCCCTCAGTTTCACCAGGTATTCTTCTCTGTGTTCCTCCTCTTTTTAGGATCATCTATACTTCTTGAATGCTATTCTTTTTGCCTTTATTTTTTCAACCACCTCCTTTGAGACTGAGATCTGTTTCTTTTTCCTCTTACTTTTGTTTACTTTTCTAACATATAGATTTGTTGCCTTTGTAATAGCTCCTTTTAATTTGGCCCAGTACTGTTCCACCTCACCCACTTTCTCCCTATCTTCTAGTTCTTCCTCCAGGAACATCCCCATTTTGAAAAAGTCTGTATTTTTGAAATTTATAACTCGATCTTTGTGTGATTTCTCTGTATTTTATTTGCAATATCAAACCACACCATCTGATGATCACTGGTGCTGAGGTGAGAACCTACTCAGACATTAGAGACATTATCCCCATTTGTGAGCACTAGGAAGAGATCACTCCCTCTCTCGTTGATTCCATCACTATTTGTTTGAACAGAGCCCCTTGAAAGCATCCACTATCTCTCTACTTCTTGCAGATTCTGTAGGGATACTCCAATCTGCATCCGGAAGATTAAAATCTCCAATGATCAATGCTTCTCCCTTCTTTCCCACCTTTTGGATGTCTTCAACCAGATCTCTGACCAGTTTTTCTGTCTGAACTGGACGCCTGTAGATAACACTGATATAAATGGAAGCCCCATCTTCTTTTTTTTTAGGACAGCCTATAATGCTTCTTCCCTTCCCCATGTCCCTTGCATTTCAATTGCTTGGATATTGTTTCTGACATAAAGAGCTAGTTCTCTCTCTTTCCTGTCCTTCCTTAAGTATGGCCATAACCCAATCATGCGACTCAGTGAACTATGCCTCTGTAAGAGCAACGATGTCTAAGTCCACGTCCACCAATAAGGCCTGCAGGTCTTGAATTTTACTGCCCAGACTACAAGCAGTTGTGGTTAGAGCATTCAAACTTTTCTCCCTTGGTTTGCTGCTCTTCCTAATCAACTTTTCTGATTTTTTTTTTGAGCTGATTGATTTTAATTTTCTCCTCCCACTTCCTATATTTCTTGGAGGTGACATACCAATTTCACTGGCTACCTATGCCATCTAGTTTACATGCCTGATAATATATGATCTGAATTTCTTGCTTAGCATCCTCTTTCTTGCCAAGGTCAAATATAGACCATCCTTACCATATAACATTTTACTGCTCCATACACAGTCCCAGCCTCCAATGTATCCAAAACCACTTTCTCTACACCATGTTTTAAATCAGAAATTGAAGTTATCTATATGGCAGAGCTTTTCCTTCCCCTTTCCATGAACAGGTAAAACTTCCGAAAAGGCAAGAGTCTTTGCCATTTGTCTAAATTTTCTTTCCTAGATTTGGGAAATTTTTCTGTACTTCAAAGATATCATTTCTAGCAAGATCATTGGTCCCCAGATGGTATTTATTTATCTGACTGATGATTATTATAAAGGTGTAATTTACATAAAAGTTTAAATGATGGATAAAATAAAAAAAATAATTAAAAAACGAACTCCCTCCTTTAAACATTTCAGAATATTTAAGTGCAAAGTTCTAATGGCTGCAGTCATCCTAGAGACATCAGTAGTAGGGAGTTATGTGGTCTCTAAGATTCATACACATCCTCATCTTTGGATAATTCTTATGATAGTCCAATAGGAGGCATCAAACTAAACACAAATCATGTATGCTTTAACTATTACTTTAAAAAAAAAACAAAAACCACACATCACCGTTTAGCAGTTTTGTACAAATGCTTTAGCAGAAACTAAAATGTTAAATATTCTGTGCAAGGCCTAGCAGAATTGTAGCCATAAATCTCCATGGCTCAGGCATAGCCATACCTTTGCAGCTTCAATATCTAGCATGTAATATCGTAACAGCTCAGATAGCTTTAAATCTTCGTCCGACGCCACGCGACCTTCCACCTTCTAAAGGTTGGAAAAGACAGCTTGAGTTAGTCTCTCTATAATAAAGACATAACAGCAATGACATTTAAGCTCCTATCATTTGCTTGCTCGCGCGCCTTAATAATCTCACCCGGAGTTTTTCAAACAGCTCAGCAAGTTTCAATAAGTACCTGAAAACAAGGGGAAAAAAAAAAAAAACTTTACCAAAAAATACGTAGGCTTTTGCTACAATTCTTATACATTAAAATTAATAAATTATACTTACAGGGACCTAATATACGGCCCAAAATTTATCATCACTTACAATGGGCAAGGATGTGTCCATGGAAAAGGGGGTTTTTACAGGGCAGATTTACATTTGCTTCCACCGAATCTTGGAAGGCTTTTAACTTTACAAGAAATAGGGGCAGGATGAACCTCAATGATCATATTCTCATTTCTCCAGCCCTGCTTGCACTTACTCTGCCTATGTCCCATCTTTCTTTCCACTCCCGCACAAGCTGTCTCATCTTTTGCCTTGATGAGAAGCTCTACATCCTTCTTCTCTGACTCCCTGTGCCATGGAGAGCTCTTAGGTCTCTCCTTGGCTTGCTCAACTGTTTAGTCTCCAACTACCTCTTTTCTTCTGTTATGTCCAAGAAACAAATTCTGAAAGCTAACCCTACAAGTCAAGCACTTTCAGCTCCTGCTCCTCACACTGACTTCTGCATTTGTTGACCTGCTCCCAAGAGAACTATATGCCACTGGGATACCTATATCTACTGTGTCCAATTGCAAGGGCTAGAACCAATTTATTTATTTATTTTTAGATTTTTATATACCGGTGTTCCTGTATTAAAATACAGATCACATCGGTTTACATTGAAACATAAAAACTACGCCAAGAGGCGGTACATATAACAAGGTTATAGAACTTGGAAAACATGGAAAACAGGTTCGAAAAATAACATTGAGAAAATTGTATAGTCTCTTTGAGAAACCAAATCATAAAATAAGGCGTAATTGTCTAAGATAAATGTGATCTGCAGAAGGGATTGCGATGGTGAGAAAATGTACATCATGCCCCAGGATCAGGGCAGAAAACAACTTATTTGATAATATTAGTGATAGTACAGAGTCTGGATTTTGTTGCCAACTCAACAAATATTTGAACTTGGTCAAACTGGATTTTGCTAGGATGAAATAACCCTTTAATAAGTGAAATACGAATTAGAACATTTTAACATTTTCTGAATCGTTTTTGCAGTGAAGTTCAACTCTGCATATTTGGTGCCATTACTTACTTCCGGATGGCAACAGTCTCCTCCGATGCGAGATTAGTGAAGTCAGCAGATATGTGGATGTAGTCATCTGCAACATCTGTCCACAAACAAGGACAACATGATCAGTGCCAGCTGCACTGGAACATGTATGACAGAGATCATAAAAGCCATCAAAAGAAGAAAAAAAAGAAACAACAAATATAACTTCTCTTCATCTTCCTTCACTGGTTTCCAGTTCCTTAAAGAATGGAAATTAAGATACAGCCAACTTATTGCTCCCTGCTATTCAGCTCAGTCCCATTTCTTTATTTTTATTTCTGTTGCCTCTCTAATTCAGAATCATTTGCCTTTGGCAATACGTTGGGCCCCTGCCCTAAATGTCTTCCAAAACAAATTCAAGGATTCTTTGCAGTCTGTGCTACTATTTATTGAGCAGACCTAAGAATTATCCAACAAAAAGCTTTCAAGACCACGTAGTTACCAGACAGCACCAACATGGGAATCTAGAAGGCAGAATGATTGGGCAATGGCTTCAGTAGTTTTGATAACTGTTCAGATTATTAAAAACCTTGCTGATAAGACATGGAGTGGGAAGCAGGAAATGAGTGCTGGATTAGGTATGGGATGTTTTATGTTCATACGTTTGGAGAAGCATAAGGGTAACCTGCATGGAGCAGTGGTTAAAGCCCTAACAGAAGGGGTACAACTGCCATCGGGCCTCCAAGACAACTGGGCAAACCTGCATTGAGTGACTACAGTTTAAATCCAAATGTCAATGAACATGGGGAGGCTGAATATTTTGGGCAATAGCATCACTAATTTTGGTGGCTATGCAGATTAACAGGGCAGGGAAGAGGTCCTAGGTGTTTGGTTGTATATTGGTTTTGTAAGAATCAAAAGACCAGGCTTGAAATGGTCCACCAGTGGAAGAGCCATTGGCCAGCACAACAGTTGACTGGACATGCTTGCAACAGATATGGAGGCCAATGGTGGGGAAAAGCTGATGTTTTTGTTTTCAAAGTTATATGCATAACTATGCAGAAAGGAAGAATCCTAACTGGGCAAACTGGATAGGCCATTTGGTCTTTATTTGCTGTCATTCACTGCAAGGTCCCGATTCAAAATGTTTGTCTAACTAAGTTTAGGACTTAGCCAGTCAAACCTGTGGTTTTACATATTCCCCTGCCCCCAGCTAAAATAAAAAAAAAAAAAAAAAAGAGGCAGCATGGGGGAGTTCCAGGAGCAAGGCTATATCCAGGGAGCACCGATATTGAGGGCTACCTAGCTACATTTAGCCAGTTAAGTATGGCTGTGGTGAAGAACAATTATATTCAAGTTATCCGAGTATGGTATGTTTATCCAGATAACTTGAATAGAGCCGGTTGGGTTTAATCATATAGCCAATTAAATGTAAAACAAACAAACAAAAAAAACCCACACACCTCTTAGGCCAGCAGTGACCAAAAAATCCAATGTAAGATATGTGTACTCCACCTGCTGGGCTGAATAGTAAATGCTTGTATGCTCTCATTTGTATCAGCTCTTTGCTATTCAGTTATTCATGCTACTGCTACTGAGCAGACCTGTAATTGGTCGCAGACAGCTGTCAGTGAACGGACCAATCCCCATTCAATACTCGGACCATGCTTGTGGTACATTTTTATTTATTACTGGGAGCATGTAATTGGCCCCTGTGCTTTTTGCTCCTATATTTAGTAATCTGGTGAGCAGCGGTTCACCGAATATGGACCTCTGTGTTCCAATGTTACGCAGGTGGTTAATAATGTTCCAGCTCAGGATGGACTGTGGGTAGAAAATATGCAGAGGGAGAGGAACTGTCACACTTCATTGAGGCATTCATTTTGTATGCTTTCAGGAAAGAGCACAATAAGGCATCCTGCCACAAGCTAAATCACTGTTCATCAGGAAGAGAAGGGATAAATCCCAACATGCATGACTGCTGCCTAGGACCTGCCAGTTTCTGCTATAAAGTCATTAACTGAACAAAAGAACATTACCACAAATTTCCCTTTCTGAAAATAGACCGAACCACGGGGATGGAGGAGTCCACTTGCTCACAAAAAGTTTGGTTGCCGATAATCCACTTAAACTGGAGTAAACGTATTGCTCCCTGGAATTCTGAAGGAATTTGCGGCACTCCAGGCCAACACCTAAAAACTCCAGTTGCTCCTCCTCGCTGCCCACGCAGCCCCAGAAGAAAAAAAAGATGCCAGAGCTGTGTGGGCAGGAAGGAGGAGGAGTGTTGGCCCTTGTGGAGAAGAAGGGAAGCAAGTGTCTCTGTGGCAGGACCATCTCAGAGTCCATCTCACAGTGGCCCATGAAGAAGAGGCTGAGGCCCTGAGAGTGTGTGAGAGAGAGAGACAGAGTGTGTGTTTGAGGGAGGAAGGGAAGAAGACAGGTGGAGAGAGAAGAAACAAAATGGAACAAATGGAACAAAGTCAGCATGGCTTTACCCAGGGCAAGTCTTGCCTCACAAATCTGCTTCATTTTTTTGAAGGAGTTAATAAACATGTGGATAAAGGTGAACCGGTAGATATAGTAAACTTGGATTTTCAGAAGGCGTTTGACAAAGTTCCTCATGAGAGGCTTCTAGGAAAAGTAAAAAGTCATGGGATAGGTGGCGATGTCCTTTCATGGATTGCAAACTGGCTAAAAGACAGGAAACAGAGAGTAGGATTAAATGGGCAATTTTCTCAGTGGAAGGGAGTGGACAGTGGAGTGCCTCAGGGATCTGTATTGGGACCCTTACTGTTCAATATATTTATAAATGATCTGGAAAGAAATACGACGAGTGAGATAATCAAATCTGCAGATGACACAAAATTGTTCAGAGTAGTTAAATCACAAGCAGATTGTGATAAATTGCAGGAAGACCTTGTGAGACTGGAAAATTGGGCATCCAAATGGCAGATGAAATTTAATGTGGATAAGTGCAAGGTGATGCATAAAGGGAAAAATAACCCATGCTATAAATTACACAATGTTGGGTTCCATATTAGGTGCTACAACCCAAGAAAGAGATCGAGGTGTCATAGTGGATAACACATTGAAATCGTCGGTGCAGTGTGCTGCGGCAGTCAAAAAAGCAAACAGAATGTTGAGAATTATTAGAAAAGGAATGGTGAATAAAACGGAAAGTGTCATAATGCCTCTGTATCGCTCCATGGTGAGACTGCACCTTGAATACTGTGTACAATTCTGGTCGCCGCATCTCAAAAAAGATATAATTGCGATGGAGAAGGTACAGAGAAGGGCTACCAAAATGATAACGGGAATGGAACAACTCCCCTATGAGGAAAGACTAAAGAGGTTAGGACTTTTCAGCTTGGAGAAGAGACGACTGAGGGGGGATATGATAGAGGTGTTTAAAATCATGAGAGGTCTAGAACGGGTAGATGTGAATCGGTTATTTACTCTTTCGGATAGTAGAAAGACTAGGGGGCACTCCATGAAGTTAGCATGGGGCACATTTAAAACTAATTGGAGAAAGTTATTTTTTACTCAACGCACAATTAAACTCTGGAATTTGTTGCCAGGGGATGTGGTTAGTGCAGTTAGTATAGCTGTGTTTAAAAAAGGATTGGATAAGTTCTTGGAAGAGAAGTCCATTACCTGCTATTAAGTTCACTTAGAGAATAGCCACTGCCATTAGCAATGGTTACATGGAATAGACTTAGTTTTTGGGTACTTGCCAGGTTCTTATGGCCTGGATTGGCCACTGTTGGAAACAGGATGCTGGGCTTGATGGACCCTTGGTCTGACCCAGTATGGCATTTTCTTATGTTCTTAAAAAGAAAATAAGAGACCCTATAAAAGGAATTAGGAAAAAAAAATGGCTGGGACCAACCAATTAGAAAAATAAGATCAGACAGCAAAGGTTAAACAAAAAATTCTTTTGAGTTTTTAGTGATTGGCATATGTCATTTTTGGGAATGTGCATTATATATTTGTATTTTGTTCTTTCTTCGTTATTCCACTGTTTAGAGTTTGGTTCTTCAGGCTTTTCATTTTATTTTTGTCTGATTGTTTCTGTTTCTAATTTATAGACGCTTATTCTGTATTACATAAGAGTCGGTCTGTGTTTTACAACTGTAACTGAGGTGCAGTATTTCTGTTAGTGTGTAGTTTCTCTGTAGGGATTTGTAATGGTTTGGTTTGTTCTATTTCCCCAATAGGTAGTGTATTAGTGTTCTAGGGCCTGGTGCAATATTTTCATTGCTGCCTTTTTATAGATAAGGTAGCTGTGTCCTGAGATTTAGTGTTATATGGTATGGCAAGGCTTTAGGTTTTTTCTTTTTTTGCAAGGGTTTGTGTTACTTCACGAAGTGTTTGGCAGCAGATGATGTTTGGTTGGTTGTTACTGAGGTGTGTGTGTAAAAGCAGGAGAACTGAATGAGTGTGCACATGCGTGAGAGCCTGGGGGTGATTGAGAGGAATAAGAATGAATGTGTTGTGAGAATGAGCGTGTGTGAAAGAGTAAGAGTGAACATGTGAATGTTAGTGTGTGTGAGAAAATGTGTGTATGGTGCTACTGGTGCACATGCACACACAAGGCCCTTCTCCTCCCAATCCATAACAATCTCAGGGTGAAGGAAATCGAAAGATCCCAGGAATGATTGTACCATAGTGAATCCCATGATAATACTCTAATCTGAAAGGAGATGGAACAAAACCTTTGACTAAAATGTTGTGTCACATAGTAACATAATAAATAATAGCAGATGATGACCAAAATTTAATTGCCCATCCAGTCTGCCCAGGTGAGATTCATCCACTTTGGATAGATGTACTTACTGTATAAATTTCCATATGTAACCCAATACCAACTAACCCCATACCTTTTACCCAAGTTCTCAACCCTTTTCCTACCTCTGCCCTCCATTTTGTCTCAGGCATGTCCACATTGTTACAGCAGGCGTCAAACCTTTAGATGCATGCAGTACCCCAAAGGCTAAGGAAGACGTACATTTCTAGAACCATCAAGAGGAGCAAAAACATCACATACTTTTGTGCGATCGAGTCATTTTGTCCGACTTTGCACTCGCATCCTTGATTCTATTGTAGTAGTTTACAAGGAAGATCTTCTCTTGCTCAAAGAATTCATCTACCTCCTACACAAGAAATAAAATTAACAGGGGGGGGGGGGGGGAAGATTCCATTTCAATATTCAACCTCTCTCAACAGGCTTTCAAGAAAGAGGCCAAACATGCAGAGCCAGAGCTTGGAAACATACCAGGTTATACAACTCTGCGTGCGATCCTCACCTTGGCACTGGAAAAGAGCATTTCATCTGCGCTTTTCACCATGCTTTTAAAAAAGCCTCCAAACATTTCTTTGGCATTTTTTCTCCTCACACTTAGCTGAAAAAAAAAAAAAAAAAAGTTTCTGAGTTTAACGACAAAGTCCAAAAAGCCAATGTTTCACAAGTTAAAATTTAGAAAAGCATTCCTGGAAAAAGAGATTCCAGATTCTATGTCAGCAGCTGCAGGGACAGAAACAGCAATGGGAGGGGAGAAAGGAGAAAAGAAGAATTCAAGGCAAGGAGCAAATGAGATAATCTGCAGTGGCTTGCAAGCTATATATAGAGAAAATGGGGGAGGTAGAGATCTATACATATCTACAGTATAGAGAGATACACACACATTGTTAAAATCCACTGATAAGACAAAGACAACTCTCATCCCTCCTGTCTATCATTGGATTTTAAGACGCATTTCCCTCGTGGTGAGCACAACAGGTTGTGCGCCACAGCCACAGGACTGACCTAGGACTGGTCCTGGTTGAACCCTAAGGGGAGCAGACACCAGAAGGGTAGTGTCAGAAGTCTTCTCCTTCCTCAGAAGAGGATATTCTTTCGATCCCTTCCATCTCACAAACCCCCTTTTGAGGAAGCCCCTGGGGCTCCGTCCCTGGCAGGTTTATCGTTGAATCAGATCCTCAATCCGGCCAGGGCCGGACACAGCGAGAAATGGAACTGCACAGGTTAGGAGGATCAACTCAATGAAATTCAAAATTCCCCTTAGACTTTACCCTTCTATTGTAGGGATATCACCCTGAAGCTAAACTATTTAAAGATAAGGTTTTAACTCACTGCTTAGAAGCTACACTAATTTTAACCACAAGCAACAGGTGGCAGTATGTTGCCACCTCCATACCTTCACCCCCCACCTGGAAGATTGTCATGCCACAATTTTGCAGATATTAGAGATGGAGTACTTTACTTTTCAGATCAAAGATGAACTATCTAGGTTCCAAGGTATTTGGGATCCTTTAGACAATCTTCCAACACTACCAGCAAAAGACTATCCTATGTCCTGGATGCCTTTATTTATTTAAATTTCTAACCTGCCTTTACAGAAGTAACTCAGGGTAGTTTACAATAAATACTGAAAGAATACCCTACCCCAAACTGCATGCCCCATTTTCCCTATGCAGTGACTAAGCACTTAATCCAAGGACACTATCCAGCAAACTCAGCAGATACAAGGAGGAAGTCTGGCTCACTCTCTCGCCTATAGGTTCAATTAAGGCCTTCAAACAAGTGAGATGCTGTTGGTCTTCACAGTTCTATCACTCTGCTTTTCTACTTCTGATAAAAACAAAGGCAGGAAGCAAACAATCAGAAAATGTGACATTCCAAAAAAAAAAAAAAAAAAAAAAAAGAAATCAACTTTAACGTGTTAGCAAATCTGGACTCTGCAGAGTGGAGTTGGAAAAAAGATCAGGAGATGCTGCTTCCATATATTTACATTACAGCATCTGAAGGTGGAAGAATTTTAGAAAATTCCAAACCAGGCCTAAAAAATGAACTGTGACCTTGAACTCTCATATCCTCGTTTCAAGAGGAAATGAGGTAAGAAAAACAACAATAAAAAGACCAAGCCTTACATCCTGATCGTACTCCAGGAACACATGGAAGTTGTGGTCTCGGCTGAGGACAGGGTGAGAGGACAGCCGCTGCAGGAAAACCTCGTGCACAGACACAGTCTTCTTAAAGACAGCCAGGTACTCGCTGAAAGACAAGAGGCAAAGTCTCAAGACACACTGATGCTCAAAATCTTTCCGAGGTGAGCGATAGGGTTGGTGAGTGCAAGGGGTTCCCCACACTAAGCAAAAATATTCACCAAGACAATTATTTCTCTGGCTCAATCTCAGTTACATCTGCAAACCCGTGAAGAGACATTTATGATGGTACTCAGAGGACCACCAAAGGAAAATAGGTTCTTACCTGCTAATTTTCGTTCCTGTAGTACCATGGATCAGTCCAGACTCCTGGGTTATTCATCCCTTCCAGCAGATGGAGACAGAAAAAGTTTTACTGACACTGCCTCATAAACCCCAGTGCCACCTGCAGTTCCCTCAGTACAGATCTGTATCCCAAGCATAAAATAGGAAAAAATCCTCGTAAAAACACGCAATCCAACCATATTGCAAAACCATGAAAGGTATTTCAAACAGATCTGAATTCATAAACAAATCTAGAGCTGAGTGGGCGACGCTCCACCTCTTAAACAGGCAGGTTCTGGACTGATCCATGGTACTACAAGAACGAAAATTAGCAGTAAGAACCAATTTTCCTTTCCCTGTACGTACCCGGATCAGTCCAGACTCCTGGGTTGTACCAAAGCCCCCTACTTAGGGTGGGACCTAGAGAGTCCTGCTTGCAGAACACTCTCGCCAAATGAAGGAGAACCGGAATCTCCCACATCCAAATGACAGTGTCATGCAAAAGTATGCAACATCCAAGTCGCTGCTCTGCAAATCTCCTGAGGAGACACCAATTGCACCTCCGCCCAGGAGATAGCCTGTGATCGCATTGAATGAGTACGTAAACTATCCAGAATCTCCTTGCCGGCCGTAACGCACGTGGAAGCAATGGCTTCCTTCAACCAGCGTGCAATAGTAGCTTTAGAAGCATTAAAATCTCATCTCACGGTGCTCCACAAAACAAAGGTGGTCGGACCGTCTGAAATCATTCGTCACCTTGAGATAGTGCAATAGAGTTCGATGAACATCTAATCGCTTGAGCTCCTTCACATGTGGAACGGATGCTTTGACAGATAGAAAAGCTGGAAGCTCGATCTGGTTTACATGAAAGGTGGAAACCACTTTAGGTAAAAACGAAGACACGGTCCTCAATGAAATCCCCGAATCAGATATTTGAAGGAAGGGATCCAGATAGGACAACGCTTGTAACACCGAAATCCGCCTAGCAGAGTATATCACTACTAGAAAAACTACTTTGAGAGTCAAGTCCTTCAGCATCGCTCTCCGTAGAGGCTCAAAAATTGCCGCACACAAACTTCAGAGGACCAGATTAAGGTTCCAGGAAGGACAAACTCTGCTGACTGGAGGCCGCAAATTCCTCGTTCCTCTGAGGAACCGGATACCATCTGGATGAGTCGAAATAGTGGAGTCCCTGTTCTTGCCAGGGAAACAGCCTAAGGCCGCCACCTGAACCCTAAGGGAGCTAGGAGACAAACCTTTGGTGAAACCTTCTTGCAAAAAGGACAAAACATCGGGAATGGAGGACTGGAGGGCACAGATTCTATGAGTAGCACACCAAGTCTCGAACACCTTCCATACACGAACGTAAGCCAGATTAGTGGACTTCCTCCTGGCTAGGAATAAGGTGATGACGACAGATTCTGGATAACCTCTACATCTCAACCTCCGCCTCTCAAAAGCCAAGCCGCTAGACAAAAGCGATCAGCCTGGTCTGAAAATATTGGACTCTGATGAAGTAGGCCTGTCAGATGACTGAAACGAATCGGGCCATCCACCGCCACACTCTCGAGAAGCAATGGCACGTGAAATTCCTCCGAGATCTACACCGTGCCAAAAGCGTCCTCTGCAATAGCCTCATATGGAAAAATATCCACGGAACCAATTCCAAGGTTGAAGTCATGAAGCCTAGAAACTGTAAATAATCCCCCACTTTGGGAACTCGCAAGTTCAATAAAGTCGGATCCAATTCTGCAGATTGAGCACTCGTTCTTCCGAAAGATACACCCTGTCGAGCCAAGAGTTGAACAGAGCACCCAAGGACTGAATTGGAGATAAATGACTCTTTGCCAGGTTTACTACCCAGCCGAGAGACTGAAGAACTTCGAGAATTCTGCTGACCGACTGAAGACAGAGAGCTTCTGATTTCGCCCTGATAAGCAGATTGTCCAGATATGAATGCACCAGGATTCCCGCCTTCTGTAGCACCGCCACTACCACCACTATCACCTTGGTGAAGGTGCGTGGGGCTGTTGCTAGTCCAAAAGGAAGGGCTCGAAATTGAAAATGCTGGCCTAGCACCATGAAGCGGAGGAAGTGCTGGGAGTCCAGGTGTATTGGAATATGCAGATAGGCCTCCGTGAGATCCAAGGATGCCAGAAACTCCCTATAGCGAACAGCCGCTATCACTGAACGCAAGGTCTCCATCCGGAAGCGGGGAACTTTGAGGGCAGCATACACCTTCTTCAAATCGAGGATGGGCCGGAATGTGCCAGCCTTCTTTGGGACTACAAAATAGATTGAGTAGCGGCCCATGCGAACTTCCGTGGAGGGGACCGGTATCACCGCTCCCAAGCTCTGGAGACACGCTAAGGTCTCCCGCACCAACTGCTTGCTCGCTGGACCGCAGGGGGGAAAATAGAAAAAGCAAATTCTAACACAGCCATTTCTTACCACACCGAGAAACCACTGGTCCTGCGTAATCTTGGCACATTCGTAAAATTACGTCAAGCGACCTCCTATAATAGGAACGACGAAGTGGACCGGCCTCGCCTCATTGTGAGGACTTCCCACCAGCATCAGAGCCTCCTAAGACTCCTCGAAAAGGCCTGCGGGCTCCTCAAAAGGACTGCCCCCAAGACTGGCCACAAGAATAGAACTGTCTCTGAGACCTAGGGGCAGGCCTTACCGGTCTTTATCTCCTGTCCGATCGAAAAAGACTTGGCTTGAAAAAAATCTTTTAGCTTTAGGTCTATCCTCGGGTAAACTGAGCAGCTTGATATCTCCAAGAGATTGAATCAGCTGGTCGAGGTCTTCACCAAACACAAAAGGCGACCTTTGAAAGGCAAGGAACCTAACTGAATCTTTGAGGAGACGTCTGCTGACCAGTTAAACAGTCAGAGTAGTCTTCTGGCCGCCACAGCCGATGCCATAACTCTAGAGGAGGTACTTACCAAATCGTATAGGGCATCCGCTCCGAAAGCAATCGCCACTTCAATGCGCTCAGCACTGTCTGTGTGTTCCCCAGCCTTGTGAAGGTGCTCCTGCAGGTGCTGCTCCCAGCGGAGGCACGCACGCTGCATAAAGTTGGAACAAATCGCCACACGCAACCCTAAAGCAGAGACCTCAAAAATCCGCTTGAGGTGCATCTCTAACTTGCGATCTTGCATATCCTTCAGGGCCGTGGAACCCACCAACGGAATAGTGGTCCTCTTAGTAACCGTAGACACCGCCGCATCAATCTTAGGGAGCGCAAAAGATTCTAAATCCTCCTCCGGAAGGGAATAAAGCTTTTCGATGGTCCGAACAACCTTCAGACCAGCATCAGGTGTCCCCCAATCCGCAGCCACCAACTTGCAAACTGATTTATGGAATGGGAAAAACTGGGGGACCCCTCATCCCATCCAGGACAGGGTCCTCCCCCTCTAAATCCGTGTCGCCCTGGGGCATCTTAATCCCTAACACTTGAAAGGCTAGCGGGAGTAAGACCTCTAATTCCTCCCTTTTAAACAAACGGACCTCCTTCGGGTCATCTGCCCCTGGAGCAAGGCACCGCGAGTTGTCCCCAAGACCCGTATCCCCAGTCGTTGGATCACCCAGATACGCTGGTGAATCCTGGTCAGGCACCTCCCCTGATAATCTGGGAGCTGGACCTGAATCAGCAGAGCCATCTCTGGGACAAAACAGGGACAACGAGGGCCTACCTACCGGAGTTGGACCAGAACTAGCCCCAGCAATGAAGCCAGGCCCCGCAGCTCCCCCAGGCATTGCCTGAATGGACCTGGCTACCGGGGGCTGCCCTAGAGGGCTGCTGACTAGCCGAAAATGCATCACGCATTAGGATTAATTCTGGGGATAACACTCTACCTGTCCCATTCCCCTCAGGGGAAGTAGCAGGAACAGGCAATAAGGCAGTTTCCTCCTCCCCCAGCCCGATCAATAATTAAGTCGGATCGGGCTGAAGATAAACTTGGAGGACCCTCCCCTATTGCCCCCGATGGCACGGGAACAGCTGCCGCAAAATCCAAGATGGCCACTGTTCCCGTGCTGCCAGAGGAAGAAGCAGCACCTAGGACAGGGCCCCGACCGAAAATAGCGCTGCAATCACCAGACCTGTGACGCTACTTTGCAGGCGAGGAGCCCCCGACGAGCCCTCCTCACCCTCCGTACATGCTGCATAGAGACCGGCTCAATTGAGCCATAATCTCGCCGAGCCACAAGCACTACACACGGTACCATGCGCCATAAGGCAGAGGGAAAGAAGGAACCGGAGGAGACTGACCACAGAACGAAAGGCAAAATAAAAACTAGCAGTCCCCCCCCCCCCCCCACACACACACACTAAATCGGGCCAACCAGTCAACTTTAACAAAACAAAGGAACTGAGACCTAAACCTGCAATAAAAAAAAAAACAAAAAAAAAAAAAAACAGGCGGTCACAGAACCAGAAGGTAAGCAAAAGCAAAAAAAAAAACCCTGCAAGCTTGCAGCCGACAGAGAGGCCTCATGAGAGGAGGGATCTGGACAACCAGATGACCACCCTCCAGGCGCACAGACGGGCACACAAAGGGGTGACAACCCCTGACCCATCCGCCTCAACTGGACAAGATAGCACCTTCCAGGCCAAAAAAGAAACCACCGGGAGGAAGGCTCAAAAGAACACATTCCTAGAAATAAAAAAGGGTAGAACTGCAGGTTTCATACCCTCTGCTGGAGACAGAGAAATACTGAGGAACTGCAGGTGGCACTGAGATTTATGAGGCAGTATCTGTAAAACTTTCTCTGCCTCCATCTGCTGACAGCGATGAATAACCCAAGGAGTCTGGACTGATCCGGGTACGTACAGGGAACCCCATTTTAACCTGGAATGCTGCAACCATCTTGCAGTTTAAGCCACGTTGGGACTTGCCCTCCCTAGACAGCTTGTTGCATCAGCTGGCTGCGGAGACTGCAACCAGCCTTCCTTACCCGGCCTCGCCACCTTGCCAGGGGCGGGCTCCGGCTCCCCGGAAATGCAGAGGGAGTGCCTCCAATGCTGCCCTCCTCTCCGCGGTCCTGCTTGCCGTCAGCAGGCCTTGAAACGTGGCTGAGACACCGCCGCTGTTTGCTCCTCGCATCCGGCCCTCCCCAGGCGCGTGTGCGTGCACCTCTCTTGTTTATTTATAGGGCCCGCGGCCCTTTCCAGTGATGTCATTGGCCTGGGACTAATTTTAGGCGAGCTCTGACATTCAGAGCTCACCTTGGCAACAGGTCTCCACATTTGTTTGGGTGCTCGTTGCTCTCCGTTCCTGGTTCCTGTTCCTGACCTGTACCTGGTCCCTTCCTAGTCATGCTAGACTGACCTTTGGCTTTGACCCTTGCAACGTTGGACCACGCTCAGGACTGACCTTCGGCTTGACCCTTGTTCCGTTTGACTCCATATCTTGCCTTGCTCAGCTGCCTGCTCTGACATCAGCCTGTATTTGACTACATCTTCGGTATCTCCTTGGACTTGGTCTTCTCAGGCTCCGGCCTTGTACTACCTGGGCGCCACCTGTCTCCGCTCTGTTCCTCTTTGGCGTCCGGGTCTCTGGATCGCTGCCTCGTCTGGACCCACGTCGGTCCCTGGCTACCATTCATCTCATCTACTGGGAGTCATCACATGGAGGCCTGCCTAAGACCAGCCGGCCCCGTCACCCAAGGGCTCAACCTGCAGGGAATGAGGGCTGGTATTGGCGAAGCTTCAGTTGACCTCCATCTCCTAGTCAGCTCCGCCTCCCGACGGTGGGGACCCATGGAGCTTGCCCTACGGGTAGCGTCAACCCCACCTCAGGCCAAGAGTCCACCACCAACGCAACACAGCTCAAACCAGGAGATGACTGGAGCAGGTCCAGGGGGTCCCCCATGCAATTTAGAGGGAACACTGGTACAGAGAGGACTACACAATGTGCATTAAGGGTACACATCTTTGGCAGAGGTGAAACTGAATGGGTTTCTTTCGCTTTAAAATCAGCAACTCTGAAAGAAACTGCCCTTCCAACGATAAATAAATGATCAAAGTGCATCAGTCTGCAACAACAGAGTGACTGACCGAGGAGATGGCATGAGAGGAGCAGGCACCACTTTAATGGGCAAAGGCTTGGTAATTTCATCTGTATTTCGAATGGTACTGTAAACAAGCCCTCTACCTGCCCACAGAAGACTGATTTTAGTAATGTCAGTGTTTCATTTTTTTTATTATTATTATTCATGCTTGCAACAGTGCTGCAACAGTTGGAGCTGGGGAAGCCACGGTAGGCAGGCAGCATCCTCCATGGAGCAGCCAACACATCATACCAGAAGTAATATTATAAGCCAAGCTCCCTCTCTCATACTATACTGCCCAGCATAAACACACAGTTTAATAGATGCAGTTTCCAAAAAACTACAGCCACATAGGGTGGATAATTATAGGGCCCTGTTAAGGAGACTTGGAGAAACTACAGTAATCATGGAACCATGACCCAAATTTGGTAGGGATGCCTTGAAATAATTCACTTTTGGGACACACACATACAGTACAGCATAAAGAGAATTACAGACTTGCATCTGCCCCAAGATCTAGGGGTATTTTTGCTAGGGCTCCATGCTCAAGATTAATGGCCCATTCCAAATCAAACTCATATATTAGTAGTTGCTTGCTAGTCTCTAGCTGCATGCTGGAAAATCCACTGAGCTTGAAAGACTGGCTGACTAAAGCACGGGAGGTACCCACCCTGGAGAAACTGACAGAAGAGATAAAGCAGGGCCCCTACAGAACATGTAGTTTGGGATTCCCTTCCTGCAGTTTGTGGATTGTTCTCCTTCTCCTGCTACTTTATGTTTCTGTTTCACTCTGTTTCTCTTCTTCTAGAAAAATTAAACTAATATCAAAAACTTATGTTTGTGTGACATTACATGCTAAAAACATTAAAGGCTGTAGAAGTATTTCAGTATGGTTAAAAGCTAAAGAACTTCGATTTAGACACAATTTTAGAGGCAGAATTAAGAACATTATTGGGGGGTGAGGGGGAATCTGTCAAACTGCCTTCCCTGGGACAAAGCCTACACCTGTTTCTCACCTGCCGACCCTGCACAGATTTTCCAAGTGAAACAGTGTTTGCCCTTCTGCCTTGAAACCCACCATGGGTATAGAGCACACATGGTCACTCACTCGCCCTTGCTCTTCCTGCAGGCAGAGTTCTGCTGTACAAGCACGTGTGATCTGAAAATGCCGTCCACGGGGGTGCTCTTCATCCACCCAACCTAAAGGCTACCTCCATGCAGCTAAAGGCTTCCGTGTCCTTCAACTTTCAGCCGCACCGAAAGGGTCATTTTCAGACATGTTTTGTGTGTTAAATAACTGCAAGTTTATTTAATGTTTGGGTACTTGCCAGGTATTTGTGACTTGGCCATTGTTGGAAACAGGATGCGGGGCTTGATGGACCCTTGGTCTGACTTACTATGGCATGTCCTATGTTTTAAACAGCCCTCGGTTTATGCGTGGAGACAGGTATTTTATAAAAAGTTGTCTGATGTATGCGCGTATCTTGCTTATGAAAATACTGGTGCATGTAATTCCCAGAACCAATTCCCCGAGACCTTCAACCAGGTCACCCACAACCCGTCACCACTGGCTCTAGATCCACCTCCCCTACCCAAAAACTGCAAAGAGAAAGAGGTCAGACTAGATAACCACAACTTGACTAGAGGTTTTATTGGCCTGCTCCATATGACAAGGAAATTGATACAACTTCTTTCCTCCAAGATGACTTATTAAATGTACTGTTTTCTTGAATAACTGTCTATTTCTGTATAACTATGATTATGTGCTGTCAATGCTGATAGATGTGTTAGGTCATTTTGTAATTTGTTTAATGTTATGAATGAATTTTAATGCAAACGGCTTAGATGTGGTTTGACAAACCGTATAACAAGATTAATTAATAATAAAAATAAGAGACTCCCTTCATGATCATACAGTAAATACTGGATGAGAAGCAAGTGGTGGTCTCCATGTTCATAACCTATAGCTAGATGCACATAAAATCCAAAACCACAAGCAAGAGGAGCTGGCAAGTCAAAATAAAATGAACAAAAGCCCAGTGATGTGAATTTGTTTCCTGACCTACATCAAAAAGCAGATGGGTAATTGTAGCGGTGCTGGTTCTTATCCGTGATTGGCGCCTACTACAGGTCAGAGGTCAGTGGAAGACCATGTCATAGAAGATGGTTCCCCATCCCCTACTAGCATCTAACAAAAGGTGGTCCGGGATCAACCACCAATCGAGACTGGACAGGGCCAGTTCCATCGATGGTAGCAACAGGTCGTAGGCCCCGGACATGGGATCCCAGCGAGAAAGAAGCGCTCTTTGTTAAGTTGACTATCCAACCGAGCTTCTGAAGCTGATCCACCACTAACCGAACCGCCTGCTTGCACAAGGCCTCCGACTTCGCTCGGATGAGCCAATCGTTGAGGTAGGGATGGATCAATATCCCTTGACGGCGGAGAAAGGCTGCCACCACTACCAGAACCTTGGTGAAAACTCTGGGGGCAGTCGCCAATCCGAACGGAAGGACGCAAAACTGGAAATGGTCTCCCAGCACCGCGAACCTCAGGAACCTCTGGTGCTGCTCCTGTATCCCAATATGGAGGTATGCCTCTGTGAGGTCCAAAGAAGCCAAATATTCTCCCTTGTGGACGGCCGCAATAACAGATCGCAGAGTCTCCATACGGAAACGTGGAATGCGCAACGCCTTGTTTACCTGCTTCAAATCCAGGATCGGTCTGAAGGTGCCTTCCTTCTTTGGAACCACGAAGTAAATGGAATACCGACCCGTTCAACGTTCCGCAGGGGGAACCGGGAATACCACCCCCAGGGCCTGCAGCCGGTCCGTTTGTGCTATGACTAGCTGCTTTTCTGGAGGACCGCAGGGCGACACCAGAAACAGATCCCGGAGCGGACAAGCAAAATCCAATACGTAACCGTGAGCTACAACATCTAGAACCCACTGGTCCGATGTTATCTTGACCCACTCCTCCCGAAATAGGGACAACCGACCCCCGATGCGAGGAAGGGAGGAATGGGCCCGCGCGCCTTCATTGAGAAACTTTGTTTGGAGTAAAGGTCTGCGAGGAGCCTGCCACGAAAGGAAGGCGTCCAAGATTGCGACCGGGATGTCTGCTGTCTCTGTGGGAAGGGACCCCCCCTTCCCACACGATACCGGCGATTGGCCCCGAAACCGGCCCCTGGAACTAGCGAAGGAGCGCGACTGCCGGTACTTATCCTCGGGCAACTTATAAACCTTATCCCCTAAGTCCTTGATGAGCTGATCCAACTCTTCTCCAAACAACAATTTCCCCCTGAAAGGAAAAGAACCCAGACGTGACTTAGAGGAAGCATCTGCCGCCCAGCGCCTAAGCCAAAGCAACCGCCTGGCCGACACAGCAGCCGACATCGTACGAGAGGAAGTCCGCAATAGATCATATAAGACAGCAGCCGTGTACGCCACTGCAGCCTCGACACAGTTAGCCTGCTCCGCTTCATCCGGAGGAAGGTCCTGGGCTGTAAGCAACTGCTGTACCCAACAAAGTGTGGCCCTCTGCACGAGGCTGCTACAGGCCGCTGCCCAGACTCCTAACGCTGCAACTTTGAAAATGCGCTTCAACACGACCTCCAACTTCATATCCTGGAGATCCTTCAGCGCTATACCCCCGGTCACAGGGATAGTAGTGTGCTTTATCACGGCAGTCACCGCCGAATCAACCTTGGGGATTTTTAGGAGATCCAAAGACTCAGGCGGCAGGGGATACAGCTTATCCATAGCCCTACTGACTCTCAAGGACGCTTCCGGGAGATCCCATTCCTTAGACACAATTTGAAACAGCTTGGGATGGAAGGGGAAGGTCTGTGGAGGGTCTCGGATTCCTGCTAAGGCCACATCCCCTAGGGAAGCATCCGCGTCCTGGAGTGGATCAGAGATATCCAACTCCTTCAAAACATGTGAAATCAAATGAGTCAGCTCGTCCTTACCAAACAAATGCAGGACCTGGGGATCATCCCCTTCCACGGACGCTGGGCCATCTAAATCGCCACTCCCAGCAATATCAGGAAATTCCGGAGTAGGATCCGGAGCCAGAGCCGCCGGAAGCTTTGCACCCCCCAGTGGACGGGAACCACAATTCCCTGCTTTCTTCTGGTCCGGGGCTACTCTGGGAACCTTAGCTGGAGTAGACCCCTTGTCTTCCCAGCCCTCCTGCGCTTCTAAAAAAGCTTTGTGCATTAATAGCACAAATTGAGATGAAAATGGAGCCGGCCTCTTTAAAGTGTCCCCTGCGGGACCAGAGGGAGGGTGGGTGGGGAGGGCTCCTGAAATGAGCGACTCCGATGGGCTCAGAGCCGGCGGAGAGGAAGGAGGAGCATCATCCTCCTCAGACGCTGCCCCCTCCGCCGACCGCGTGGTTAAGATGGCCGCCGCTTCCTTCTCTAATGGAGGCGGGGCTGCCGACCGCGCGGTCCGAACTTCCCCCTGCCGCGCCGACACCGAGGAGCTGCGGGCAGCGCTCGGCCCCCGGGAGGGTCCCTCGCCCCCGGGGAGACAGCGGGAGCAGAGACCCTCCCGGGAGAGTCGCGCCCCCGCCCCCCCACAGGCCGTGCAGGCCGAAGACCGCGGCATGAGGAGCAGAGGAAGGAAAGCATGCCAAACGCCAAGGTAAGCCCCTCGGGTGAACTAGCCACCCCCTTCGGAATCCCGGGACAGACGGATGTCAGGCCGAGGCTGGAAATAAAACGTACCCTGCCTGTCACCAACAGGCCTGACGGGTATGAACTCGTAATGAAATCGCTTTTTTATTTTTTTAAAACAGCAATCTACCAAGTAGCTACAGCCTCCTTCAGAAGCCTCAGACCTCTGGAATGGTTCGACTTGGGGGGGGGGGGGGTGACCGGCCCACCAGTAAACTCTCCCCCAGGTCCCAGGGAATATCTCCGGGCAAATAGCCTTAGGGCATGCCCTGCCAAGCCTGCCTTAGAAAATTGTCTGAACCTAATAGAAAGAACCGAAGCCTGCCTTACCAAGCTGACCGTACGAATAGGGAAGAACAGAGTAAGAAAGAAAACAACTACCTTTTTTTTTTTTTTTAAACTAATAGAAGAAACCAATTGATCTAGACAGTGGCAGTGCCAAGGAACCAAAAGAACCTGTAATTCAGGAAATAAATTTGCCAAGACCAGGACCGCAGGTCATGCCTCTCAATCTGCTGGAGTCAGAGAAAATACTGAGGGATCGCAGGTGGCACACCAGTATATCTAGGGGGTGCTTTTCAGCTTTTCTCTGACTCCATCTGCTGGAGGGGAGGCATAACCCAGCAGTCTGGACTGATCCTGGTACGTACAGGGAACTAACATTACTACAGCTCCCCCCACCCCCCCTGCTGTGCTTCAGGCATGAATAGTATCAAAAAAAACAGCAAGGACTTACGCCTCCAGCTCCTGCTTCATTTTGGCAAATTCATCTTTCGTCATGGAGCCTTCCCCCTCACCCAGCTTCTGCATCTTCTCTCTGGGTCCATCAAAGTCAGGCTTCGAGGGCGGCGGAGGGATCTGTTTAACAAATACAAAAAAAGGGACAGGCTCTGGAGCTTCATCGGAAAGGGAAAAACTTAACCGGCTCCATTTAAATATAGCCGGTTGGGTTTAACGTTATCTCGATGAGTGTATCCAGATAACTTAAACCTTAACCAGTTATGTTCAAAATATAGGATGTTAAGTACCAAAAAAACACCTCCCTTTTGGGCCAGAAGACCTCATTGCCATCTCCCAAAATCAGTAACAATGCTGTCAGGCATGACACCCTTCAAAAGAATGACTACACTGCAGGTCATAACAGCCAACATTTCCATGCCCCTCCTCCCATTTTGGGAAAAAAAAAAAGGCTCCGGCCCCCTTCTAACCCCCTATCCCTTCCCACCTCATAGAACTCTACAAATACCCTCAAGCCACCAGAAGCACATACATTTGCATCGCTCCCGGTCGTATTCAGCGGTGCTGTCATATTCCGCAACAGCAGAACAGTCAGCGTACACCATCAGCGTTGCTTTTGAAGGAATACTAAAAGTCGCTGAGATCGCCATAAATGCACCATACTCCCGGTGGCTTGGGAAGCTCTGGGAAGGGGGGGGAGGAGTTAGGAAAGAGCCCAAAGCTCACCTGTTTTTTTTCTAAAAATGGGGTGGGGAGTGTAGTGGCTGCTAAGGCTTTCAAGCTTATTGTCATTCTTTTGGCGGATGTGGGGGGAGGTGAGGGTTTACCTTTTTACTGATTTTGTGAGTTGGGGGGGGATTGGCCTGCTAGTCCAGAAGGGCTTCTTTATTTGGCACTTAACCAGCTATATTTGGAATATAGTCAAGATGTAAGCTATCTGGGCAAATGTACCCAGATAATTTTAAGATTGCTCTGAGGTAATTTTAAAGTTAGCTGAATATCGGCGTATATCTGACTAAGACATATCTGCGCCGCCCTGGGATGTCTTCGGACTGCCACCATCTTATCTGGTGGAGTTGTTGCCAGCTAACGATTTGGAAGGCAGAAGAAATACGAGATAGACCTGTCGCCTTAGGTTAAAATACTTTATTCGCACAATCGTTAAGAACCAAACTCTGGCCGAGTTTCGCACAAGCGGCTGCATTGGGGGCTTATGAGATGAAAGGCTTCTAATAATGCACAAAGATCATATCATAACCAATTGAGTTAGAAGAAAATTCAGTAGAAGCATTTCATTTAAAAGACGCTGTTCACCAAATTTCTTCTAACTCAATTGGTTATGATATGATCTTTGTGCATTATTAGAAGCCTTTCATCTCATAAGTCCCCGATGCAGCCACTTGTGCTAAACTCAGCCAGAGTTGGGCTCTTAACAATTGTGCGAATAAAGTATTTTCAACCTAAGGCGACAGGTCTATCTCGTATTTCTTCTGCCTTCGATAGACCATTTTATGCTTTGTTTCTTGGGACCAGCTAACGATTTAGCCAGATAACTAGGGGTGGTCAAAAAGGCGGGAATTGAAAGTCCTGGGGTTTGTCCTGCTAAGTGCCCTTTGAATCCACAGACCTCTAGATTTCTACAAGGCGGTCTTTATTGTATTCCTGTTTTGTTTCTGGGATCCATTTTAAGGACCTGGAAGTTCTTCCTTTCTCCTCCTTCCAGCTCCGTCAGAACGAGTGCTGGGATTCTGGCAGAGTGAGCCTTCATTCACAATCACCTAGAGATTTTTTCCACCATTTTTAATAGATCCCGAGGCCGGAAGCCACACACAAGGGCTCCTTACATACCCCTCTATCATGGGCTCTAAATAGTCTCTTAATGATGACCACAACTCCACTCTCCCCCCCCCCCCCCCCCCGGTGCTGTGAACACTACCTACACAGTATCAATTCCAGTTGACCTGGGGTGTGGAAGGCCAGTCCGTTCTGATAACATCTGGGCAAGACAGTCTGGGGAGAAGTGGCAGAGACTGCCATGAGTAGAAAGGGAAAACATGACTATATCAGGAAAACGAATCAATAAAATCAGTCACTTTGGACTACCTTGGATCCATCTAAGATCCAAAAGGCTATTAGCTGCCACACATGCGAACATTGGGTTTGATTCCCAGTTCAGCGTGCTGAAGTAACACAAAAGGGCTATGCCAAACAGTAACACCTACTGGGCAGTCATCAGACAACATGACAACTAGTTTCATGCCAGCTCCCCAGAAAACCATTCTGGGTCCCAATCCATTTTATACTACAGTGAGGGAATGTGCCAAAAAAAAAAAAAAGAAATTTTTTACCCAGTAAACTGATCAGACATCAGCTGAAAGTCTCATTTTCACTGGGTGGGTTTTGTAAATTTCTTAAAAAGAGAAGGCAAAGAGTCACTCTGACAAAGCAATATCTCCCATTTCCATTTATTTATCAAAGCCCCAAATCATTTCTCCTCTCGCCAGATGACCGACATCAAAGATTCAGCCCCAGGGCATCCTGAGGATTCTGCCACAAATGCAATTTGAGCCCATTCCCTCAGTTAACGCTCATCATTGCCAGTTTCGCATTTGTAAGTTTGCATCCATGAGCTGCCTTCATGACACTCCACTAAGGCATGTGAAAAGGGACACAAATCTTGCCACAGCACGCAGCCTGAAGGAAGACACAACAGTGCGGCAGCTTACAATGAGTCCAGCGTACTCCTGCGTTTCCACCAGAGCATCATGCAGCCAGACAAAGTCCTCGTGCAGCCGCGTGACAGAGAAGTCAGGGCTCTGAAAGTTGGAGAGTGTCGTCTGAAAGAGAAACCAAACCTTAACAAGACAGGAAGAGACAGAACTGTTCAACTTCTAAACATTTTAAGGCAGCTTATCTAGAAAACAATGGTAAACAAAACAAAAAAAAAGAAAAAAAGAAAAACCAATCTGCCAGAACACCGAGCCATAGGGAACTGCCCCAGCTTTCCAGCATTCAATTGCTGGTCAACACATCGTTCACCACCCTCCCCACCATCTGTGTACTTTCTTACACGAGAACAGATGCTGAGAGAGTATCATCATCTCTGCAAGGCTCTGAGCTGGTTTGCCATTTCTGTCTGAATATCTAGGAACAGGGGTTTCAAGAGTACATACATAGCACTGGAGAGCGTAAATTACGTGCCATAGCAACATCTGCCCTCTAAATCACCACAAGCCAAAAAAACAGCTGCCAGAGATCTCCTCCCTCCGGCTTCTCCTTGGAGCACAGTCTGCATAAATAGGATCACAACTAATCTTTATTGCACCCATGGATGGCCAGGTGGTAGGGAAGACTATGAGAAAGGGGGAACAGGCAGGGGTGGTGAGAAAAGGACCCTTCCCTTCCACCATGCCCTTTTGTATGTGCAGCAGCAGCACATCTATGAAATGCAAAATCTCATGAATCCTTCCACTGGCAACTGGCACCCCTCCCCTATCATTAACCTCAAGACACGCTGCGGCAGCACCAAAACAACTTAATGTTCTCACATAACTTCTACCGTTGAACCCCCCCCCCAAGAGCAATTCACTCTTGCAGTTTTATCAACACTGGTTGTCTGTCCACTTGGCAGATGAGAATCAAAATCCCAAACCGGCTGTCAAATTTAAGAAAAACTGTCTCGGTAGTTCCCGAGGTAGCCTAGGATTTTTTTTTTTTTTCGTCAAGAGGCCTTGGGAAAGAAATCCGTGAGCATCAATATTAATGCTCAGAGACAGACTGTACTATTGAGACAGTCGCTGCTTTTAGCACTCATATTCACAACAGTATGGTATCAACATAAACATGTCAAGCTTTTTTTTTTTTTTTAAAGACAGAAAATTCAATGTTAAAAAATGCATAAGTATTTAAATTAAAGTTGTTACATTAATCATCATTTTGTCAAATGGTTTCCTCCAACGCAATTATAAAAAAAAAAAAAAAAAAAGCACAGTTGCTAGAAGATTGCAGAAGCCCAGCAGACATAGCATGTTACAGGATCAGGAAAGCGAGCACACACACAAGTCAGTACATGCAGAGGGTATGATGTGTTTTCAGTGTGTACACGCCCACATCTGATCACAAGGGAATTTATCAGCACTTTCTATCTATCGACAGCATCTACTTCAGAAAGGCACAAAGAAAAGAAGAGGAGAACGACGGGGGAGAAGGGGACATCATCCTTCTGAAATACTGATCTCCAAGTGGGGCCTTCTTGAAATCCACATTCGCGCCAGTTAAAAATCAGTGCATGCGGGGCATTGCCAGCCAAGGTAAACCCATTAGTACAGTATTTACTAAGGTTATAATGCACTTTAGTAAATACCACACTGTCGTCAGTATTCTACATGCTTTTGTAAACAGGGGTCCGTATAAATTACTATGCAGATACCCCTTATTCCTCATGTGGGTGCTACTTCAAACTGCACTCTCAGGATTGGCCAACATAAGGAACAGGAGTTTGAGACAGGAAATTAAGCCAGTTCCCCTGCAAAGCATCAAATGCTAACAATGCAGCAGAGCCAGTAACTAGTCTTATTAATCAACAAGATGCAGTGACCTCCTAAAGCCCATCTGTGTAATGTACATTTAATAAAGTCATTGTATGTAAAAACACTAGTTTTTTGTTTAAAAAAAAAAAAAAAAAAAAAGAAGTAAACCAGAACCATCTTGCTTCCTGACCTATGAAAACCATTCTGATGATTTGATATCTGAAGCCTTGATGCTTCTTAAGTAAGAGCAGCTAAACCTGCGTAGTTCCTCTGTCCTTCACCCTGGCTTCCCGTCCTTACCTTGGTGTGCACAGTGAATTTCACTTTGTCTCTTTCGCTGAGTGCATCAGGAATGTCAATCTGAAGCGAAGGATCCATGTTCAGATCCACAGACACAGAGCGCAACTGAAATCACAAAAGAAAAAAAATATATACATGTTTCTCCAAATGACGGCATAAGAGTTCAGCAGGGGCTGGTATGAGGTTCCTGGTCGCCCTAAGCAGCTTCAAAATTTGCCACTCCTCCTCCATCATCTTTCTACTGGCTTTGCTAGCCCCATCCAACTCCTGCTCCTGCTGAGCCACCATCTCTGCTGCCCTAACTCACCCCCTCTCCTTCCCTCCCTCACCAGCTCAATATCTCTGCCACAGCAGGTAGCCACAGATAAAGTTGTGCAAGTATGAGACCGCAGAGACTGTGCACCACTGTACACTTGCAGTCCTCATGGCGCACTGCCTAATCTCCCTCTGGGATGTGCTTTCAAAGGAGGGAGGGAAGTTGGGTGTCACGGTGCCCCACGGACAGCGAGTATATGCCAGTGGCTCGATTTCAGCAGTCGTACACTTAACACAGCTTGATCCAGGACAGCGGCAGCAGCAGAGACAGAAGCCTGTGGCGGCTGCAGCAGAGGAGCGTGGGACACTTTTCAGGTCTCCGTGCTGCCTTGAGAGCCGTGCTGATCCCGACATTCAAGGAAAATATGAAGCAGCACCTAATACTACCACCAACTGTGTCTTCTGGACAAAATCTGCAGGCCTGCTCTTTGATAGTTTAAAAAAAAAAAAAAGAGAGAGAAAAAGCCACCACCAACTTGAAACTCACCATGAAACCTAAATTATAAAGAATATATTGCTGACCATAATTATAATTGAGATGGGCAAACCATGTCATGGTACCATGCATCAGCTGAAACTTACAGCAGGACCCTATACAGGAAATCTCCCCTCCTCTCCTAGGGCAGGGCCCCCACACAGGAAAGCACCCGTCCCATCCCCCTTCAGGGCAAGGCTGTTCAATCACAGTCACAAGACAAACAGCACAGGACAAAGAAAAAAGCTTATACTAAGCTAAAGTCTCTCTCTCTCTCTCTCCAGCTTCCCCTCCTCCCTGCCCACACTTGATGGCAATGAACAGAAAACAAATACTAAATTTTGAAGGTTTTGTGGCTGCTTCACAGACAGAAAGAAAACTGTGATTTCCATAAACCAAAATGAACACATGCTGACAAAGTGCCTCAGAAAGTAGTAAAGCTTTTTATTATTATTACTAAAACTTATTTTGCCAATTTCATAGCACCCTAAACCAGGGAACTATAAAACAATAAGCCCCATCCCAAGAGAGGTTACAGTCTGTGGGCACCTGAGGCAATGAGAGAGAAAAGCAAGTTTGCTTTGTAAAGGATTTTCTGCAGACAGCAGGATGAATTAGCTATGGCACGTGGGTGAAGTCATCATCTGACTGGCTGAACAGACCCTTCTCTCGGAGCTCCATCAGTTTTACGGAGCTCGCAAAAGTTGTTCCTGCACGCATGCTCTCTCGTGAGCCCCTCAGTTTTTTTATTTTGAGAGCTGAAGTTTTAGTAAGGCAATCAACTCTCCAGAGAGGAAGGTGGCTAATAAGCATGGCTAATTCATCCTGCTGTTTACAGGTAAGCAAACTTACTTTCTCTGTCAACAAGCAAGGCTGAATTAGCCAGGACAGGTAGGGAGTCCCAAACTGAGGGGCTGCACAGCATCCAGCATAGCAAAATTAGAAAAGGCAATCCAGCCCACCAGTGGAGAGTAGACTGCTGGCTGCACAAAACTGCTTGTCCAAAACTACTGTCACCTCTTGACGTGCTGTCCAGACTGTAGTGGGATGTGAAGGCGTGTAAAGATGACCAAGTCGCAGCATCACAAATGCCTTCAACGCAAGTGGCCGTGAAGGAAGCCACCAAAGCCACCACGGCTCTCACTTGATGAACCTTGTAAGCCACCTTGTGCTTACAAGTGTGCAATGCAGTCTGCTAGCCAACTGACAAAGATCTCTTGGCTATTGCTACTCCTAGTCTAATGGGATCAAAAGATACAAACAGTTGAGAAGTCTGCTGATGAGGCGGAGTCTCTCAAATAGCATGCCAAGGCTCTCCTAGAATCCAAAGAGCCTTCTCACCTTTACACACTTGGCCTTGGAAAAAATGTAGGAAGAACAATGGCATGATTAAAATGTAGGGACCTTTGTTTTCAGTTTTCTCCTTTTCGTTCTCTTGAGCATCTGTCAGTATTTAATATAAGAACAAACAAGAGAAATCAGTGGGAAAAAATGACTTGTCATTTTTCCAAGTAAAAATATTTTTATTCTTGTAGTAACAGATACTGATAAATTTCTGAGTAAAATAAGACAGAAACTGAAAACGAAGGTCCATATTAACATGAAAAGGTGATACCACTTTTGGAAGAAACTTATGGTGAGTAGGCAGGACCACTCCTGTTGTGGAAGAACTGGCGATCTGGTGAATAAGAGACCCACGCATGCAATTCACTGACCCTTCAAGCAGCCATGACAACGATGTACAGCACTTTCTATGTGAGCAACTTTAAAAGTCCTGACTCCAAAGGTTCACACAGAGGTTTCATGAGCTGAGTTAAGATAGCATTAAATGTCAAGGTACTGGAGGTTTAGTAGCAAGAAGTTTGGAATGCTATAATCCCTTCATAAATTTGGATACCAATGGATGACTAGAGCTTGGTGCTCCTTCCACTTGCTGCTGGTATGCAGCAATGGCACTGAGATGCACTTTGACGACATAACAATGAAGAAAGGGAAAACAAGGACTGGAGCAAGACCTTTGGGCTACAGGCGAAAGGGTCCAGAGAGTTGACCTGACTCCAAGCTGAAAACCTTTTCCATTTAAAAGCTATGACTTTCTAGTTGAAGGCTTCCTGGCCGAAATTAAGACATCTTCCACATCCTGAAGGAGCAGAGAGGAAACTATCATACATTCAACATTTATGCCATGAGGGCAACAGAGGACAGGTTCAGGAGACACAGTGTGCCTCTCTCCTGCGTGATGAGATACAGAAAAGTCCTCGCAATCGGTGGCATCGGTGGATATGCATAAAAACGACCAACATCCTACTGTAGCAGAAACACATTGGGAACTGAATCATATCTACTTATAAGCATGGAGTAGAACCTTTTGACTTTCCTGTTACTCTATGAAACAAACAAGTCGATTATTGGTTGATCCCAGAGGACTAACAAACTGTCAGCCACTCATTGATCAAAGGACCACTTGTGCAGTAGGACTCGGCTGAGACGATCCGCCAATGTGTTTACGGATCCTGGAAGGTAGGTCACTTGCATGTGAGTGCCATGACTTAAAGCCCATGCCCAGATCCAGACAGACTCCAGGTGGAGGCCAAATGAGCCTGTGCCCCCCTTGCTTATAGAAACATAGAAATGACGGCAGAAGAAGACCAAACGGCCCACTTAATTTTCTGTTTGGATCAAGATTCCCTTTCCTTCCAGTAAGTGAGAGGAAGCCTTTAGTGCCTAGCAAATGGCACACAGTTCTAGGAGTTTGATCAGAAGACCATGTCCCCTGAGCATGAACTATACCAGTATGAGCTCTCCATCCCTGTTGGAGGGATCAGTGGAAAGAGTCACTTAATGAGGCAGAGCCTGCAGAGGAAGGCACACATTCTGAACGGTTTCAACCACAACTTAAGGGATGTTTTCATTTTGATCATCACTGAAATGCGATGGAGTAAATGTTGCCTTTGCTGATCCCACTGGTATCAGAGACCCCACTGTAAACCTCATGTTCAACCATGTCATGTGGACTACAAGCACGGCAGCTGCCATATGACCAAGGACAACCAAGACAGTTCTTGCTGGAGTTCGGTCCCACTGAGGAGGGACTTCATCAGGCCTCTTAGCACTCCAGTCTTTTTGTTTGCCCACTCCTATGAACTGAATCCTCTGGACAGGGGTGAGGTTCAAATTGACAAAGTTGATCAAGAACCCCAATGCAATTTCAGCAATTTGAGACTATCCCTGTGACATATTAGAGATTTCTGAGTTTTTTTGACACACTTAAAGGCTGACTCCACCACTACAGAGTGGTAATAAAGCTAAATACCAAAACCAGAGGCAGCCTGCACCCTGTACATCAAGTCAAACTTGTAGGCTACTGGAAAACAAGCGATGGAATTCTGCCACATCCTGGACTGGATGTCTTCAAGCAATTTGTGCAATGGAATTGCTGTCAAGTCTGCAGAAGCCTGCAGAAATTGCAGGAGCCTGAAAATGTCCATCCTTAGTCTACTTCTTTTCTATCATTATTGCCCTGCACGTTTACCAACTTATCCCAAAACTTGGAATAGCAGAGATCAACAGGTGGGAAGGAATGCTTGGTAAGTCAGGCAGAGGATCCAACAGAATACTTGTTTTTCCTCCCCTTCTGTGCCCTGAATAAGGGGGGGGGGGAATCACTGATCCATGATCCCGATTGATAAATATGACTGAGGCAGAGATCTCTTTTGCCTTGGAGGGGACATGCCCAGGAGAGAAGCATCCTAGCTGAAGCTCCTTTCACATACTCAAATTCTTGGTGAGGCTATCCCACTGCCACAGGAGAAGGCTTGCTGGATGGTGGGGAGCAAATGCCTAGAGCTGACAACTCTTGTGGTGGGCAACACACTGGTGTGGAACCAGGAAGAATTGAACACTCCTGGAACACTTCTATCTTTGTTAGGAAAAGCTCCAGGGCCCCTCTCCTGTCCTCAAGAGTCAAGGAAGCAAAGAAATTCTTCAACAACTTTGTAAACTGGTCCATGGGCTGCTGTACCCTTTGGACCAGAGCTGGAGGAGAGACATCCTTTTCAGAAACCCATATAGGTTCCTCTGCCCTTTATTGAAATAGGGCAGAAGTATTCTGCTCCAAAGAGAGAGAGAAGCCACCAGCTCCAAGGTGTTCCATGTCGGCTGGACTGGACTTCACGCTGGGACTTCCACCATAGCCTTCTGCACTGGATGGCTCTGCTCTGGCACCTTCCTCACTGATGCCACAGTTAATTTTGTGAACGGAAATGCAATTGGTACTGGTCCGTCAGTCTCTGCACTAATGCTACTGACGGTGCTCTGGAAGGGCTGGGGCCTGAGTATTATAGACAGGCGCCATGGGGACTTTCCATGCCAAGACAGATGACAGAACTTGCGCCAGAGGGGCTCCATCTTTTACTAGTGCCAATGAATGTCCTGTAGCTGCAGAACCTTGACCATGAACAAGAGTTTGGGACATTTCTTTAAAGCAAATAAAGTCATCGATAAGGACCAACAACGGTCCATTTTCCTCAGTGTATGATCAGAAGTTCTCCTCACCAATTCAGAAGCTGGTTGCTCCTGCTCTTCCTTACATGAAAACCCTGAAAGAATTGTGCAGCTTGGTGCAGAAACATGTTAACCCCCAGCTGTCTGCTAACACAGACTTAAGTTTTACAGCAACAGCACCAGGCAAGGCAGTCCATTGCTGCTTATGCGGTGGAACTGCATTCTCTGGCTGAATTTTGGAACTCTGGTGAACCTCTAGACAGACAACTGGTGAATGGGGTACAAGATGAATTCCTGTAACCTGAACCTGAGTTTTCAAATGATGCAAAACATCAGGCTCTTGTAACAGCAGGTACAGGAGCACCAGCTTTGTGCACAGGGAATGATCTGAAAATCTGAGAGAGGTACCACCAGTTTAAACACTTGGGCATGATTTATGTAGCGGATCAGAATCTATCATGTCCAGTGTTGTTTCAAAGTGCAATTTCTCACCTTCCACAAGGTCTAAAACATACGGGAATGACAAGCTGTTGAAATGCATCAGCATTGTAAAAGTCAGGTGCATAACTGTTAGCCACTACCGAGCTCCAGTACAGCTTTAAATATACTTTCAAATCAATGATGCACACCTTAATTTTCGGTTTTTATTGTTCTTTATTTTTCCTTGGAATTTATCAGGGTTTATTATGACAAGAACAAAAACAGGAGAAAATGAGTTGAATAAAATGATGCCTTATTTTTCTGGGTAAATATCGGAGTTTATTTTGGCACACAGAAGCCAGGACAATAAAACAACATTAACTGATCCTCCCACCCATCTACTCAGCAGCATCCCAATCTCTACCCCCATCTCTTGCCTAGCATGTCCCCCTCTCTCTCCTCCCATACCACCAAGAATGAATCTCCCTCCCTCCCTCCCCATTCCGTCCCGCCACTCACACACTGCGTTTATCCTTACCTGTGGTGGCTCCGGGCTTCTCCTCTCTCTTTCAGCAGCACGCTTACTGAGGCTCCCGCGCTCTGCAGCACTGCACTTCTGCTTTGGTGCAGGGCCAGGGACCCTGCCAGGAAGTGCTTCTGGTGGACAGAGCCTGACTGAAACATATTTATGGCATCAGGCAGCAGGCACTTTTGGCTGCTTGAGGGGTGAGGAGATGGGACTTGAAACATGGCATGGGGGGGGCAGTGAAGGGTGGGACTTGAAACACAGCCATGCACTGTGGCCCAGAATGGCTTACAGTTTGAAACGCTGCATTTGCAGCTCTGGAGCAGCTTTTTAATCAGCCTAAAAGTAGGGTGAAATATCAGTTTAAACTGTCACCTTTGGAAAAATCTGGGAATTTATGGTTGAAAATAGATTTAAACTGAAAATGAAGGACCCTATGCATACCATATAAAGTTCTGATATTATTGTTGATGCTAGATTTACCATGAAAAAAAAAAAATGATCAAAGCAGTAGATGGATCCACTTTTTACAAGCTGTGCTTAGTCAGGAGACTAAAATATTTACTTCCAGTAGATGATCTTACAACCATTCTGCAGTCATTGGTGTTAACGAGTGTAGATTACTGAAATGAGGCCTAATTGGGCCTTCCAACTTCTTTACTGCAAATTCTGAAGCTTACACGGAATACAGCTGCTTGTACCAATACTAGATGTGGTCCTTGGGAACAGATTGCTCCTAGCCCCAAAAAAAGCTTGATTGCCTACCCACTGCCTGGGGAACAAAGTTTTCCCAGCAGGTACGAGACCTAGGGGTCATCCTGGATAATCACATCAACCTTAAGAAATTTATAAGCAATACACTAAAAGACTGCTTCTTTAAATTACATACACTAAAAAAAACTCAGAGCCTTACTTCACCCCCCAGATTTCCGCACAGTCGTCCAGACGACTATATTCTCCAAACTCGATTACTGTAACTCTCTCCTCCTAGGCTTACCTAAAAACTCCATCCACCCCTTACAAAAATACTACAAAACACAGCCACCCGAATCCTCACCAACACACACAGAAACGAACACATAACACCAGTACTCAAAGAACTACATTGGCTCCCAATTCCCTCCCGCATTCAGTACAAGACTCTCTCTCTAATACACAAAGCACTGTACAATCCAGAGATGAATTGGCTCAACGACTCTCTTAGCCTCCACCAGACACCAATACCTAGCTACCATTCAAACCCCCTCCCCCAAAATCACCAACCTGGCCTCCACTAGAGCACGTGCGCTCTCGGTTGCCGGTCCTACCCTTTGGAATACAATGCCAGTTGAGCTGCAACAGGAGGATTGCCAAAAAACATTCAAACAAAAACTTAAAACGTGGCTGTTCACAAAAGCCTTTACCTAACACCAATCAGCCTACACTCCTGCCCATTTCACCCCTACTTTCCCCCAAAACCTCTCCACTAGATTATTTCATCCCTTCCCCAGCCTCCTCAGCTGGACCCTTCCTTTCCTTTCCTATTTTGTTACGAATATACCTCCTGCAAACTCTACAACCCTTAGCTTAAAAACATTTCTTCTTGTCACCTCTGCAACCTTCATAGAATCGGCTTTGCATATAATTCTACAGCCCAATGTATTTAATCCCTGTATTTAGTTCACCCAGTCCTCCATTGTATTTAGTTCTCCCTGTCTCAGTTGCAGTTTATGATGTCTACTGCCCCTGCCTGTTCCATGTCAAACGCATTACATGCGTAAGTTACTGTTACACTGTAAACAGACGTGATATCTTTGATTAATGTCGGTATATAAAAACCATTAAATAAATAAATTAAATAAATAAATAAAATTATAATACTGGTTTTCAAGGCAGTAAGAGACTATGGCTGCTTGCATTTGACAGAATTCTTGGAAAAGGCTTTTGGTTATTCTTTCGCCAAAGGTAACCTGTTCAACCAAAGCGTGTAACTGGGCATTTTCGGTAGCTGGCCTGGTGCTGCGGAGTGCCCTGCCACTCGAACGTCAGGAAGAGACAGACTACCTAGCACTTCAGGAAAGGACAGAAGCTCATTTTTTTTTTCTCTCAGGCATTTGACAGATATCCAAGGTTGTGTATCCCCTCTTGGCTCATCTTGTATTGATGCAAGGGGGAACGTTTACACGACTTCTCCAGTATTTGTTTAGAGGAATTTATTTGTGTGTGTGTGGAGGTGGGGGTTGGGTTACATAAAGGATTTTTATATACGCATATACCCAAAATGAATGAATCTCAATTAGGCAGACTGGATGAACCACTATGGGCTTTACCTGCCATCATTTACCCTGAATTATGATTTTGTTCTAATATATTGGCTGGATTTTTTCCAGTGCTTTTTTTTTTTTTTTTTTTTTATTACTAATGTCTTCTGACTTACCGATGTCAGTTTGTTTATATTTACACTGTAGGATCTATTTTTGTGTACAATTGTTTTTGATGTTTCACCAAGACCAAGTCATTCAGATTATTTTGCCAATGTTTTTTTTTTTTTTAAATAAATACTTGACAATTTAACTTTCTACCCTCCCAGTGCCTCCTTAATGTTGGACTCTAGGTTTTTTCTTCTATGGTTAAGGTAAAAAAAAAAAAAGCAGTAAATAAGCTTAACACGGCTCAATTCAAGCTTTTATATGGTAATATACCAAAACTATACTCACTGGAAAATCCAAGTTTTCCCATTCTGACAGAATTTGAGCTTTACCAGCAAATAAAGACAGGATACACAACCATGTAAAGTCTGAATGTACCCAATACATACTGAACCAACAAAATTTGGAATACCAAGTAGTCTGATGGCCCAGTGATATCCACACTTTCAAGTCACAAATCAAATTCCTACTCACCGGACCAGCAGGGCTTGGGAATACTGTGAAAGGCAGCAATCGTAGCGCCCAAGGAGGAGACCCAGTCGATGCTCAACAGCAGCACCTACTGCCTGACATAAGAGCATCCTAAGGAGCCATGACCCTGCCCATCAGTAAAAGGACTGCCTTGGCAATGTCTGCGATATGGAGGATGGCACCTAATTGGTAGGAAAATCCAGATGGCTCTGAATAAAGGTCTCCAGGGCCCCAACTTTGGACTTCCTTCCCAGTCATAAAATGGCACTGGGTTCTGGCTGGGTCTGTTTGGGCTGGAAGTTCAGGTGTTGGAAGCCCAAAAAGCAAACTAATTTGGCAAATGAACAAAGGACATGCTATTTACTTGCAGCTACTGGTGGACCTTCCTGAATCCGCTGTGGTCAGCCACTTGGGATAATCAGGTCATCGGTAACTCACGGGTGACTAATGTGTTGCATGTTAGCTCACAAGACATGTTTTTAAGGGCACAGCAGGTTTAGCTCCGCTTATCTTTCTTCCCCACAGGCTCCAAAACAAAAGGACAAACTGCTGAGTATGTGAAAAAAGGTGATAAGGCAAGGGAGGCGACTTCCTTTCAGCTCAACTTCTCGAAAAATGTTCCTGTCAGCATTCAAAACTGTCCATGCGAGAGGTGCTGCCAAATGTTTTTGACCATTTTGTGTGTGAAGAAATTAAATATAGCAAAATAAAATAAAGCAATATTCTGGTCTTAATCCTAAACATCGCTTCCTGATTGTACAGGATTTATAACGAACTATTAGTTTGCTTTTTGTCCATGTGGTAACTAAGCATGGATAGTGAAAGGTCTATTTTTTAAAATTCAGCTTAAAAGGCAGACCTGGTTAAAATAATAAAAATATCTGGTCAATATTCTAAAAATACTGAATAGTAAACAGACTTATTTCTTTGGACCTCACCAATAAACTGAATAATTGCAGGTAATTTCAGCATCCCAGCCCCAGCCAAACATAATTCAACCTGGTTTCCATAAGTGGAGAGGAAAATGGATCTAATATCATTGTTTTGTCTTTGGATAATATCCAACACTCATGCTGTAATACAGCCCATTCTACTACCAAGAGGCAAAAAACAGCATGTAAACAGTATTTTAAAAGCATTCCCAATAGGCAGGTTGCCTGGTTGTATGATGAATATATTTTCTACATTCAATTACAAAGAGAAGGAGAAACTATCTGGTGCACATGAAGTTGTGAGAAATGGCAAAAGACATTAAAAATATTTATTTAATAAGTGCCACACAAGACTGACATGGAGATGGTGGAGGTTCACCATGGAGAGAAATCCTGGATTTTCAATTTTTATAACATTAACAGACAATGAACAATTTCCACAGGTTTAGAACTCTCCACTTTTCACTACTGGCAAGTTAAAGCCATTTTAAATATTGGACAGCTGAGGGACAAATAGAGAGGGAATGTTTCTGGGACATTCCATTTCAAGTGGACCAATTAAGAAAATCATCCACACTCGACCTCCTTCAAACTGAATAAAATTGTGTGTGGATGCTCGCTAGGGCCTCAAACAAAAACTATGCAAAATGTTTCAGCTGGATCTCTATTTGTCAAAAGCTAGAAGCAGCTGAATGAAGGTCACTCTTAGTGTACTGTGCTCTGCGCAACACAAAACAGCCACTTTATCAGAGCACTGCAGCCAAACAATCTCTGTTAGGGGCCGGAAATTTTGTGGATTATTTCAACCTCTAGGGTTAAGTTCCTATGCAAAATTTGGAACCTAACATGAGCTTGCCACCCTTTTTATGGGCCAGCAAAGAACATGATAAACTTTACACAAGAAATGTAAGGCCTACTTTGACTCCTCATTGCTCCTGATGTATACTTCGATTCAGGCCACAACCAGATCAATAGTCATGGCCCAAGATGTACATCTAGGATTTCCACTAGGAGGCTTTGCAGCCAACTGGAAACAAAGATATGGTTACATAAAGACATGCCACCTTTTTATGCAAGTTTTCACCATTTTTTGGGTGCAAATATCACTACAGTCCTTTGGGTGAACTCCTCTTGGTATGCTCCTCAAACCAGATAAGAAAGCAAGACATGCTCCCTCGGTGGACAGACGACAAGGCTACTTGCCTTCTCTTATTCAGGAGTCAGAGAGCAAGAAGCCTCTTGCTGCTGCTCCCCTGGTCCCTCATCAATGACTCTCCACAGAACTTTACGGCACCCTTTTTATAACCTATAGCCCTATGGCCCACCCTTTAGGGGATGGACCTTTCTACCACTTCAAAAATTCATGAAATCCCCAAGAACCGCCCATTGCTGGAATATTCCTAACCACAAATCTACAGGAAAAACAGTCCCCTCTGAAAATATATTAAAGAAAAGTGACAAATTCCAAACTCACATCTATTTTCTTTCTTACAAGCTAGGCTTTACTGTAAAAATCTCAATGCCAAATATCCACAGAATATACATAAAACAGAAGCTGAGGTGATCTTTTGGCAAACAACTGACAAGGATAATAAAACATCTACGAGGTACAAAGAGGAGAAAAGAAAGCGTAGACCTCATTCATTATGAACTAAAAGTACATTTAGATCAGTGATTTTCAACCAGTGTGCCACGGTACACTAGTGTGCCGCGACACATGGTCGGGTGTGCCGCGGGGAAAGTTCCCCAAACTATAGTGCCCCCTGTGCAGGGCCGGTGGAAGCACTAGGCGAACTAGGCGGTCGCCTAGGCTAGGGCGCCAGCTTCCCGGGGGCGGCACTGCCCCGGTAAAATTAAGAGAGCCGCGCTTTCAAGCATGTGAGTCCTTTGCTGTCAGCCCGGGCGGAAAGCGGCAGGACAGCTGGAGTCAGCGGCACCGGGCGTGCTCTCTTCTTCCCGCCCCCCCCCCCCCGCGGTCCGGAAGAGGAAGTGGAGAGCATCGGGTGCCTGCGTGGGAAGAAGAGACCACGCTAGTGTGGTCTCTTCTTCCGCGCAGGCACCCGATGCTCTCCACTTCCTCTTCGGGGGGGGGGAAGGAGAAGAGAGCACGCCTGGAGTCAGCCGGGTGCCTGCGCGGGAGTCATCCCGCGCAGGCACCCGATGCTCTCCACTTCCTCTTCCGGGCCGCGGGAAGAAGAGAGCACGCCGGTGCCTGCGCGGGAAGAAGAGGCCACGCTAGTGTCCGACGGGAAGAAGACTGCAGCGCGGCTCGGAGGAAAATGGAGTTTCAACCGCGGCCGATGGGACTCCGCCTCCGCGAGGGCTGAAAATGAAGAGGTTAGCGTTGGGAGGAGGCTGCTGCTGCTGCTAGTTCCCGGGGTGGGGGAGAGAGATAGTGAATGAACGAGCAAGCATGTGTGTTTGAGATCCTGTGTGTGTGAGTGAGAGATTGCATGTATGTGAATGATTGAGAGCCTGTGTATGTGAAAGAGAATATGTCTGTGATTGAGAGCCTGCCTGTGAGAGAGAGAGCATGAATGTAAGTTTACCATTGGGAACCTGTATGTGTAAGTTTGTGTGAAAGAGTATGTGTGTATGATTGAGATCCTTTGTGTGTGAGAGAAATCATGTGTATGTATGATTAAGAGCCTGTGTGTATAAGTAAGAGAGAGATCATGTGTGTCTGTGTCTGATTGACAGCTGGTTTAGGTGATGGAGCATGTGAGTATGTGATTGAGAGCCTGTGTGTAAATGAGAGAAAGAGAGGACATGTTTGTAAGCATGTGAATGAGAGTCTGTGTGTGAGAGAAAAAGACAGCATGTATTTATGTGATTGAAAGCCTGTGTGTGTGTGTGTGTGTGTGTGTAAGCGTGAAAAGATAGACAGCATGTGTGTAAATGTGTAATTAAGAGCCTATATGAGAGAGAAAAAAACATGTATATATGTGAGTACTGAGAGCATGTGTGTATAGGTGTGTCATTGAGAGCCAGTGTGAGAGAGAGCGCTGGTATGTGACTGAGAGAGGAGAAAGTTCCAAGCAAACCACCCCACCTCCTGCTAATTCAGAACAATCTCAGGACACCTGGATATCAAATGTTCCCAGGTATGCAGAGCAAAAAAATTTTTGTATCCTTATTATTTTTCATTACTGGGTCTTTGTGTCTGCTATTTTTAAATATTTTGTTGGTATCTGGAAATGTTTTATATGAGTTTTTAATTATTGGATATTCCACTCATCAGCTGTTTCGAAATATGTTCTTTTTGTTAGTACAGTTTTACTGCTGATGATTTTATATTTCTTGATTTGTTTTATAAGGATGGGTGATGTTTCTTTTTTCCTTTGTTACACTGCATACAGAGACTCTGGCTTGTTGCAGTTTCCAATTCAGTTTTTTCTGCATGCTTCTTGTTATGCGTTTTGGTCTCTTTATTCTATGTTAGGTGAGGGACAGCACGTGATTCAGGTGAGGTTTTCTGCTGGCGTGTTGTTTCTGTGTAGGACTCTATAGCAGCCTGACTTGGTCCGTTTTCCTAATAGGAGATGTATTGGTGTCTTAAGGCCTGGTGTAATATTTTCAGAGACTTATTGTACTTTAAAAGTGTGATCTTACATAAAATGCACACATTTACTTGTATTTAGTTTTAAACATATTGTATGGCTCTCATGGAATTACATTTTAAAATATGTGGCGTTTATGGCTCTCTCAGCCAAAAAGGTTCCTGACCCCTGGTATAGAGCTTAGCCACTACTGCTGCTTCTGGTGTGTACTACAGCCTGCATGGAAGAAGAGTAAGAGAGCTGCTGGAGGGGGTAAGTAAAGATGGCTTTTTAAGTTCATTTTTCTTGATTGACTGCCATTTTAATTATTTAATATTATGTGATGTGTCTGCTTTTTTTGTTTGAGCAACAAGTATAGCTTTGGTTTATGTTTATTTTATATATTTTTATTTATTTATTTATAAAAGAGTTTCTATACCGTCGATAAGACAAATCATCTCAATGGTTTACATGGCATAAAAATGTCAAATAAGTGTTCTGTTATAAATACAGACTTTGTTATTTTCATTAATGCACAATGTAAGTTAATTGTGTGTGGAGGCAGGGGGGGGGGGGGGCGGCATAGCTGACGTTTCGCCTAGGGCGCCTAATACCCTTGCACCGGCCCTGCCCCTGTGTTTTGTTCCCCTACGATGCGCAGTCACGCTTCCTACAGTGTAGGAGCCGTGTACAACAACACATGCGCGAGCTTTGAACGCTCGCGCGACTTAATGACATCACCGAGCTGGTACTTGTACTCTGGCCTCATGACCATAGTATTTCTCATTGTACCCCTTTATATTGCAGTATATGCTTGGCAGAGGTCCTTTAAGTGTGGCAGATAATGTAATACTCTTCTATTTTAGTGTGTGGCTGCGCACACTCTCTCAGCAGTGATGGAGAAGTATTTGAGAATGGAAAAGGCAAATGCCGAACAGGACCCTGGACACAATTCTGACCTAGATGAAGGCCCTAGTATGAGAGGTCGACAAAAGAAAAAAGACAAGACGGTGAGCTCAAGGCAATACAGTGAAAGCTATCTTTCATTTGGATTTACTTTCACTGGGGATGCGACAGCACCAACACCACTGTGCTTGGTGTGTGGTGAGAAGCTATCCAATAGCGCCATGGTGCCAAGCAAGCTTAAACGCCATCTCCAAACGAAACACTCTTCCGTTCAAAACAAGCCGATGGAGTATTTTGTACGCTTACGTACAAACAATGAGAAAGAAGCAACTTTTTTGAGAAAAAGCACACAGGTAAATGAGAGAGCCCTCAAAGCTAGCTACCTTGTTGCTGAACTCATAGCTAAATCAAAAAAGTCTCACACTGTGGCAGAAACATTAATACTACCAGCTTGTAAAGCTATTGTAAATGAGATGCTTGGCCCTGACGCAGCCAAAGAGATAGCTAAAGTGCCTCTCTCTGATAACACAATTTCCAGACGGATTGATGACATGTCTGCTGACATTGAAACAGTTGTTTTGGAAAAGGTGCGCATCAGTAAGAAATTTGCCTTGCAACTTGATGAGTCGACGGATATCAGTGGACATTGTCAGCTGTTGGCCAATGTGCGTTTTGTGGATGGAGAAGCCATTAGAGAAAACTTCCTATTTTGCAAGGCACTGCCAGAAAAATCAACAGGAGAGGTAATATTCCAGGTCACATCGGAATATCTTGATAAAAGTGGGCTTACATGGGAAAACTGCACAGGTGTCTGCACTGATGGAGCCGCAGCCATGGTCGGGCGCATCAAAGGCTTTGTAAGTAGGGTTAAAGAAAGAAACCCAGATGTTCTTGTTACCCACTGTTTCTTGCACCGTGAGGCCCTCGTTGCAAAGACCTTACCAGCAGATCTAGTTCCTGTGTTGGATGATGTTGTGCGCATAGTGAACTTTGTGAAGATGCGACCTTTGCGATGTCGCTTATTTGCGTCTTTGTGTACAGAAATGGAAGCGGAACATAAAATCTTATTGCTCCACACGGAGGTCCGGTGGCTGTCACGCGGCAAAGTGCTGGCCCGTGTGTATGAGTTGCGAGAGGAACTTAAAATATTTCTGACAAACGAGAGGTCCGATTTTTCAAAGCTGCTTGCAAGTGATGAGTGGTGTACAAAGCTGGCATACCTGGCTGATATATTTCAATATCTGAATGAACTGAACACACGGATGCAAGGCCGAAATGAAAACCTGCTTACAAGCACTGATAAAATGAACGGATTCCGTTTAAAGGTGCAGCTCTGGCAACAACATGTTCAGGGTGGCAACCTTCAGATGTTCCCGCTCACCGAGAAACTGCATGATGGCAACACTGCTGCAATGTGCGAGGTGATTGGCAGACATTTGAAAACTCTTGAGGAGAAATTGTCGTTTTATTTCTCTTCAGCCTTCACAGAATGCCTTGACTGGGTTAGGGACCCATACAGTTCATTATCCGTTGCTGGAAAGGACATGACTTTAAAGGAGCAAGAGGAACTCATTGAACTGAAGCAAGATCGCGGTTTAAAGCTAAACTTTGCTGATCTTCCTTTAGACAGTTTTTGGTTATCTGTTGCCAAGGAGTTCCCCATTCTGGCCAACAAAGCTATTTTGACATTGCTCCCATTTTCAACCACATATCTATGTGAGCTGGGCTTCTCAAGCTTGACTGCCATAAAAACTAAAAACAGGGAGAGACTGAGAACTGTTGAGGAAGAGCTTCGTGTGTGTCTTTCCACCATTCCTGCCAGGATATCCCTTTTGTGTTCATCGAAACAGGCCCAGGTTTCACACTGAATGAGTATAGATACATTTAGAATCTATATTTTTAAACATATGTATAATATGTACTGTTTTAGTGTCATTTTGTGCCATTTTGGTTGGTGGTGTGCCCCGGGATTTTTTAAGTGTAAAAAGTGTGCCGCGGCTCAAAAAAGGTTGAAAATCACTGATTTAGATCATACAAACCCTTAGTGAGGCCACTGACCTGCTGGGTGCAATGACCAGAAATGAAAATTTAAGTGACATTCGATTCAAATTGCTATATGGGTCTTATGTTACAAAAGAGAAGGGCTATAAAATTAACTTCAGGATAGCGACTTAGGTGACAGATATAAGATCAATCAGGGTATTCTAACTCACATGTTTCTGGATTGTCCAAATCTTGAGAGGTTTGGGGAACAAGTTACTGGATGCATTAAGGTGTAACATAACATGGTCAAATAAAATGTTCTACTTTGGGGATGAAGCCTCACTAGGACAGCTGTCCAGAGCTAGGAAAAGATGTCTGTAGATGGTGATCATGGTAGCAAAGAAAATCATACTGTTATCCTGGAAGGATGAATGTCCCCCCTGTGTATGAGGTGTGGCAAAACCAGATCGAAATATCTACTTTTCAAAAAGATGATGCATCGAACAGAAGAAAAATACAAGCGAAATAAGACTGAATGTTACAAGCTTTGGTTAAAGCTTGAGACCTTATCATTGGTTACTGAAAACAGCCCTGAGATAAGAGCACAAGAAGAATCAGTCACAGGTTAGATTATAGAAATAGGAAGTGAAAAATCTAAAATTGCTCTTCAGGAACCAGTTGGAAACTTAAAACTGAACCATACACATTTGCTTTCTTTTTTAATCTCTTTGAATACTCTGAAGAGGGCATAATATGCTTAGGCAAACAATTAAGGCTTTGTCTATCCTTTGGGATTGGCTTGTTCCTCATTAAAAATATTAAAGGGAGAAAAGTTTGTTGGAGAGAGGCTGTGCTAAGTGACCGCACGAAGGTGGGCCGCACAATTCTGACTGCAAGGGCATTCACAAACCAAAAAAAACCCCAACCTCCTCTTTCAAAAAGAAACATATATAGAAGAGAGTAAGGGCCAGATACACTAAGCATTCCTTCCCACAGACAGTCTGAGCCAGATGTACTAAAATAATTTTTCCCAATTCTAGGCCTACGAGAAAAAAAAAGCTTAGCACATCTGGTGTTTGGATGCACGTTTTCGACGCGCTAGCTTTACCCCTTATTCAGTAAGGGGTAATAGTGCGTCGAAAACGCATGTCCAACCCCCCCCCCCCCCGAAACTAATAGCGCCCGCGTTAATTTCTGCCAGCACCGGGAAAGTGCACAGAAAAGCAGTAAAAACTGCTTTTCTGTACACCCTCTGACTTAATATCATGGCGATATTAAGTCTGAGGTCCTAAAAGTAAAAAATAATGAAAAATAATAATAAAAAAAATAAAAATTTAAAATCGGCCCGTGGGTTGAAAACCGGATGCTCAATTTTGCCGGTGACCGGTTTCCGAACCCGTGGCTGTCAGCGGGTTTGAAACCGCCGCTGGCAAAATTGAGTGTCAGCTGTCAAACTCGCTGACAGCCACCGCTCCTGTCAAAAAAGAGGCGCATTTGCATGCGGGCTGATACTAAATCGCTCGCCCGCTCTCCCGCGACTTTTACTGTATCAGCCCGACAGTATCTTGCTTCCACAGCAGCCTGTTTCTGTTACGAATGCTATTGTTCATGCATTTTTTCTGCATAGTTTCCTTGTTTCTGTTGTATTGCCAACTGGTGGTCAGCCTGCATGGTCCTTGCTTCTGCTGTGTTCAGTGCAGCTGGCTCCAAAGGGTTAACCTCTGACTTGGAAGCAGAGGATGCTAGGTGTTTTTGGTTTGGTGTTTTTTTTTTTGCAATCATCTCTGGTCAGCTCTGTCCTGTCCGGCCTGTGTAATGCAGCAGTTAATCTGGCTCGGCCCTGAAAAATAATCATTATTTTACCTGTCTTTATTTCAGAGGCCCAGACTGGGTGGGTCGCTGGTATCTCCAGTTTATGAACAATAAGACCTGTTTATTTGTTCTGCCAGTTGTTAAAGTTTGGATTTGAAGCAACAGCCTCCTCCTCTGTCTATGGGTAAGACAAGAGTTAAGCTATCCGGTCAACTTCTGCATAGGAATGTTTGATGGAGACAAAATAAGTACATCTAGCACTAAGGAAGGATGAAAAAAATGTAAACTGTATTAATTAAAAAAAGAAAAAAAATTACGAAGGTGAACTATTTGATGACATCACACAGTGCCATGCCTTAGAACACCTAATTGTCAGATGTTCTTCAGAGGCCATACGAACAGCAGAGACTGAGCACAATCACTTTAACCGTGTCTTATGAGAACAATCTGGGTCCGATTTATACCATTTATTCACTACCTAACAGGTCTTAAGAACATTTTAAATACAGCTTCGTCCTTTAGATGTCAATGTGAAAAGCGCACAAAAATGTTAGCAAGTGGAGGAACTCGGAACTTTCAAAAGTATGAATCCAAGATTTCTCATGTGGGTCACGAGTAGCAACAAATACAACACAGGCAGACAGCCTGCCCAAATGTGTTACAGAAACATAAATCTAGGTGGTCTGGTCCAATTAACCAGAGTTGAGAAGAGCAATCTGCAAGACATTACACCTAACCCAACGAGGCCTGGTGTCCTAACTTTAAGGACAGCAGATTTGTCATCAATAACTCCACCCAGGAAAACAGCAGGTTAAACAGCGCCTTGAGAAAGGACGGCATTTGATGCCACACTTCCCTTTCAAGCTTGCGTGCTCACAAACTTACACAGGGATTCAAAAAAGTGGCACGGCACACCTTCCACCTGTCTTGCCCTCGTGACAGCTCTGAATCCTCCGTGTGTCTTCTTTTTGGGTAAAAAAGCTCCAAGTTTGTCTTACGCATGCGATAGGCCCTTACCGCATGCGAAAACATCTTTAACGCATGCGATAGCACCATATCGTGTGGTGCGATGCAAATTTGAAAAAGAGGAGGAGTTAGGGGCGGGGAGTGGGCTGGGTTTGCCTGTCTGCGAAGTGCTATCGCACAGACTTAACGCCGATTTTAACTACACCTCTTTCAGTTGCGTTAAGCCGTGTGATAACTTGCGTTACGGTGTTATCGCATTGTCTCCTACAAGGCCTGTTTTAGTTGATTTGAAGCTCCCAGAGCACCGAGAGAGAGAGAGGGAGAGGGAGCCTAGCCATAGTGTCCCCTCCCTAGATAGGTATTTGTATCCCTATGGTAGGCCCACCTAGTAACTCGAGGTGAGGTTTAGGTATTAGTGTAGAGGGTTAGGGGCCACTGACATTCAACGTGAGACTTATGAACAGAACAGTGCTCTCTTGTGAAAATTGGATGGCCTTCGGAGTGAGGAATTGTGCAATGTTCTCTCATTACTGCCTCATGAGGTTACTCTGAGGTCACACTGTGTTACATCATCAAGACAAAAGCACTAGTGTGACATCACAGCTCTTTCAAAATCAACAGAAAGCATTTGTATAACCAGTTCTCAGTCTAGACTGTGCTACACTCTGAGTTCCTGCTTCACAATGGACAAGAGACTTGTTATTCACAGTCAGATTTCACATTTCCTGTGTACTACTGATTATAAAGGTGTATTTTATTTCTGATGCTTTTCTTTTTTATATAATGTAAGCCCATTGCCATACTAAAGACCATTCTGTTTCACAAACTAGTACAGTCCTCTGCACCCCACTGAGTAGGCAGTTAATGGTTCCTGCCAGAAGAGGATATGCAGAGAGCCTGCTGTAAACGTTACTAGATCTTGCCCAGAAGAGAAGTCGAGGAGAGGGCCTCTAGAACAGAAATGAGAGAAAAGCCTGCTTCAAGCTGTATTTCCCAGGAGAGGAACAGAGGCTCTCTGCCCCAGTGGAGTGAAGGGAGACAGAGGATCTAGAGAAGTTGTTCCTTTCTGTGCCCATAGCTATAAAGTCTTCTGTGACTTGAGGCCAGATAAATCCATGCCAGGAGAGAAGCTCATCTCTGCATAGGCATGTCAGAGAAGTTCAGATGCTGCATGGTTTATCCTTGGGACTGAGCTCAGCCCCTCAAACTGTGAGTAGACTTCATGTGGGGAAACCATATCCCCTGGAATCTAGGGTTAATAATATTTGCTTGTGAAGGGCATGAAAACCCAAGAGAATTCCAGCAGTGGGTAGAAGGCAATTACCTACTGGAAGTAGCTGACTGAGTAGGAAGTTGATGGGGATTATGCTGGAGAAAGGAAAAAGTTAAATTGTATTTATAAATTCTCTTTCCTTGAATCTTGCTAGACCAGTCATATCAACTGGGATTTCCCTCCTCCACAGCTGATGAAGACAGAGGACAACTTTTTTATGACCTCACTCGGGGCTATAAAGGAGGTGTGGCCCTGGCCAATACCAGTAGCCTACTGCCAGAGCACTGTGACCACTAGAAATCCCCTTTATACCCTACTCTTAAAACATATTACATGGTACTGAGATCTGTTCTGAATGAGCCAAAACAGCTGAGGGAAGGATACAGGCAGAAGAAGGAGGGCAATGCCTCACATAATGCCCATTAGTCTCCCCAGTCCCCCTTGCCCTTGTCTTCCTGGGCAGAATCTTGACTGGGGTAGCCAGATTCAAGGAAGGAAAACTTATCAAGTAAGTATAATTTAACCTTCCCTAGCATCCTGCTAGACCAGTCATTACAAGTGGGATTTCCCAAAGCTTCCCCTTACTGGGGCAGGGAAAGAAAAGGATGCCTTTGCCAATCTTTGTCTCAAAGGCAGCGACAGCCTTGGACTGCGGGATAATAGTGCTCGAGAAGGCGCCTGAATGATCACACTGCTGCCTTGCCAGTTTCTTCCGGCGAGGCTGAGGTGCCTCTGCCCAGGATGAAACTTGTATCCTTGTAGAGTGAGCCCCAGGGAATTACCGGGACTAACTATCCTGATAAAAAGGTAGGCCAATGCTCTTGCTTCCTTGATCCATCTATCCCTTTTTGGGTACCAAGAATCATGAAGAGCTCATCTGTTCTTGCGACTACTGATGTGCGCTGGGTACACTACGGGGCCCTGCAGGGTACTGGGGCCAGGCACCATTCGCTAGAGGTTTCGCAGCCCTACAGACAACTGGGAGAGTCCTCCAGGAACTTAACCAGGGCAGGGCCTGGGAGACTGCTCCCAGGGGAGAAGCAGCCCCCTAGAGGTAGCTGTCCCAGCAGCAACAAGGGCTCAACCAGGCCATGGTACACTCTGATTGGGAGCTAGGTCCTCTTCAAGACAGAGACTACCGGCAGTGGCCAGGGCCACACCTTTATAGCACCGAGTGAGGTCATGAAAAAGGTGAGTCTCCTGTCTCCGTCAGCTGCGGAGGAGGGAAATCCCAATTGTAATGACTGGTTTAGCAGGATGATAAGGAAGGACCCTTATTGAAGCAGTATCTACATTTTTTTTTTTTATTCAGCAAAAATACACGCCCACCAAACGGACAATACGACACACGTGTCTCAGATTCAATTTGTATCAAACATATAAAAATTGCTTTTGCATGCCTAACCCATAACAGCTCCTGTATAGGTCAATATTTGTATGCGATCAGACTAGAGGTATCCTGTAGAACTGCCATTTTAACTTTGCTCGTAACACTCCCCACTCCCACAACTTCTATATTTGTGGAAAACCTGCCCTTTAAGAACAGGAAAGCAGGTGAACTATATAAATGGTTCTTTTTTTTGGGTCACAGAGCCCTTTGAGCACCCCCCTCTCCCAAAAGAAAAATGCATGTACACACATACACAGGAAATTTTGCATTTTTTCTGGTGCCTGGTCCACAGATTCCATGAAGCCCATCCATGGACCCCAGGTAAAGAATCCCTGAACTACATAAGAAGTTGTAAATACAACCACCACAAAGTAAAAAAGTCTTTGGGAATGTTAATCAAGGGTGGTGTTTTACTTTCAATTAGAATGAAAAGTGACCACATCTCCCCTTCCCCTGCTGGATAGACTCGGACATCCATTCACTCTCCCAATGTACAAGAACCATACTGTACCAACGGACCAGTACATAAAACAAACCCTCAGCTCAGTGGGCAGGCCTAGAATTTCCAGCTGAATTGGAAATAATTAAGCTCTGGATTTCACCAACACAATGAGCCTTAGGAGTGCTGAAAATGCCCACTGCCTCCTAATCAAGCTCTATAGGGGATAATGATTTCAATAAAGCTGATGCTGCACTTTGGGGCAGCCTGCTCACAGAGGCTGCTTGTTTGTATAGCTCCCTGAGCCCTATAAATGACAAAAAAAAAATCTGCAGATATTTGTCTGGTGGGATTTTGTCCACACATCATGCAAAAAAAAAAATTAAAAAATGTATTTATATAGCTGGAGAAATATTTAAAGTTATTGTTTGCATACTTCCACATTTTGCAGCAGAAAGACCTTACTGGAAGTTTAAAGAAAATTGACCCGATATCATCGCTTGCCCTCACCAACTGCTCACCAGTGTCAAATCCCATGGCACATGTCCGCTAGCCTTCCACTTTGCGTAATTTAGAGGTTCACAAAAAAAAAAAAAAAGAAAGAAGCACAAAAGTACATTTCTGTTGGACAAAGTTGAATATAAGCCTGCCAGAATCTTTTTATGCAGCAGCAGCAGTATGAGAAAAGGAAAAATGACAAAGGTAGAAATCGCTATTTGGCTGTTTACACAACTCAGGAATTCAGCAGAATGGAGGCCACTGAACTTCTAAGGTTCATTAAAGAAATCAGAGTATCAGGAGAGATGAAAGCAATGCCACACACCTTGGTACTCAGTATATCATTTATTTTGTACTTTGTTATATTGAAATGGTGAATTATCATCTTCTCTGCATTTATACTTTGACCAAGAGTTTTCAAGAAAATAATTATTCTCCATGACCTCTCTATAGCAGTAAATGTCTCTACACACAGATTTAATGCAAGGCTACCCAAACCGGTCCTGCTGACCCTATAAGCCAGTTAGGTTTTCAGGATATTCACAATGAATATGCATTAGACAAACTTGCATACTTTGGAGACCCATTATACGAAAATTCGTCTTGTGCTTATCATATTCGTTGTGGACATCCTGAGGAACCCGGTGGGCTGAGTGGGTCACCAAGTCAGGTCTGGGAAACTCAAACACCTGAACCATCCAGTCTCCAACCTTCCTACATTAGCTTAAGCAGCCAGGTATAGACTACTCACCCTGACGCAAAGCAGAAGATGGACTTAAAGAAAAGCTAATTCAGGAATGGGAAGTACACAGAGGAATTCATTAACATGAACTGGTATGCAGAAAGATATGTATTAGACTTCCATTTAAATTATATATATATATATATATATACACACACACACACATATACACACACACACTGGTTTTCCTGCCTTTAAAAGGTTGCCTCCCCCCGCCAAAAAAAAAGATGGAGTTTCATTTCCTTAATACCCCACCCTCTTTAGTTCAAATGCATTCAAGTTATTGCAGGCAGGAAATAAACCCCCCCCCCCCCCAAAAAAAAAAATCATTCAAAGGGCAAATATTAAAAGAAAGTCACACAGAGCTCAGACAAGCGATAAGGAAAGGCTAAAGAGGTTAGGGCTGTTCAGCTTGGAGAAGAGATAGCTGAAGAGGGGATATGATAGAGGTCTTTAAGATCATGAGAGGTCTAGAACAGGTTAATGTGAATTGGTTACTTACACTTTCGGATAATAGAAGGACTAGGGGGCACTCCATGAAGTTAGCATGGGGCACATTTAAAACTAATCGGAGAAAGTTCTTTTTCACTCAATGCACAATAAAGCTCTCGAATTTGTTGCCAGAGGATGTGGTTAGTGCAGTTAGTGTAGCTGTGTTTAAAAAATGTTTGGATAAGTTCTTGGAGAAGTCCATTAACTGCTATTAAGTTGACTTACAAAATAGCCACTGCTATTACTAGCAGCAGTAGCATGGGATAGACTTAGTTTTTGGGTACTTGCCAGGTTCTTATGGCCTGGATTGGCCACTGTTGGAAACAGGATGCTGGGCTTGATGGACCTTTGGTCTGACCCAGTATGGCATGTTCTTATGTTCTCCTTTCTGAGTACATATGTAGTCAGTTACCCCTTTTCTTCCCAGGTACAGCATGAGCTCTGGAGTGTGGGAATCAACGGGCAGCATGCAGGGTATTGTTAGCAGGTCGTAGCCTGTGCAGCATGCAGGACCTCCCCTCCCACTCTCCCACCTCAAGAATCTCTTCTGAGTCTTTCCAGTCTACGTCCTATCCCCATGCTAAGGGAGATGGGGAGAGAGTGCACCAAGCACCATAAGTGACCCACTCTGAAATGAGAGGAGTAGCAGCAGCTGAAAAGGAGATCTGGGAGTGGGGAAGGCTGTTCGTGGCAAGGAACAGAGCCGACAGGATAGAGAGAGGAGTCGTCCAGGTGTGATGAGGAAATGGGGCAGGTAGACAAGCCAATAAAGAGTGTCTGCCACAAGACTACTCCAGCCTCCAGCCTTTTTGACTCCCTAGCAGTGAATCCCTCATCAGTATTCCCTACTGGAAGCTGCTGTGTCGAACTCAACAAGACTGGGACATTGTGATGGAGCAGAAATTTCTCCACTGAGATGGCTAAAAAGAGTAGGAAAGATACTGTCAACCCTGGAAGCAACAAGGCGGGGAAAACATTTAGGGAAACCCCTATTAGTAACAGCTAGTCCTAGCAGAAAGAGGCCAGATAAGCAGATAGGCCCTCCTCAGAGAACTAAAGCAGGCTGGAAGATCATATGACAAGGAAGGGAGGTCAGGAGTCACCTGAGCCAGCCCAGGAAGCAATTAGGAGAGAACAGAAAGGAGAAGGAGATGGAGTGACTGAGGAGACAAAAGAACCAAGCAGAGAGACAAGTGGGAGGCAGGAGAACCTATGGAAGCTGAGGAAGCCTCCGGAAGAAAGAAAACCAGTAGTGAGATGTGTGTAACCCCACCCAAGTGTGCATGTCCTGCATGGGGGGAGACCATAAACTCATTTGTAAGTTCTTTGGGGCAGGAACCTTGATTAGCTCTTTTCTTTGTCCCTTTCCCCAAGGTGTGGATCCTTTGGCTTGGGGGGGGGGGGGGGTAAAGGGTTCTTTCAGGGCCCAGTGCAGGGTGGCCAACATCCTTATACATATGTGACAGGGGTAATCTCTGTTTATTGGATGCTGAGTGCCCAAACAAACACGCTGGAGCCACTGGATGAATGTCCAAAATTTTAAAAGTCTTTACTCTAAACACGGATTGAATAAACGCACAATAAATATATTTGCAGCACCAGTCTTCCCAGCTCTTTTTACAATCGTGAGTCTTTTGAGTTGGCAAGGGCACTATCTACCCTTCTGGGTTTTGAGTATGGTAGTCCCAGTGGGCAGGGTAACCCCCTTCCCAAGCTGGCCAAAAATCTGTCTCAGCACACAGAGCAAATTCTCTCTCCCCCAGGGGCTTGAAGACTCCAGGTGGATGTCCTCCAAATTGTAAATAAATTCTTGCTCATAGTTGGTAGTTCTTTTTTTCCTTTTCATTCAATGGGGATCCCCATTGTGAGGGATCCTGGATAGAGCTGCAACGTCACAGGTCCATGGATGGGTAGGAAGAGGGGCAGAAAATCACTTCGTCCCAGATCTTCAAAACAATTTCTTCTGGTCCCCAAAAAGGAAATGACACCAGTTACCCCTTGCAACGTGTCACTACTTCAAGGGCACGTCTTCCATATCCCCGAGTGTCCAAAACGCATGGCTCCCCTTTCCCCCGAGACCCAGAAAGTCCAAGGTGTCCAGCAAGGCTCCTACCACATAAAAGTCCAAAAGCCCAAAATATCCCCAGGACAACCACTCTGCCCCCTTGGCAGAAAAGTACAGCAGTGGAGCCTTGACCTGTGCAGAAGGATCCCAGGTTTCCAAGAAGGACAAAAATATAACCAAGGCCTAATTTATCCATCTGGCACGGGTCACCGCTATGTAGCTAGATAAAGTACTTATCCGGCTATGTAACATCCAGCGATCTGGCAGTGGCTTCCCACTGCCAGATAGATGGAGAAGTCGGTACTTATCTGGCTAGGTGGTGGCTGCTGCCACTTACCTGCCCAGACATTTTATTTGCCTTTTTAATTATTTTTTTTTCTATAGCGCTGGAAATTTCACTCCAGCCTTGACCCAGGCATTAAGTTTCCAGCACTAAAGAACGTGCGCTGGCCCGATGTAGTCTCTCTGCATTGGGACGTAATACTTAGTACCCTCATTTGCATGGGATTTCCATGCGAGGGCACGAAGTATTGTTCTCCTTGAGGTACGCACATTTTCTGCGTGCAAACCTCCTTCCTGCGTCGGGAGTAAGTTTTGCCCGCAAAACAGGCACACATAAATGCAGGCTAAAAGGTGAGTCCCACCAAACACACCTTTCTGCATCAGCCCCATACATGTGTGAGTCTGGTTAGTGAGAATGGCCGATGCCTATGGGGATAAAAAGGGGAAAAATATTTCAGATTTGACTGGATAACATGACATCTGATATTTATATTTCTGATATTATATTATGTTGTGTAAATCATCTGTGTATTCTACCGAAGTTGTATTTTTGAAGCAATCTTAATAAAAGAAAAAAAGAATCAAATAGTTCTTTATTATGCTACTTGGGTTTCTCTTCAGATTTAATAAACTGGAGTAGCACTCTTGACCACTGTTTTGGCTAAGATCCAAGTGTGGAGCCTAACCCATGAGCCAAGGACAGTCCCTTCTAGTGCCTTCCAATGTCCTTCCATTTAATCCTATAGGGGCACTATTACATTATATGACCATTGCCAAAACAAGAGGAATAAAGCCGAAACAAAAAAAAAAAAAAAAAAGTTCTCCATTATGCCGTTGTGACCAGAAAAAGCCTTCTACCCCGAGCACTTAATAAATGTGTGTGATTGTCTGGAGAAGACTCAATGGTGCCGTTATTTCTGGTTAATTCTGAGGGTGAAAAGAACGAAAGGTTATAGTGGGCTGCAGTGCAAGTGTGATAAAGAAGCCAGTTATCTATTGGCTTTTGAGGGGAAGGAATTCACACTGTGCCAAGAACTTATTCTTATAATCATGACATTTTTGTTGTTATCTCCAGGGATGACCTTAGAATTTAAGCAGAACGGCTGTTCAGCATCTGACAGCATCTTTCAGGAGTTGAAGCACTGACCAGAAATCCATGTAAAACTTGGCAGAACCTTGCCAGTACATTTCTAACAATGCAGGAATTATTCAGCACAGTTGGCATTTATACAGGTAAACCTGTCGGGTAGGATGAAACTGGGCCCAGAGAGATTTTATTACTTCACAAAATGAACTCATTTTTGTTTCCTTGGCAATTCCTCTTGCTCCTTTGGGCTTCCAGTTCAATCCAAACCTGACCCAGCTTGGACTGTAGTGGCTTGGGCCTTCATTTTCAGCTACCCCAGGGCTTCCCCCATTTACGTTCCCTCCTCTTTCCCCATTTAGCTCAATTAGTGCGGCAAACATCTTGGTATGCGTTGCCCTTCCCTCATTGTTGATTGAGGGCTGCAATTCCCTTGCTAGAGGCTGAGAGCAGAGTCACCACTGCATGCCAGCCTCTAGCTGCCCGAGAACCTGAAATTAAATCCAGGAATTAAACCAGATTCTCAAACAGTGCAGGTTCTGGGTTAGCAGGCCAGCCCAGGACTAATTGCTCATGCAACAATATTCAACTGCCATCTGACAAAGTGATGTGTAATCATCAAGTAGCAAGGAACCAAAAACAGCAAAATGACCTGGTTATTTGAAGTAACCTAAACAGTCAGACAGTCCCACATCACAGTTCAGCAGTCCCAAATTAGAGGGCTCCACAGTATAGCCTGCTGGTGACTAAGCTTAAGCAGGGTGTGCCAGCCTGGAGAGAAAAAGCAAAAGCAGGAGAACTCTGGGTTTCCTACTCCCTGGCAGTTCAAAATACAAAATGAGGATCCAAGAAGTAGAGGGATAAAGAACAGATAAAACAAGAAAGACAAAGCCAGGACAAAGGGAGAAAGCAGGAGATAACAGGGCAATGAGAGAGGAGGGCTTGATGCCGGAAAGTGAATGGAGACAGAGATGGGGTAGACTGGCGCAGGAGGATGGAAGACAGTGACAGTAGAGGATTAACCAGAAGAGACACTCAAAAGAGTGAGAATAGTGATAAAGGCGGAGGAAGATCTGGTCAACTTGTAGTATATGTATGTGCAAGGAAGAAGAAAAAAAGGAAACAGAAGAGATAAGGGAAATATCAGTCAGCAGGAAAAGTTTGAAATTTGAGGAGACAATCCCCCTCCCCCCTCAAAAAATAAAGGAATTAAGACAACAGCGTAATGTAGAAATAAGAGAGTTGAGAGGAAAAGCAAACCACGAAGAAGCAGAAGAAGATAAAAAAAAAAGAAAGCAGGGAAAAATAATCAAAACCAACACAAACTGGTAAGAAAACTTTTCAAACTATCACAAGGGAGATTCCCTATGCAATGACAAAGGGCCATTGTCCGCCTCTGGCCATTTTTAACCCTCCCTCCCTGCTACAGCAGCTTGTACTCTGCTGACTGCAGGAAGCTGTAGATCCTGAAATACCATTTTATAAAGAGTTTCACCGATCCCCTTGCATAAGGACACTCTGCTTGGACCCAATTTCTTACTGACGTTTTTTTAAGCAGTAACATGCCCACCCGATTTTCAGAAATCGAAAATTTCTGACTCTTCTCGCATTATTCTAGAAGAGGCCCGATCAGAAGCGACTTTTCGACTCTACTCTCTACAGTTCCGCTTTGTCAATCACATCGTGGCCACCCGCTCCAATGGCCCCGAGAGTACAGATTTAACTGAGCTTAGACCCGATCAAGTCTTTTTCTCCCTCCCAATGGCCCTGTCAAGTCGCAATTTATGGGGAAATTGTAATGCCAATAAAGTTATCCGAAGCTGAATCGGTGCGCTTTCTATAAACACTAGTCAATGCACACAATTCTCGAGTGCATGCAATTCCTACTACCTGCAGGACTTGAGGAAAGGGAAAGCAATCTGAATGAGTTGTTAGCAGCTTAAATTGAGCTCTTTCAGGCACTAACACGGAAAGTTATCTTGCAGGAGTGGAGGAAGGTAGCTGGTTTTAAGATTCTCGCTCCTTTTTACTGCTTCTCTAGCTCAAAGCGATGCTCTTCACTACATTTTTCCCAGTTGCCAAAAAAATTAAAACTTCAGAATTGGCGGTTCCGTCCCACTTACTTTGCTCACGTCCTTCTCTTCGGGGCTGGTAGCCATCTTTACAATTAAGAACAGGCAGGTAGGAGAGGGCCGTGCGCGGTGAACGCTCCCCCTGCAATCAGGAGGCGGCTGCAGACACCTTGCTCATCCGGAACTGGAACGCGTGCCACCCCCTGCTCAGACAGCTCGGGCCCCGCCCCCTCAAACTCCTGCTGTCTCCAGCCGCTGCGCGCGCCCCCTACCTATCATATGCGCCCTAGTTTGCGGCTCGATAGTCTTCCCTCCTTTCCCCTCTTCGGATTGGTGGAAGGGATGCTTGGGAGCGGTGCACTGTGGGCGGTGTAGTGAGAGAGCAAACGGGCGCACGGCGGAGGTAAAGCGGGAGAGACTACAAGTCCCGGCGCGCTACTGCGGTGGCTGTCCGGAGTTTGGTCGCTGGTGGCTTTCGACAGTGCGTGAAGTAGTGTGAGAAGAAGAGGAGGTTGTGCAAGGGAGCGTAGCGCGTGGAGAGTGACGGCGCTCAGCTGGTATCCCGCGTAAGAGAAGCCGGGAGGGGAGTAGTGAGGTGGCAGCGAGAGTGAACCATGAGGTTCCGTTTCCAGCGGAGGCTGTGCCGCGGTTTTAGCACAGCATGTCCCTCTGCAGCCTGACTCTGGCCCAGAGCAGGCTCATGTGCTGCTGCTAATCACCGCCAGGTTAGAAAGGGAAGAGGCAAGTTCTTATATTTTAATCCCTATTCCGCGCTTAACACGTTCGGGAAGCTTTTGGATTTTCCAGAAAAAAAAATGAACACCTTTGAAATAGTTTACAAATCTGGAGTGCCGCACTCGAGCCTCACCATTAAGAGCGAAGCAGGTGATCGCTTTAGCAGCCTCTTCTGAGCTCAAGGGTCACCAGAGTTACTGCAGTGAATCTCCCGCCTTGGACGCCCTTTCCGAGTACTCGTGCTCAGAAAGCAATAAAACCGTGATTTCGCCGACAGCTGCTGGACTCTTGTTTTTAAACCTCCTAAGCGGGCCTTTATCCTTTAGGCTCTCTGTCGGGTTAAAATCAGATTTCCAATTAATATATGTAGCTGTTTCCATTTGGATGGATTTTACCTGTACTGTTACGAGGTAGGTAGGCGAGTTATTCTCCACTTTACTGGATAGCAAAGAAATGTTTCACTGGTTTGTTAGAACACATTGCACGAGAAGAGAGGTTTCTGAGGGTCATAGTGCAAATGTAATTGATGTGAGACTAACTAAAATGACATAGCGGTGCTTTCATAAACCAGAGCCTTGTTTTGTCTGTTGATTCACATCGAGATCCACGAACTCTGAACTTCTTTCTCAACAACGTCATCCTTAAGGACGTTTCAGAGCTGCTAATTCTTTTGATTATGATACACTATAAATAGAGTTCTGATTGAAGATGCAAAAAGAAATCTCAAACGAGAAAAAAATAGAGGTTAGAAGCCAAAATGTGCCAATGGAGAATACAGTTAAGTGTTAACCTTCCCTGTATTTCTTCACCTGCTGAAGTTAATAAGAGAATTCATTTAAAATGACTGTTCTGATATGTGAGGGTAAAGCTATTAAAGTTTATGGGTTGATTCATGTGGGGAAGAGGGTGACTACTCTTTAGCTTGGGCATTTCCTTCCATATGAAGTTTTGATAGAAGTGGATTCTTGATAGGGAAGTACATATGCAAGGGACATCTTTAACTGCACTTTTTGGAAGTAAGGTAGTTGGTAAAAAGATTGAGATTCTCCAGTTCAGTTTTACATACTGTTGGTAACTCATCTATTTTTTTTTTTTTTTTTTTTTTAAATAAAACAATTGTTATATATTTGTATGCACCAAATATTTTTGTAAAAAAAATTCTTATTGTGAGGGAGAGGAGATTTCAAAATTTATGCTGGGGTTTTCAAAGCTAGTCCTGGTGACTCTACAGCTAGTTAGGGTTTCCAGAATATCCACGAGCAAAGTTAGCATATATTGGAGACTCAGTTAATGCAAACTTCTCATGTATTTTCATTGTGGCTACCCTGGAAACCTGACTGGCCGTGGAGGTCACCAAGACAGGTTTAGAAAGACCTGGTTTATTAGATGGGATGTACAGGCCTGTTCTTTTTGGGTTTTTTAAATTACTGTACTTTTTTTTTCAATTTTCTCTAACTTTTCATATTAATTCAATGAAAAAATAAAATTTACAGCAAATTATAATCAGGAATATTTGTAAAGAAAACCACACAATGCTGTCATGTATCATATTACAAATAATGGGGAGAGTATTCCATAGGAGAGAGGAAAAGAAACATAAAAAATAATAGGACAGGGAGTGATTCAGTTCAATACAATTCTAGCCTAAGTTGTTTCCCGTAAATTTAAGCTACAAATTCCTGCTCTGCATTTTTGTTTAATATAAAAGTCTCCAAATGGGTAGGATCTGACAAAAACAAACTTGTTAGATTGCTAATAAGGCATCTACAAGGAAATTTCCAAAAAGAAAGAGGCACCTAAAGCCAAAACTTCACTTTTCAAAGAAAGGAATTGTCTTCTACGAGCTTGAGTAGCGTGAGAAACATCAGGAAAAACATACTTTCTGCCCACAAAAAGAAATATCCTTATTTCTGAAAAATCTAGAGAAGGGTCTTAATTGTATCTTTCTGTGCTGAACAAGATAAACGTAGACCTATTAGTAATTATATTAAGTGATTCTTCCAAGAATGTACAGATACCAGGACTATCAGCAGGTATTTCATTTCTACCCTGATCTGTATTAATCATATTCCTATGACTTTAGATAAAGATGGCAAATTCTCCTTTTAAACTGTTTTAAACGTTTTTACAGCTGACATTAACCTAGTACAGGGGAAATTAACAAAGCACAGATTCCTAGCTCTCAATAGATTTTCTAATAATTCCACTTTTTTATGTATAAGCAAACTTTAATATGAGCTTCCAAAATAATGCTAAAGGGGATGACACAGCTCCCCTATGAGGAAAGGCTAAAGAGGCTAAGGCTGTTCAGCTTGGAGAAGAGACGGCGGGGGGGGGGGGGGGGGGCTATGATAGAGGTCTTTAAAATTATGAGAGATCTTGAACGAGTAGATGTGAATCGATTATTTACACTTTCAGATAATAGAAGGACTAGGGGGCATTCCATGAAGTTAACAAGTAGCACATTTAAGACCAATCAGAGAAAATTCTTTTTCTCTCAATGCACAATTAAGCTCTGGAATTTGTTGCCAGAGGGAGGATGTTAGTGCAGTTAGTGTAGCGGGGTTTAAAAAAGGTTTGGATAAGTTCTTGGAGGAGAAGTCCATTATAGGCTATTAATCAAGATGACTTAGGGAATGGCCTCTGCTAATACTGGCATCAGTAGCATGTGGGATCTTCTTAGTGTTTGGGTACTTGCCAGGTTCTTGTGGCCTGGTTTTGGCCTCTGTTGGAAACAGGATGCTGGGCTTGATGGGACCCTTGGTCTGACCCAGAGATGATGTAAAAAAAATTTATTTCCTTTTCATCCCCATACAAATAAAGCCACGCGCTCCTTAGGCAGCGTACAACACAGCACTCTGTTTTGAAGATGCAGTCAGGCCCTCACTGATGATGTCAGCACCTGTGTGTCTCAAAGTGGGGAGGGGCAGCTCATCGCAGTCAGTCCACTTGGCTCGGTTCTCCTATTAGCTGCCCACGGGGTCTCACCAGCACTCCTCGAGCCAGGAACTCCCCCAAATCTTGCTGCACTGCACTCTGTTTTGAAGAGGCAGTCAGGCCCTCGCTGATGACATCAGTTCCAGCATCTCAGGGTTGGGAGGCTCAACTCACCGCAATCTCTCCTGCTGGCTCAGTTCTCCACGGGCTCTCACCAGCACTCTTGGAGCCAGAATGCCCCCCTTTATTTAAGAACATAAGAAATTGCCATGCTGGGTCAGACCAAGGGTCCATCAAGCCTAGCATCCTGTTTCCAACAGTGGCCAATCCAGGCCATAAGAACCTGGCAATTACCCAAACACTAAGAAGATCCCATGCTACTGATGCAATTAATTCACCAACTAAACCTTTTTCAAGGGAAACCTTGTCCGGTGGTTTTTTGTGTACGGAGGTTTCTTGTGAGGATAACAGATTTGCAGTTATCCTTCTCTTCACCTCCGTCTATTATTCTTTTATTATCTTTAGAACAATTCTTGAAAATATTCACTTTTTTTTGTACAATTCTTTTTCTGATTTATTCTTAAAATCCCCTTCTCCCCGGCTGCTTTTTCCGACCCACTGTTATGTTCTTTTTATACTTATCAAGCTCGTCGCCTTTATTGAAGTTCATGGGTACGGAGCAGCCAGTCCGACATTGGCCATGTTTCGGCACTTTGTGCCTGCTTCAGGGACTTCGGGAGAATATACTGTGTCCTGTGTCGGGTTCACAGTTTCTATATTACCTTCAACATATAACAGAGTTTACTTCTATAACATGCTATAAAAAACACATGATTTCAAATTGCTCTCAAAATTGAATCTATTACCACCTTCTATAGTCAATTACTTACTCTTTGATATGCCGTGTGTTAAGTGAGCGACGCCTTTCCTGCTTGTCTGGGCGTCCTGTCTATTCTGGCTCTCTTTATATCTGCCTCTGGTACCCACCTCCTAATCTCTTCCAAACTGAGGCTACCTCAAGTGTGTGTAATTAGGGGTGATTGTCCTTTTCTCTGAATACTGTAATTTGCTTCTATGCCGTGCAGGTCTCTTTTTTTATTTCTTATTATTTATTTATTTTGGGCTACCGATCTCTTTGTGGTCCTTTAACCAATTTATATGATTGTTTTATTTTGTTTTACAAACACACACACTTGAGGTAGCCTCGGTTTGGAAGAGATTAGGAGGTGGGTACCCGAGGCAGATATAAAGAGAGCCAGAATAGACAGGACGCCCAGACAAGCAGGAAAGGCGTCGCTCACTTAACACACGGCATATCAAAGAGTAAGTAATTGACTATAGAAGAAGGTGGTAATAGATTCAATTTTGAGAGCAATTTGAAATCATGTGTTTTTTATAGCATGTTATAGAAGTAAACTCTGTTATATGTTGAAGGTAATATAGAAACTGTGAACCCGACACAGGACACAGTATATTCTCCCGGTCCCTGAAGCAGGCACAAAGTGCCGAAACATGGCCAATGTCGGACTGGCTGCTCCGTACCCATGAACTTCAATAAAGGCGACGAGCTTGATAAGTATAAAAAGAACATAACAGTGGGTCGGAAAAAGCAGCCAGGGAGAAGGGGATTTTAAGAATAAATCAGAAAAAGAATTGTACAAAAAAAAGTGAATATTTTCAAGAATTGTTCTAAAGATAATAAAAGAATAATAGACGGAGGTGAAGAGAAGAATAACTGCAAATCTGTTATCCTCACAAGAAACCTCCGTACACAAAAAACCACCGGACAAGGTTTCCCTTGAAAAAGGTTTAGTTGGTGAATTAATTAATCAGGGAAAGATGTTGGTTAGCGAACTGATGCAATTAATAGCAGTGGCTTTTCCATAAGTAAAATTGATTAATAGCCATTAATGGACTTCTCCTCCAAGAACTTATCCAAACCTTTTTTGAATCCAGCTACAATAACTGCACTAACCACATCCTCTGGCAACAAATTCCAGAGCTTTATTGTGTGTTGAGTGAAAAAGAATTCTCCAAGCTGAACAGCCCTAACCTCTTCAGCCTTTCCTCATAGGGAAGCTGTTCCATCCCCTTTATCAATTTGGTTGCCCTTCTCTGTACCTTCTCCATCGCAACTATATCTTTTTTGAGATGCGGCGACCAGAATTGTACACAGTATTCAAGGTGCGGTCTCACCATGGAGCGATATAGAGGCAATATGACATTTTCCGTTCTATTAATCATTCCCTTCCTAATAATTCCTAACATTCTATTTGCTTTTTTGACTGCTGCAGCACACTGAGCTGACGATTTTAAAGTATTATCCACTATGATGCCTAGATCTTTTTCCTGGGTGGTAGCTCCTAATATGGAACCTAACATCGTGTAACTACAGCAACAGTTATTTTTCCCTATATGCAACACCTTGCACTTGTCCACATTAAATTTCATCTGCCATTTCGATGCCCAATCTTCCAGTCTTGCAGGGTCCTCCTGTAATGTATCACAATCTGCTTGTGATTTAACTACTCTGAATAATTTTGTATCATCTGCAAATTTGATAACCTCACTTGTCGTATTCCTTTCCAGATCGTATATATATATAGAAAAGCACCGGTCCAATTTAGTAATCTGAGAGTCAGTAAAATAAAGAAAAGTATTGTAAATAAGCTAAAGGGCCAGGTGTACTAAAGAAGGATTTCCCCCATTTTGTGTTTGAGAAAAATACTTTATAATGTGGCCAGAGTGCCATTGAACCCTGCGGACTTGATTTACTAAGGCTTTTTTCCAATTCTAGGTCTTATGGAGGGAGGGGAGGACCTTAGTGAATCAGAACAATTGTATGTATTTCTGACTAACTCTACCCCTGGCTATTTGGATGGAGCATGTAAAGGTTAATTAATAAATAAATACTCCATTTTAACTTATTTTTTTTAATTTAAAATTTTGAACTGAGTATTGCCACTTGATAAAAAAAAAATTTTGAAACCTTGTAAAATAGAGAAAAAAGACCCTGTTTTTCAAACTGAGAAGTAAATTCAGTAATATACTATAATAATGTCATTTTTTTTCCTATATTAGGTAACTCAGGGAGGCTGATACTAGGCTTAACAGATGAAACAAAGCTGCCATAAACTGCTATAAATGTTGCTGTTGAGCATGAAATCTTTTCAGTTGCTAGCTAAAAACTATGGAAGTTTAAATACTCTGTGGACAGATGTTTGCCACAAAGCATGGGTTTCCTTTGGGTGCCTCTCCACTTCCTGCTGCTTTTACAGCAAGAAAAAAGCAAATGGCTATGAAGGTATTGACCAGGAAAAATATAAAGATTTGGTTCGATCAGTCACTTCTTCCAAAGTTGGCCCCCTGACACAAGAACATTTATTTCAAGAAGATCATTTTTTGTATGGAAAAGTGATTAAATCGAAGCCTCCTGCCAGTGATGCTGAACTCAGAACGCCTCAGAACTGGGTTCCTTTAGTAAACCCAGATAAGACAATTTTGTCAACGGAGAAGACTGATCCTCGAATTCCAATTAAAATCAGTTTACCTGCCAGGAGCCAAGTGAATGCCAGAGTACCCAGCGTGACCCACATCCTTCAGCAGACCATGCCTATGGAACAGGCCTTTTATCTGGAGAGATGGAAGCAGAGAATGATAATGGAGCTGGGAGAAGAGGGTTTTGTAGCATACACCGCTGGTAGGTCACCACACTAGATAGTAATTGGCTATTGTGATAGCTTTTGGGGGGGGTTGATTGCTATGTGGGCCTACTAAAAGATAATTTTAGCCTCTCTTCTAAGTATTATTTCGGAAGGTCATGTTGTAAGTTTTGATACTTGCTTTATATCCATTAAAAATATTGATATTAAAAGCCAGCCCAGTGGCTCAGTGACAGTGCTGTGCGTTGCCCTGTGGAAGAGATGGATTGGATTCTCAGGTCAGGATCTTTGGCTCCCCGGGTTGCTGCACAGATAAACATGCAGCATGACGGCAAATAAAGACCATGCGATCCATAAAGTCTGTCTACATATGTCGTCTTGGCTTTATAGTTCCTCCCTCTCCCTCACATCCTTTGTGCTTGTCCCATATTTTCTTGAATTCCATGGGGAGGCAGTTTCATGCATCTGCCACCCTTTCTGCAAAGAAATCTTTCCTTAGATTAGTCCTGAGTCTACACCCTCATTCCACAGCTCCTCGTTCAAAGCTTCCTTTCCATTGCTTTTATTCTTTGCAGGTATTTAAATGTCTGTCATATATCTCCTCTTTCCCTTCTTTCTGCCAGGTTAATACATTTTTAGCTTTTTAAGTCTGCCTCCATATGCTTTATGATGAAGAATGTACAATGTATTTATTTGTTTGTGTTTGGACTGGACTGTATCTAAGGAAGATTAGTATAGAAGTATAACCATTTCAGTAGTTTCCACCTGAACACAGGCTCTTCGGTTTATATCCTTTTGAAGTGTGGTCTCTAGAATTGTACACAGTACGCCAAATGAAGCTCACCAGAGGATTATACAGAGGCAGTAACACTTCTTTTTTCATTCTGGCTCTCCCTATTCAGAAGGCAACCTTCTCTCTCTTAGAGTTGCACTATCTACCTGTTTGGTCACCTTAAGATTATCAGATATAATCATCCCCAGGTTCTGGGCTTGTTTTGTGCATGTAAGAACTTCACCTCCTATACTGTACTGCTCCCTTGGTATTTTTGCAACCCAAACATATAACTGTGCATTTTCAAGCATTAAATCTTAGCTGCCTCATAACTTTACAAGACCCCCCCCCCCCCCCTTCTTGTACTTTCTGTACCTTTCAAGATGTCTGCCTTCCCTATTGCATATTTTGGTTGTCTGCAAAAAGGCAACTAGTTGCCAAAAGCCCTTCTGTAATATTGCTTGAAAAATGTTAAACACAATCAGACACCTAAGATCAATCCCTGCGGAACACCACCTATGATGCCCTTTCCTTAGAGGGTACTCCATTTACTACTACCTTTTCTTGTGCCCCACTCGTCCAGTTTTTAACCCAGTCAGTCACTTTGAGCACCCTTGGTATGGGCCCTAATTTATAAGTCACTTACACAAAGCCATGTTAAGGTCCTTGCTGAAATCCAAGTATGCTACATCTAGCACACTCCTCTGATCCAACTCTTTTGTCACTTAATCAAAGAGATTGATCTAACGAGACCTCTCCTGCTGCTGATAAAGCCCCTGAAAACACAGAAGTAGAGTGTTACTGTGTGGATGAATTCTTCTGATCCTGTAGCTTGTGACTTGCTGGATTTCTCCCTCTGTAAAGAGGAACCACATCTGTTTGTCTCCTGTCCTTTGAAACCACACCTGATGCTAAAGAAATATTGAAAAGGTAAGCCAGTGGAAATGCAGGAACTTCCCTAAGTTCTCTTAGCACCCTTAGATCTATCTGCTCCGGTCCCATCACTTTATTGCATTTAATTTAGCTAGCTTCTTGTGAACAGTCTTCTGAATATCATAACTCTTTTCACTTCCTATTTGTGGCAATTGTCTGTGGTCCTACTCAAAGCCTTTCCTCAGTGAACACTGAAACATTTATTAAGCAATTTCACTTTCTTAGTGTCCAGTCAGATGAATCCAGAACAAGTGGGGTTATGTACCTCTACTAGCAGATGGAGACTAAGCAAACTAATGTCACAGTATATATATATATATATACATACACACTTGCAGTGACAGCCTGCCAGCATTCTCCGTCTCCAGCAGATGGTGGACGTGCATCTCCCTACTGGGGATTGCTTCATTTTGTAAAAGGAGAATTAAGGGTATTACATTGCCCCGCTCTTCTGTGGTGATACCAAAAGGTCCCTCCCTCCAGTTGAGAACTCCTGAGGTGATTTCCGTGGTCCCTCCAGATGAGTGCCTTGGTCCTGTAGCTGTTTTTTTCAGCCAAGAAGAACTTAGCTGCTTCAGCGACTGAAAGGCAACAGGTGCAGGAAGCCGAGCGTGGTGGTGATGGCACATGCCCGCAGCCTGAGACCGTCTCTGTACTCAGCCAGGTAAAGCTGAGCTCAGATAAGCTTTAAAAAAATGTTTATATCTATATGTGTGTGTGTATACAGAGACGTAAAAGGAGGCTTGTGGTAGCCCACAACAGCATTTTACACACTTTTTTCTTAGGCTGCCCTCTGCAGGATTGTTGGTTTGGCGTGTGTGTCCAGGTTTTGGACGCTTAGTCTGGCCTTGTACTCCGTGCGTCAAAGTTAACCGGCACCTTAAGTGGCTGCATGCTTACCTATGCACACAAGTTACATTGTGTGCTTAAATTGTTTTTATGGTGCTTAGTTTTGGGACGCCTAGGTGTGAGACACCTAAGTGTTACTTTTCGGACGCCTAGTGTGCTTGGACATACACAAAAAAACCCAAAACTCCCAGCTAGACGCACGCCTCCAGCTGTCACTTAAGCACACTGTCGACCATAATGGAGCCTATGCCTAAGAAGCCTAAGTGACTTTCTCTTTGCGCTGCCTGTCATATTTGAGCATCTCAGCCACGAGTGTCTGCTAACATGCCAGTATTGTTTGGAGACTCAGGGAGAATTGCCGCCTTCTGATTTCACTAAGCCTGGCTCTTCCCAGCTGGATATAGGCCTGAGTACAGACGGCTCAGGTAGGGTGCCTGATTTTGGACCTCCTCTAACTGGCTTCTCAGCAGGAGACAGTAGCTCGGTGTGTATGCCTCAAGTACATCCTGGATTGGATGCTTATACCTTTTCATGGGTAGAGTTTTTTTCCAGGGATTGCTATTATTTCTCCAGGCACAGTCTTCAGCCCTCTCTAATACTCCCAGGAGCAGAGTCACAGGTAAGGATCCTTGCCAGGACCCTACTGGTAAGTGCCGGAGTACCTCTAGTGCACCAGTGGGACTTCACGATGGAGGTCTGGATGGCACGGATGATGACTCTAATACTGACTCCCTTGAGGATGGTGAAATTTCTCCAGGATTAGAAATGTAGCTCAGTTCTATACAGTTCTTTCATAAAGATGAATTGCCAGCTCTGATTTCCCAGACCTTAAATGCTCTGAGTTCCTGGAGCAGTCGCTGTGACTGAGCCGAAGAAAAATCCCATTTTGGTTTCCTTACGTAAGACCTCTTCTTTATTTTTTCCCTATGATGGAAGCCATGCAAGAATTAATTGATTTTGAGTGGGACACCCCAAGGCTCATTTCAAAGTGAGTTGGGTGTTGGAAGGCCTATACCCATTGGATCCAGCGGCAAGAGAGCGTTCATGTTTTCCAAAGGTAGATGCACTTGTGTGTGCAGTCTCCAAGTGGACCACTATTCCCATGGAAGGAGGTGCAGCCTTGAAGGATGCTCAAGATAGGAGGATTGAGACTATCCTTAAGCAAGCATTTGATGGAATGACAATGACCTTGCAGATCGCTTTTTGTTGTTCCCTTGATCTTGTTTACTTCTCTCCCAGGAGGTCAATCTGGAGTGAACTCCAGGGCAGTTATAGAGCCAGCTGCTGCTTTTTTGGCAGATGTGAGCTGTGATTTGGTACGCTCTTGAGCCACAGAAGTGATTTCCATTGTAGCAACCAGGAGTCAGTTATGGCTGAGAAATTGGTTGGCAAGTACGACCTCCAAGGCTAACCTTATCAAATTGCCCTTTAAAGGCTCGCTTCTATTTAGGAGCAGGTTGGAAAAATTGGCCAGTAAGTGGGGCGAATCTCGGTTCCTTGTTTGCCAGAGGATAAGAAGCAGACGCTATGTTCTTTTAATATGAGAGGTCATACTAGAGGATCCAGGCGTTTTCTTCCCCTATAGAGGAACAGCCCTTCAGAGAACTCGACCTCTTGTTAGGTCTCAGTCCTTTTGTCCCTGACAGCCAAGAAGGGGTGTGGGTTTAAAAGCGGACCCTCCCAACAAAGGTTTGCTGACCCACCCCCTGGAACAGGAGATGGGGGATGCCTCTCTCTCTTCTATCAGAGGTGGGTCGAGATCACATCGGATCAATAGGTCCTGGAGGTGATACGAGAAAAAATATGCAATGGAGTTTCACTGTGTTTCTAGGGACATATTCATGGTGTATCCTTGCCACTCACCACAGAGGAAGCAGGCAGTGGAAACTACATTGGCAAGGCTCCTCAGTCTGAGGGCTGTGCTTCCAGTGCCCAAGTCTCAAGAAAATATGGGTTGATATTCCATTTATTTTATTGTGCCCAAGAAGGAGGGTTCCTTTTGTCCCATCCTGGATCTCAAAGGTGTCAGCCGTTATCTGCAGATGACGTCTTTTTCAAGGCAACATCGTTCAGTAATAATGACTGTACAGTCAGGAGTTTCTGACCTCTTTGGTTCTGTCTGAGGTGTACCTTCATATTCCCATCCAACTAGAGTGTTAACGCTTTCTGCAGTTCATAGTTCTGGGACGCCATTATCAGTTCTGGGCTCTGCCCTTTGGTCTGGCCACTCCCCTAAGGACCTTTTTCCAAAGTTATGGTGGTAGTGGTGGCAGAATTGAGAGAAGATGGGATCCTTGTGCACCTGTATTTGGTTGACTGGCTGATTTGTGCAAAGTTGCTGGAAGAGAGCTGCAGAGTGACCCACAATGTGATCTCCCTGTTGCAGGAGCTTCTCTGGGTAGTGAACCTGGCCAAGAGCCATCTTCAGTCTGTCCTCGTTGGAATACCTCAGGGTTCGGTTCAACACGAGGCAGGGCAAGGTTTTCCTGCTGGAAGCACATATTCAGAAGTTGATAACACAGCTCCGTCTGTTATTGAACACTCTTCGTCTGACTGTATGGTCCTACCTGCAAGTACTTGGCTTAATGGCGGCGACCCTGAAAGTGGTTCAGTGGGCAAAGGCGCATATGCATCCTCTTCAGCACTTCCTGCTGTCTTGATGGCATCCACAGTCTCAGGCCTATATGATTTGGCTCTTTCTGCTGATGGAAGTCTCCTCCCAACTGCAGTGGTAGCTGCAGGCAGATCATCTTAAAGAAGGGAATTTCCCTAGCGCCACTTGACTGGCTAGTACTGACAACAGATGTGAGCCTCCTTGGTTGTGGAGCTCACTGTCAGTGGCTGATGGCGCAAGGGTGTTGGAATATAGAGGAGTTTCTTTGGAACATCAATTGTCTGTAAGCCAGGGTTGTCCAGTTGGCATGTTTGCAGTGTACAGACAGGCTGCATAGTCGATCGGTCCGGATAATGTTGGACAGTGCAACTACTGTGGCTTACATCAATCAGCAGGGTGGAACCAAGAGCCAGCAAGTGTCGCAGGAAATAGATCAGCTTATGGAATAGGCAGAAGTGCATCTCCCAATGATCTCAGCATCAGACATAGCAGGAAAAAATAATGTAAGCAGTTTATCAGCAGGGAGGGTCTGGACTCAAGAGAATGGTTCTTGTCACATGAGGCATTTCAGCTGATTCTGGATTGCTGGGATATTCCCCATTCCTAGACCTCCTGGCAACGTCTTGCAAAGCGAAATTTCGCAGTTCTTCAGTCACAGGAGAGATCCGAAGTCATTGGAGATCAATGCCCTAGTGCAGGAGTGGCCGGAAGACAAGTTGCTGTATGCCTTTCCTCCATGGCCCATGTTGGGCAAATTGATCTGAAGAATTGAGTGCCATAGTGGGATGGTGCTCTTAGTTGCTCCAGATTAGCCCAGGAGACCTTGGCATGTGGATTTGCCACGGTTCCCCTTTGACATCCAGTACACAGGAACCTGCTACGTCAGGGTCTGGTTCTTCATGAAGATACGACTTGGTTTTGTCTTACGATATGGCCCTGAGAGGGCTCGATAGATGAAACATGAATACTTAGTGGCAGTGATTTCCACTTTGCTTAGGGCTAGAAAGTTCTCCACTTCCTTGGCCTATGTGTGAGTTTGGTGAGTGTTTTAAGGCCTGGTTGTGAGGATCGAGGTAGTCTTCCTCATTCAGCCAAGATTTTGTTTATTTTGGAATTTTTGCAGGATGGCTTGAATAAACGTTTGGCCCTTAATTCCTTAAAAGTATGGGTAGCAGCTCTCGCATGTTTCAGGGGTAAGGTGAACGGTGGTTCCTTGTCGACATCCTGATGTGACCCGTTTCCTGAAAGGAGTGAAACATCGTAGTCTTCCCTTGCGGTTTCCAGTACCCTTATGGAGTCTAAATTTGGTCTTGGATTTCTTAGTGGGTCGTACATTAGACCAATGTGTAGCCTGTCCTTATGGTTCTTGACCTTGAAAACAGTTTCTGCGTGGAGTGTTTACGAGCTGCAGGCCTTGTCTTGCCGGGACCTTTTTCTCCGGGTGTCTCCAGGGGGCAATACAGCTGCGTACTGTTCCTTCTTTTTTACCGAAGGTGGTCAATGAATTTCACTTGAATCAGTCCATATCCCTGACGTCTTTGGACAGAGAGAGAGAGAAACATGAGGGATACATTGTCTGGAATCTGGAGGTTACTGAGCCTTTACAGAAAATGATCGCCTGTTTGTTCTTCACGGTGGTACTAAACAAGGAGAACTGGCCTTGCAGGATCCAGTAGCCTTCTGGATTAAGGAGGTAGTCATGACAATATACATTAGTTAATGGCTGGCCAGCATCAATCAAGTTAAAGCTTATTCCACTAGGGCTCAGGCAGTGTCATGGGCGGAGGTTAGGTTGCTGTCTCCTGTTGACATTTGCCGAGCTGTGACATGGTCCTCCTTATACACCTTTTCCAGGCTTTATTGTCTAGATGTGCAGGCCCAGGAGGACATAGCCTTTGCACGTGTGGTTTTTGACTGGACCGCGGGCAGCCTCCTGCCCTATTTGGGAGTAGCTTGGGTACATCCCACTTGTTCTGGATTCTTCTTACTGGATGCTAAAATGAGAAATTACTACTTGCCTGATAATTTCCTTTTCTTTAGGAGGGTCAGATTTATCCAGGTCTTTCCTCCCTTGGCTGCTGAATGATTGTAGTATGGTCCTCCTGTGTGACTACATATCACAGGGATTACTGGGAAGTGTTAGCCCAGTCCATAGACTGTTATTACATTCTTATCTGAGCTCAGTGTTGCCGGTTGGCCAAGTATCAAGCTTTTTGCTAGTCTGTCCACAATTGCTTTTGAAAAGAATCCTGGCAGGCTGATGTCACTGTAGGGGTATAATATATATTGTAACATCAGTTTTCTGTCTCCGTCTTCTGGTAGAGGTGCATAACCCACTTGTTCTGGATTCATCTAACTGTCCTAAAGGAAATTATCAGGTAAGTAGTAATTTCTCATTTCTTCTCATGAGCCTCTACATATTCCTCTCCCCTTCACCTCTTGAGTCTTACAATCCTGTATTTGCACGTCCTTCTTTCACTTTTGTATAAAAAAAAAGCTTATTGCCCTTTTTTTTTTTTTTTTGTTTACTGTATTGGCTATTTTTCTTCCATTTCTGCCTTGTTCTCCAGACTACTTTCCCAGCTTATCTTTCCTGCTCCAGATATTACCTGTATTTGTCTTTCTGTGATCCCTTTTAGTTTGAATGCTAACATTTTTTTTTCTCAACTTTTTATCCCCCATTTTAGAAAACCACACTTTTTTCCCTCTTAACTTTAACTAAAAGCTTTGTTTCCCTTAATATCTCCTTTTAGTTTTGCCTACTGCTTTTCTACTTCTCTTATCCCATCCAGTTAATAACTCCTTGAGATATCTGCCCTCTTCCCCCATCTTTATAAATTTAGTTTTTGTAAAGCACCAGGACCCTTGCCTTTGAATGAGCCACCACGTCTTGTGCTCTAATACTGACCTACGCAATCCAATGATTACTGGATTCGAGGTGATTCTCCACTATTAAATCAGAAAAGCTCTCCATTTATAAGCACTTGGTCCAGTATTGCCCCCCTGGGGAGAGGAGTCCTAGCCACTGCACAACCTTGCCATCTAGTGGCCAGATCTAGGGCTTACTATCTTAGGGTTCTGGGAGGAGCTCCTGTGCAATGGTTTTCAAACCTGTCCTGAAGGTCCCCCCAGCCAGTTAGGTTTTCAGGATATCCAGAAAAATATGCATGAAGGAGATTTTCTTGCTTTCTTATGCTTTCATTGCCTGCACATTTTATCTCGTATGTATTTGTTGTGGATATCCTGAAAATCTGACCGGCTGGGATCTCTCAAGATAGGTTTGGAAACCACTACTCTAGTGCATTGTGCCTAGGATTTTGCTATAATAATTGGGGTAAGTTGGGTGGGGATATAAAATTGCAGAGAGAAATCCATGGGTAGTTGTGAGTGTGAATACTGGTTCTGTGACTGACCTGGAAACTCCAAGGATCTGATGAAAGCTGCTGGGCCAAAAGAAATATATAATTAAGCTATTTTTTAAATTTGCAAGCTGTTCTCTCTGGGACAAGTCATGTTTGGAAGCAAATGGCCAATTATCTAGCTCTAACTCGTCTATTCTGACTGTGATAGTACAAATATTAATTTGACATGCCTTCAAGTGTGGCAACTCCCAGTAGTGCAGGGGAAGCTGCTTATAGAATTCATAGAAAATAGCAAGTTAGTGTTTGAGACAGGGTGAGTGATATTTCATTGTGAAATAGTGCATAGTCAATGGCAGAATATACAAGTTTTTTTCTTTTAATGCACTCTGCTGGTGGTAGCTAGTCACTTTGTCAGTTTTGTGCATTTTTCATGCAGGACCTGATTAATAAAGTTTGTGTGGTAAAAGTCAATTTAATTTAAATAAAATACATTTGATTTTAAAGTTATATATGCCTGAATCAGTAATAAAATCATGTTATTACTTCACTGAGACTGTGACATTGAAAAATGATCTTATTTATTTGAAACTTTTATATACTGGCGTTAGTGGGGACATCACACCGGTTCACATATTAACAGCAGAACAGAAAATTACATTATAACAGGGCAATGGAACTTGGGAGGGGAGAACTAGAGTGAAGCATAGAGGGATAGAGAACAAGCCACAGGGGCATTAAACAAGAAATTACAACAATTTACAGTATTGGTGGTATATACATGGAATTATATACAGTATTAGTGGTATTATACACATCAGTGACTTAGCTATTATATACATCAGTAATGGTTAGGTGCAAGAGCTGGGGGCATTTGGTGACCAGGACTATTCAGGGTAGGCTCGTTTGAATAGCCAGGTCTTCAATTTCTTCTTGAACTTGATAAGACAGGGTTCGAGGCGCAGGGTGAGGGGCATGGAATTCCAGAGGGAAGGGCCGGCAATAGAGAGGGCACGGGCGAAGGAGAGGTTTGCTGTTTTTAGGGAGGAGGGTACATGTAGTGTGCTACTATTGCGGGATCTTGTTTTGTATCTGTTAGCGATCAGGTCTGGGGTGCCCTGGAGGCTGAGGTACTTGTGCCTTAGGAAAAGAGGGGGGAAAATGGTAAATTGGCACAGCTTAATGTCAAGGCAGCAGCAAAGCGGGCTTCCATTGCAACCAACTTTGCCTACATGGTGGAAGGGGAAATAATACTGCATGGCCATGGGGAATTAATTGTTAGCATGAAACAATGTAGAGGGAAAAAGCAAGCGTGAAAAAGAAAATTGTTTACTCAGACCTCGATCTGTTCTTAAGCATTTGTCAGTTAATTATAAGCAAATGCTCTGCATATATTATAGGCAGAGGCACAAACAGGGTGTGGGAACACACATTTTAACAAAGAAATTGAGTGCATGAAACCTGGAAGTCCTAGAACAGGCACCTGCAGCTTCACATTGTCTCTCTTTAATGCTGGCTGTTTTTAGGGTGCCTGCTGAGCCCAAATCTGTCATGGTGATCCCTCAACCAGTTCAGTTTTTTTTGTTTTTGTTTTTTTTGTTTTAGGATAATCTCATTGCATATGCAGGTGAGAAATTTGCATACACTGCAAATGTATGCAAACTTCTTATGCATATTTAGTGTGGGTATCCTAAAATCCCAACTGGCTGTGGCATCACTATGGTAGGCTTGGGAAGCCTTGTTTTACAGCAATCACTAATCCACAAATTTTGAAGAATTTTAGTTTAAAAATGAGCATGTCTTTGGCAGTCCTTTTTGTAAGTCTGACATTTCATCTGAATTTTTTTTTGTATTAAATTTGAATCCAAACTTGTATAATTTTGTAAGTATGACTTTTTTATTTTTTTCATTTTGTAAAACACCACACACACCCCTTCAGAAAACTAACTTGATTAAAAAGGGCACATGTGCTTATGCCATATTTATTTACTTATGTATAATTCCTTGATCCACCTAGACTTCTTCAAGCAAGAAGCAACAACTTCAGTATAACAATAATTAAAAATCCTACAATGTAAAACAAGAACTATACCAGTTAAGATGACAAGCAGTAAAAAAAAAAAAAAAGCAACATGATTATATTCTCTATAAAATCTATTGCCCCCTTGGACCAATAATTGCAAAGGGAAAGCAAATCAACATGGCCTCCACATAAAACTAGATAAGTGCACCATAAATTACATCTGTTAAAAGTCAGGTAAGACTAGATAAGCATGGCATACATATAGTTACAAGCCATCTTAAATAACTTGTTTTCACCGTATTAATGGCAATAATTCTTTTGTTTCCTTTACACTTGGCAGTTTCCTATTTATTTTTTGTGAGTTTTTACCCTGTGTCGAGTTAATTTAAACAGCATTATTAGTACTTAGATATAAGAATTCCCCGTCCCCAAAGAGCTTACAATGTGCCTGAGGCAACGAGATATTGAGTTTCCCAAGGTCACAAGGAATGTCCATGGGGGAAGTGGGATTTGAGCCTTATTTTCCTTGTTTCTTGGCTCATTGCTCTAACCACTAGGCAACTCCTGCTCTTTTTTTGTCTTTCAGCATAATTTAGGTCTTAGAATCTGGCGCCAGAGACAATTCACAACTATCTGGGAATTTTTTCCTCCTATTTTATACCACCTCCCAACTTACTAAATCCGGTCCTTGCAGTGACGGTCCTAGGCACTCTGCACTAGAGTTACTTCTGGAGCGCTGCAATCCTGGACCCTGAATCCCGACACTTGCTGTTGTATGACTATAACCCCCTTCCCTCTGTGTTGTGAACATTGCCCCCCCTTTCCGGGGAGTGGAAATCGAGAACCAGGGATCAAACACAGATCCCTTCACATAGCAGTGCACAGCACCAGTACTGAGCTACTAGGCTAGCCCAAAGAAACATACTTCTAATGAAGTCCATATTCAGTAGGCCAGTGAGCAGCAAGTTATCTGGGTATCTCTGCCCCTCACCGGCTTACTCAATATTTTTTTTTTTCAGGGGACAAAAAATTAGGCCGGGAGCTGCCAAATTCCATACCATCCCCACCCCCAATAAAAAAAAAAAAAGGCTACTGCTGGCTCAAGAAAGTTTCTGGGTTTTGTTTTTTGTTTTTTTTTTTTTTAAATCTTAGGCTATATGCTTAATATATAGCCTAGTAGGTTTAAAGTTAATAGGATAAACATACCTGGATAACTTTAACCTTGTTCTTCACCACAACCAGATTTAACTGGCTAAACGTAGCCAGGTAGTACTGAATATCACCACTTTTTTTTTTTTTTAAGCCAGGTAAGTTTTATGTTTGGTGGAGTGAGAAACTCAAAACTTGGGGTTTGTCAGGCTAAGTTCAAACTTAGCTGAACAAAACCCTTTGAATATGGACCTCGATGTAATCTGAACTTGCTTCCTCCAGGGGATGAACAATAAAGAATAAATAAATGTGCTTTTCAACTAAGCTGGTATTCTGCTGATCCTATATACCCTGCCTCATTCTTTCTTTGGTTGCTTTTCTGTCTCTGGACCTGGCAGTATTGCTGCCCCCACACACACTTGGGTTTTATTTTCTGTTTCTCTTTTCCTAGCCCTCTTTTCACAAGGAAAACTCTTCCATGCAAGTTTAGAAGCTCTCTTTCTGTCACTAGAGGATCCTGTGAAGGAGCCAGGCAGCGTGGCGGTATCTGGCTACTTAGCAAGTGTGCAGCATGTGCTGGGAGACATCAGCAGTGTGAAGGCGCTGGAGAGTGGGGTTCAGCATCAGTCTCTGCACTACAGGGGCCTGGTAGACTGCGTGGCTGCATATAGGTAAGGATAAAATATCGCTCTTGGTTGTAAACAGGACCCCTGATTATGATGTTTATACACACAGTATCTCCCAATCGCTTATGGCAATTTTTTTTAAAGAAGTTTTCTGTTTGGTGATAACACAGTTGGTTTGAGGGGAAGAAGGAACAAGCATCTAGTGTTTTCCCTTCGCTTTCACTGTTTAATCCCGGTCATCACCAAGGCTCTGCCAATCAGTGCAGGAGTAGAGGAGTAGCCTAGTGGGTTAGAGCTTAGAGCAGTGGGCTCTGACCCAGGAAAACCAGGGTTCGAGTCCCACTATTGCTCCTTGTGACCTTGGGCGAGACACTTTACCCTCTTTCGCCTCAGGTACAAAATTAGTTTGTAAGCCCTGTGGGGATAGGGAAATATCTACAGTACCTGAATATAATCCGCTTTGATGTACATTCTGAAGTGCCAAAAAGCGGAATATAAAAAGAAAACATTTTCTTCATTAATCAGTTTGTTGGTGGATGTTTACAGCGACTACAGAAAGTTAACACCCCTTGAACATTTTCCACATTTGTGTGGTCAGTGTGTCAGATCTGCATGCATTTAAGTGAGTTTTTTCCACTCATCAACATACCATATTCCCCACACCTTTCTGGGCCAAAAATGTATGTTTGAGAAACACAGCATATACGTATCCAAAACAACACAGCTTAAATCCAGTTGGGTAAGTCTCTGCCCCCCCGAATACAAAGGTGGAAGCACCTTTGGCAGCACTTACAGTTGTGAATCTATTGGGAAAGATCTCCACTCAGATTTGTCCATATTAGACCATTCTTCTTTACAAACTTCAAGCTTGATCAGTTTCCTTGGGGAGCATCTAAGACAATAATAACTTTCAAGTCATGCCACAGATTTTTGATTGGCTTGAGGTCTGGGCTTGACTGGGCCACTCCAAGACATTGACTTTGTTTGTTCCTTAACCACTCCAGCATAGTTTTGGTTGTGTGCTTCAGGTCGACGGTCATGCTAAAAAGAGAACTTCCATCCCAGTTTCAGCTTTGTTGCAGAGAGCTGCAGGTTTTCTTTGAGGACACTTTGTACTTTTCTCCATTCATTGTCTCTTCTGCCCTGACAAGTGCCAGTTAGAACCATCCGCATTACATGAAGCTATCGCTACCATGCTTCACAGTGGGGATGGTGTTCTTTTGGATATGCTGAGTTTGCACCAAATATAACGTTTTGCTTTCAAGCCAAAAAGTTCTATTAGTTTTGTTAGACCACAGAACAACTTGCTGTAGGACTACAGTCTCCTGGAGACTTTTTGCATGCTTCAAGATAGGCTTTCTTGAGTAAATGGCTTCTTTCCTGTATACATGCAACAAATACTGTTGTCAAAGTTTACTTCCAGGATACAAGCCAAAAAAAAATGTGAACATTTGGAAGGGGGTATAGCCACTGTGTATGTAAATGAATACATGTATAGTTTTGCATACAGAAATGAAAAAAATATTTAGGGAACTTGAGTGCCAGCCACAAACGTTTAGGGACTAGGAAAATATTTTTTTCTTTTTGCTTTTTTTTTTCTTTACATTACATTAAAAACATCTTTGTAGGCCACATTTTATTTTGCTACAAATTCTCTTTCCTCTGTTAGAAGCAGGTTGTATCACAATCAGCTCTTGTTAAATGTTGACAAAACAGATTGATTCTCAGTAGATTTCCCTTATCAGATACCCCCTCAGTTTTTACTTTCAATGGACATATTTGATTGTCATGATAGATTCATCTCTTTCCATGAGACCACGTCAAATCTGTAGTTAACAAATGTAATTTTGTAAAAAGATTTGTCATTTTAAGCCATCTCTGGAACCTTCTAATTTTCGTAAAGTTCTTCAGTCATTGTTTTATCAAGCATAGGTTATTGCAATTCACTTTTTTTCTGGGCCTTCCAGCCAGCACCCTGTGTCCACTTCAGTTGATGTAGAATGCCGCCACATGTATTCTCACAGGACAAGCAGGATGGTAGTCCTCGCATATGGGTGACATCAGGATGGAGCCCAATCATGGGAAAACTTCTGTCAAAGTTTCCAGAACTTTGACTGGCCCCTTCTGGGCATGCCCAGCATGGCACCAACCCTGCAGCCAGCAGTGTCCCCCTTTTAGTCTTCTTTTTTCCACGCAGCAGTAGCCTTGCGGTAAAGGAGCTCTGAAGAGATTCCTGACAGGAATTTTCCTCATGGAATTACTAACAGTTAATTGCCCCACAGGGGTCCCCCCTCTAACTTTTCCCGGTCCGCGGTACTCCGGTAAGTTTTTACCTGTTTTTCTGTCTATTACCATTGAGTTTGGCCCTCGTGGCCTACTGGCCGTCGACCGTATCGCGGCTTGATTTTTTGCCATGGCGTCGGGGTTTCGTCGGTGCCCGGACTGTACCCGCAACATGTCTATCACAGACCCCCATAAAGTCTGTGTAATGTGCCTAGGACGCGAGCACGATGTCTTGACCTGCACCAAATGTGCCTTAATGACACCGAAGGGTCGCAAGGCCAGAATGGAGAAGATGGAACTTCTCTTCCATGCTCAAACCCCCGACTCCGTCCATTGCATCGACGTCGTCTGAACCGGCACCGTCAACTTCACGCCAGCATCGACCACCGACCGGTGACAGACCGCCATCAACAACTTCTCGGCCATAGACACCCTCCACTCCCCTCAGGATCGAGGTGATCGCAGGGAGAAACATCGCCATTGACACCATAAGACTCGGACTATCAAGGGAGCGAAATCATCGACCTCGCCATCGTCCGAGCCATTGTCAAAGAGACCCCATCCAGGAAAGGCACCGACCATTCCTGTGACCGAGTTCCCGTGGCAACCCTCACCCAATCGGGGATCGGGAGCCGCGACTCCGCCTTTAACAGTGGTCCCTCTGGCTATGCCGCTGCCTCCTTCTTCTGTTCCAGAGCCGGGGCTGCTTGCTCCAGGTCTCCGAGAAGAACTGGACCGGATGGTTCAGGAGACCATCGACAAGGCGATGCAACGTCTTCAGGTTCCTCCGGCACCGTCTGTGGAACCGATCATCGACCCGATTCCAGCAGCGCTGGCACCGCTGCTATCCAGGATGGAAGCACTTATGAGCGCTTTTCCTCCGATGGTTCCCGGGTCCTCGATGGCTCAGATGCCCTCCCCATTGACTGCGTCATCAGGAGGAGAAACACCGTTCCGCATACCTCAGCCATCTATGCCGATACGTCCCTTGCCACCGACCCATCCATCGGTGCCGATACGTCCGTTGGCGCCACAGAGTCATCCATCGATGCCTGCACCGGTACCTTCGATGCCATCATCGGTACCTCCGATAATTCCTCAGATTCCCTCGGAGCCTAGACTGGGACCTTCAGGTCTACAACCACCCTGTCCCCCTCTAGTTCCTAGAGGAGCAGGTGCTGATCCTTACGACACCTGGGGTGATGACACTTCATCAGACACCAATGATTTACCTTCACCACCTTCACCCACTGAGAGTAGGAAGCATTCTCCTCCAGAGGACCTCTCCTTTATAAACTTTGTGAAGGAAATGTCTGAATTGGTCCCCTTCCAATTGCAGACCGAACAGGATGATAGGCACAAGATGATGGAATTGCTCCAATTTCTGAATGCCCCCAAGGTAATCACATCTATACCCATCCATCAGGTCCTTCTCAAGAAGAACTGGGAACATCCTGGATCAGTTGCTCCAGTACATATGAAAGCAAACACCACCTATCTGGTACAGTCAGCCCCAGGTTTCCAAAAATCTCAGCTTGATCACCACTCGGTCGTTGTAGAGTCTGCACAAAAAAGGGCAAAGAGGTCAAAGCCTCACTCATCTGTTCCTCCTGGAAAGGAACAGAAGTTCCTAGACAACATTGGTCGCCGAGTATTCCAATGGGCCATGCTTATCTCCCGAATTGCCACCTATCAGCTTTATATGACCCAATATAACAGGGTCATTTTAAGCAGATACAGGACTTCTCAGAATCCCTGCCTCAAGAATTTCAAGAACAATTACAAACCCTAGTCAACAAGGGTTTTGAGGCAGGCAAGCATGAGATTAGAACTTCTTATGACATTTTTGACACTTCTACCAGAGTGTCTGCAGCTGCCATCTCGGCGAGGCGGTGTGCCTGGCTCAAGTCTTCTGACCTTCGCCCAGAAGTACAAGACCGGTTATCTGACCTGCCTTGTGTCGGAGATAATCTGTTTGGCAAGCAGATTCAACGGACGGTAGCAGAATTAAAAGACCATCAAGAGACCCTAAGACAGCTCTCTTTGATGCCTTCTGACTTCTCCTCAAAACAGCCTTTCAGAAAGGACTCTAAGAAGTCATTCTTTCATCCGAAGAAGTCCTACCCACCACCATCCAGATCCCGTGCCACGAGACCTTATCAAAAACCGTAGTCTCGTCAAGCCCGGAAACAAAAAACCACAAGCAGCTCCTCAGTCAGGACCTCTTCAGGTTTTTGACTTCCACTTAGAGAGCAGCAGCCACATTCCTCTGTCGCACATACAAGTGGGAGGTCGCTTGTGCCACTTCTACAACATGTGGCATCCAATCACATCCGACCAATGGGTATTGGCAATCATTGCTCAGGGTTACCATCTGAACTTTCTCACCTTGCCACTGGACTCCCCACCTCTACAGATGTGGAGATCATTCGCCCCCTCCATTCTTCTGGATCAAGAGGTTTCCCTCCTTCTCCAGTGAAGAACAATAGAAACCCGTTCCATACTCTCAGCAAGGCCTAGGGTTCTATTCCTGGTACTTCTTAATCCCCAAAAAATCGGGAGGTGTCCATCCTATTCTAGACCTACTGGCACTCAACAAGTACCTTCAACGAGAAACGTTCAAGATGGTCACCTTGGGATCACTTCTGCCTCTTCTACAAAGAGGAGACTGGCTCTGCTCTCTGGACCTCCAGGACGCATACACCCACATTGCGATAACTCCAGCTCATCGCAAGTACCTGAGGTTTCTAGTAGGCCCCAAGCACTATCAATATCGAGTGCTCCCATTCGGCCTAGCGTCTGCGCCATGAGTCTTCACAAAATGCCTCGTAGTTGTCGCAGCCTTCCTCAGAACCCAAGGTGTTCACGTCTACCCCTACCTGGATGATTGGTTAATCCGGGCTCCCACTCAGCAATCTGCTCTGTTGTCCCTCAATCTAACCTTACACACTCTAATTTCGCTAGGATTTCTCGTCAATTATGACAAATCCTACTTAGTCCCATCTCAAACCTTATCATTCATTGGGGCAGACTTGGACACCTTACAGGCAAAGGCTTTTCTACCTCGACAACGAGCTCTGACTCTTGCATCCCTTGCTCACCAGCTGCAGTCTCAGCACTCCGCGACTGCACACCAATTTCTTGTACTCCTCTGCCACATGGCATCCTCAATCCGTGTCACACCAATGGCCCGCTTGGCCATGAGACTCATGCACTGGACTCTGAGATCTCAATGGACTCAAGCTCTTCAGCCTGTGCAGCCATTGTCTGCATAACCAACTCACTCAGTCTGTCTCTCGCCTGATGGAAAAATCAGACCAATCTCCTCCAGGGATTGCTCTTCCAGGCTCCAAATCCTCAAATTATTCTCACCACAGATGCTTCCAACCTCAGGTGGGGAGCCCATGTAGCCAATCTGCAGACACAAGGCTCTTGTTCTCCAGAGGAGGACAAACACCAAATAAATTTCCTGGAACTTCGAGCAATCAGATATGCTCTCAGGGCTTTTCAGGATTGCCTCTCAAAGTCATCCTGATTCAGACTGACAACCAGGTGGCAATGTGGTACATCAACAAACAGGGAGGCACAGGCTCCTTCCTTCTGTGTCAGGAAGCTGTGCAGATTTGGGAGGAAGCTCTCTCCCATTCGATGTACCTCAGGGCGACCTGGTTACCGCACGTGGACAATATGTTGGCAGACAAGCTCAGTCACGCCTTTCAACCGCACGAGTGGTCTCTCAACCCCTCGGTAGTGAACTCCATCTTCCAACAATGGGGATATCTTCGGATAGACCTCTTTGTGTCCCCACAGAACCACAAAGTGGAGAACTACTGCTTTCTCATTCGCAGCAAACACTCAACCCAGAGACGCATTCTCTCCCTCTCATGGGCAACCGGTCTGCTTTATGCATTCCCTCCACTTCCTCTTCTCATGAAGTTACGTCAGGACAAGGGAACCATGATCCTGATAGCACCTCACTGGCCACGCCAAGTGTAGTTTCCAATACTGCAGGATCTCTCCATTCGCAGGCACATTCCATTGGGAAAGGACCCACTTCTGATCACTCAAAACGATGGGTGCCTACGACATCCCAATCTTCAAGCCTTGTCCCTGACAGCATGGATGTTGAAAGGTTAATCCTTCAACAACTTAACCTTTCTGAGCCAGTTTCCCGTGTCTGGATTGCTTCACGGAAACCTACGAGAAAAGCTTACTCTTACAAATGGAAAAGGTTCACGTCATGGTGCTCTTCTCAGTCCCTTGACCCCTTTTCCTGACCAATCCCGGAATTTCTGGACTATCTGTGGATCTATCAGAGTCAGGTCTTAAGACTTCCTCCATTAGAATGCATGTCAGTGCGATAGCCGCCTTCCATAAAGGTGTCGGGGATGTCTCTATATCAGTACAGCCCCTTGTAACACGTTTTTTGAAGGGCTTGCTCCACATCAAGCCCTCGTTACGTCCTCCGGCCCCTTCTTGGGACCTTAATCTAGTTCTGGGTCAGCTCATGAAATCACCATTCAAGCCTCTTCACTCTTGTGAACTTCGATATTTATTTATTTATTTATTTTATTTATTGTTGAGTTTTATATACCGTCATTCAGTGAAGCCATCATAACGGTTTACAAGATTCAAGTTGTAATTTTCTTAACAATTGTGAAAAAAAGGTATAACAGGATGCATATAAAACAGTGGTTAAACATTACCAGTCTAGAAAAGACGCAGGGTGTTGGTTGGAGACAAGTTGATGCTGTCTGCTACCTTTTCTGTGATATTTAGCCATGATGTCGTTGCATCTTCGGAGTTTGATAGATTTATGTTAATTAGTTCAGCTTGAAGGGTTTTCTGTAGGAGTTCAGTGTTGAAAGGAGGACGGTAAGTTATTTTGTTTGGAATGTTTTGAGGTGGGTTAAGGTTGATGGATAAGTTGGCGTGGATTAGGTGGTGGTCAGACCAAGGTATATCTGTGGTGTGGATGTTTTTTGATTGCCAAGTTTGTGTTGATAAAGATGAGGTCGATGGTGTGACCTGCTTTGAGTTGGAGTTTCAATTATTTGCTTTAGATGTAGTGTAGATAGGGCATCACTAATAGTTTGTCAGGTTTTTGAGTGGGTGAGTTAAAGTGTATGTTGAAGTCACCTAGGATGATGATAGGTTTGACTGATATGTTATTCATGATAGATTCAATTAGTGGTGAGCAGTTTTTTTCAAGTGCTCCTGGGGGGACAGTAAGCGAGGCAGATCTGTAGTTTTGGTGAATCAAATAGGGCAATTTCGAAAGGTGCAGAAATGTTTGCTGGACAAGGTGTCAGTTGAAGGGTTTTTTTTAGCAATTAGCATTAAACCACCTCCTTTTTTTCTTTTTCTGGGAATTGAGAAGGTATTGTATTCCTGGTTGCATAGTTGGTTAATTATAGAAACATAGAAATGACGGCAGAAGAAGACCAAATGGCCCATCTAGTCTGCCCAGCAAGCTTCACACACATTTTCTCTCATACTTATCTGTTTCTCTTAGCTCTTGGTTCTATTTCCCTTCCACCCCCACCTTTAATGTAGAGAGCAGTGATGGAGCTGCATCCAAGTGAAATATCTAGCTTGATTCGTTAGGGGTAGTAGCCGCCGCAATAAGCAAGCTGCACCCATGCTTATTTGTTTTACCCAGACTATGTTATTAGCCCTTATTGGTTGTTTTTCTTCTCCCATGCCGTTGAAGCAGAGAGCCATGCTGGATGTGCATCGAAAGTGAAGTATCAGGCACATTTGGTTTGGGGTAGTAACTGCCGTAACAAGCCAGCTACTCCCCGCTTTGTGAGTGCGAACCCTCTTTTCTTCTCCCCTGCCGTTGAAGCAGAGAGCTCTGCTGGATGTGTGAAGTATCAGTTTTTCTTCTCCCCTGCCGTTGAATCAGAGAACTTTGCTGTATATGCATTGAAAGTGAAGTATCAGGCTTATTTGATTTGGGGTAGTAACCGCCGTAACAAGCCAGCTACTCCCCTCTTTGTGAGTGTGAATCCTTTTTTTCCACATTTCCTCTTGCTGTTGAAGCTTAGAGCGATGTTGGAGTCACCGTAAGCCTGTGTATGTTTATTTAATAAGGGTATTGACTCCAGGCAGTAGCCGTCATTCTGGCGAGTCACCCACTCTTCATTGGCAGCCTCTTGACTTTATGGATCCACAGTGTTTATCCCACGCCCCTTTGAAGTCCTTCACAGTTCTGGTCTTCACCACATCCTCCGGAAGGGCATTCCAGGCATCCACCACCCTCTCCGTGAAGAAATACTTCCTGACATTGGTTCTGAATCTTCCTCCCTGGAGCTTCAAATTGTGACCCCTGGTTCTGCTGATTTTTTTTCCTTCGGAAAAGGTTTGTCGTTGTCTTTTGATCATTAACACCTTTCAAGTATCTGAAAGTCTGTATCATATCACCTCTGCTCCTCCTTTCCTCCAGGGTGTACATATTTAGATTCTTCAATCTCTCCTCATACGTCATCCGATGAAGATCCTCCACCTTCCTGGTCGCCCTTCTCTGTACCGCCTCCATCTTGTCTTTGTCTTTTTGAAGGTACGGTCTCCAGAACTGAACACAGTACTCCAGGTGAGGTCTCACCAAGGACCTGTACAAGGGAATAATCACTTCCCTTTTCTTACTCGATATTCCTCTCTCTATGCAGCCCAGCATTCTTCTGGCTTTAGCTATCGCCTTGTCGCATTGTTTTGCCGACTTCAGATCATTAGACACCATCACCCCAAGGTCCCTCTCCTGCTCCGTGCACATCAGCCTTTCCCCCCCCATCGAATACAGTTCATTCGGATTTCCACTCCCCATATGCATGACTTTGCACTTCTTGGCATTGAATCTCAGCTGCCATATCTTCGACCACTCTTCCAGTTTCCTTAGATCCCGTCTCATTCTCTCCACTCCTTCCGGCGTGTCCACTCTGTTGCAGATCTTAGTGTCATCCGCAAAAAGACAAACCTTACCTTCTATCCCGTCCGCAATGTCGCTCACAAAGATATTGAACAGGACCGGTCCCAACACCGATCCTTGCGGTACACCACTTAAAACCGCTCTCTCTTCAGAGAAGGTTCCATTTACCATCACACGTTGTCTTCTGTCCGTCAACCAATTTGCAATCCAGGTCACCACCTCGGCACTCACTCCCAAGCTTCTCGTTTTATTCACCAGTCTCCTGTGCGGAACCGTATCAAAAGCTTTGCTGAAATCCAAGTATATGATATCGAGTGCTCTTCCTCTATCCAATTCCTTGGTTACCCAGTCAAAAAAGTCAATCAGATTTGTCTGACAGGATCTTCCTCTGGTGAATCCATGCTGCCTCTGGTCCATCAATTCTCCGGACTGTAGATAGTTCACTATTCTCTCTTTCAACAGTGACTCCATTACTTTTCCCACCACTGAAGTGAGGCTAACTGGTCTGTAGTTACCAGCCTCCTCTCTGTTCCCACTCTTGTGAAGAGGGACCACCACCGCTCTTCTCCAATCACTCGGCACCACTCCCGTTTCTAGGGATCTATTGAACAGGTCGCACAGCGGTCCCGCCAGCACATCTCTGAGCTCCCTCAGCTCCCTCAGTATCCTTGGATGAATCCCATACGATATCCCGTACGATATCTCACATGGAAAGTGATTTTCCATTTGGCTATCACTTCAGCTCACAGAGTTAGTGAATTGCAGGCTCTAGTTACCTATCCACCTTACACTAAACTCTTCCAGGACCGGGCAGTACTCCGCACTCACCCTAAATTCTTACCTAAGGTAGTTTCAGATTTTCATCTTAATCAATCCATCATACTACCTACCTTTTTTCCCAGGCCCCATGCCAACCCAGGAGAACAGGCTCTGCATACCCTTGACTGTAAATGGGCTCTAGCGTTTTACCTAGACAGTACAGCAACCCATAGGGAAAGCACTCAATTGTTTGTCTCTTTCCACCCAAAGAAGTTAGGGAAGCTTGTGGGTAAACAGACTCTCTCCTCCTAGTTGGCGGACTGCACATCCTTTTGCTACCAGTAAGCGGGCATTCCATTTCAAGACCATGTTAAAGCACACTCTGTAAGGGCCATGGCGACTTCAGTAGCACACCTACGATCGGTGCCGCTTCCTGACATTTGCAGGGCTACCACCTGGAGTTCCCTCCACACTTTGCAGCCCACGATTGCTTGGACAAAGCCGGAAGACAAGATTCCATCTTCAGCCAATCTGTCCTTTGTAACCTGTTTACAACGTGACGTACCAATACCCTTCCACCTGCCCGGTGGGGTTCAGGATGCCCTCTACCAAATTCCACCCCAGTTGTTGTGCCTCTTACACGGCTTTGGGTACATTTGGTGCATGTTTGGATATCCTCAGCTCGGTACTCACCCATATGTGAGGACTACCATCCTGCTTGTCCTGTGAGAAAGCAAATGTTGCTTACCTGTAACAGGTGTTCTCACAGGACAGCAGGATGTTAGTTCTCACGAAACCCACCCGCTGCCCCGCGGTGTTGGGTTCATAACGTTTTGTTTTATTTTTCGGCACTGCCTGTAGCTTTCAAATAAGATTGAAGGGGACCCCTGCTGGCTGCAGGGTTGGTGCCATTCTGGGCATGCCCAGTAGGGGCCAGTCAAAGTTCTGGAAACTTTGACAGAAGTTGTCCATGATTGGGCTCCATCCTGATGATGTCACCCATATATGAGGACTAACATCCTGCTGTCCTGTGAGAACACCTGTTACAGGTAAGCAACATTTGCTTTCTCACAGCTATAAATCTCCACGACCATGTGACTCCAGTATTAGTCATTTTATTGGCTTTCTGTGCATACACTACAAAGTAGCTGCCATTATATTCAGTGTATTAACAGATTATGATAGTCCAAGGATTAATTCAACCTACAGAATATTCACTCCTGCATGGTCTTTGTTCCTCTAGCGAAAATTTGTTAGGTTTGAAATGTTTCATTCTGTTTTAAAATTTTGTTTTAGTTGCTTTATATACAGAAGCCTTCAGTTGTACACAAATTGTGTATTATGTGTATAACTTCCAAATACAGGATCCCTGTACCACAGGCTCAGACCAACAGCCCAAGTAAACTTTCAGATTTAAGAAACCATGCATTAAGCCTGTTGTCCTCTCTCTGCATTGGAGATTTAAATAGAGCAGCGCACAATTTTAAGGCGCATGCACATTTTTTTTGCACACAGATCTTGCTGCATTGATTGTAAAGTCTATATGCAAAAAAATATGCACACGTTGGGTAAAACTGTGTGTGCAGCCCAGGGCACATTATTACATTCAGGCTAGTGATGGTTCTTTTCCATCAGTTGAACATTTTAGTGCAGATGTTTACTTGCGGTATTTAATCTGATTTCCTACAATTCTCCTGAAACTCAGTAGCCATGTTTAGAATACTATGGCCACTCTGTAGATTGCTCTGTTCCTATCCTCCTTTGTTTTTCTGGATCTATCTACTACTTTTTGTCTTGATTTTCCTTTGTGTCTTTGATCAGCAATGGGAAAGTAAAAAATTAGCAGATGAGATCAAAAGAGCCAAGAATATATTTGTCTTATTTAGTAGCATATTGGTTACCTGTAATTTTATTAAGATTAAAAAAAATCTCTTGCCTCATTCTGCAGAGATAAGTTGTGCGTGATTGACTGGAAGACCTCTGAGAAGCCAAAGCCATCTTTACGAGACACATTTGACAACCCATTGCAGGTTGCTGCGTATGTTGGGGCCATAAACCACGATGATAATTATAATTTTCAGGTCAGTATATACAGAAGACCTGGAGAGTACATCGGTACTTTGTCTTAAAACACAGAGTCAAAATAGTACAATTTTTTTGTGTCCTTTTTCAAGGTACTTGCATAAAGATTACCTCTGATGCTTAATGGGGCAGTTTGTCTCTGTGTGTTACAGATTATTGCTACATTTTCAGCGCCTTTCTAAAATGCAGTTTCTCAGTTTTTAACTATCAGCATTCTTATGCTTGTAAATCCCAATTTGAGGTGGATTCTTTGTAATAAATCTTTTTTTTTTTAATTAACTATTTTTATTGCTGTAGATACAATCCAATATCAGGAAAATATATTACACGCCAACCAAAACACCATATGTAAAACAGAGACACACAATACAATAAGGCAAGCGTAATGTCATACAGCAAAGATAAGTTTAGAAACTTTAGAACCCTTCTTCCCTCCCCCCTCCCCCTCCCAACATGCCTAGTCCAGAATAAGTTAAGAGTCCAAGCTAGCATAATTTGTCAAAATTCAAGGCCGATGCAGGTAGGTAAAAAGTTCAAAAAGATCAATATAAGGTAGCAATCCTCTCAATCAGATGTAAAAGTCAATGGTCGCCAGGTAATGTAGGCTCCCCATACCCGATGGAACTTGGCAAGTCGGTGATACTTCAGGGCTGTGAGGCGATATAAAAGACACGTCCCATCCAGGCGTCTTAGTAGTTCCTCCGCCGTGGGTGGCTGAGGTCTTTTCCAGTGATAAGCTATCTCCATTCTTGCAGCTATGCACACTTGGTATAGTAGGGTCTGCTCGGATGTCTGGAGGCCATCTATAGTTCCAAACAAAAGCGCCTGCTCTTTGGTAAGGAGGCAAGGAGCTTGTATGAGTTTCGAGAGTAATGTAGACACGTAAGACCAAATTGCTTGAATACTTGAGCAGTCCCACCACATGTGAATAAATGTACCGGGCTGCGAACAGTTCCGCCAGCATTGTGGTTGTACACGAGGGTAGCACTTGTGCAGACGTACGGGTGTCAAATGCCAGCGGTACAGTATCTTATAATTAGCTTCAATGATCCGGGAGGAGACATTGCCACGCGAGAGCTTAGAGAAGATCGCCAGCCACTCTTCTTCGGAAATGTCTCTCTGTAGGTCAAGTTCCCAAGCTCTCATATGGGGATGTCTAATAAATGAGCCGGATCCCAGAATCCGATATAATTTAGATATCATTCCTCCGATTGGACGTGTGGACGTACAGTATCCTTCGAAAAGGGAGCGGGTTGTAGACAATCCACCTTCGTGTTGTATGTGCTGGATGAAGTGGCGTAGCCGCATGTAGGCGAGAAATTCTCTCGATGGAAGCTGGTAAGAGGCCTGTAATGCCGAAAAGGATAGGATGGAGTTCTGAAGCATAATATGGCCAAATCTATAAATGCCCTTTGCTTTCCAGGTATCGTACGCCATCGATGGAAGACCCGCCGGGAATGTAACGTTATGAAATAGAGAGGATATGGAAAAGTAATCCGTATGGCCCACCAATTTATGTTTCCACTGCTTCCAGATATTATAGGTTTGTCGTGTGCAGGGCATCAATCTAGTGTCCGGCCGCCACGTCTTGGCGGGCTGCCAAGGGAGAGATGCAATAGCCATCGGAGCCATCCATTCCTGCTCCAGGGCTACCCAGGATTTTGGGCTGGAGGTGCAGTGCCAGTCTAGGATAGGACGAATCTGCGCCGCTGCGTAGTACCAGGGCAAATTAGGCAAACCCAGGCCCCCTGTTAACTTAGTCTGGTACAGAATCTTCTGGGCAACGCGTGGGGGTCTGTGCCTCCACAAGAACCGCAGCAGCTTCCTCTGCCAAAGGAGTAATACAGTGCGCGGAATCATCACCGGGAGCGTCTGAAAGAGGTATAAAAGTTTGGGAAGTATGGTCATCTTGATAGTTGCCAGTTGTCCAATCCATGTAAGAGGGAGTGAAGTCCATTTGTCCATATCTGATTCAATTTGTTTAAATAACGGAGTATAATTAAGGTTATAAAGGTCAGAGAGATCGTTACTTAAATAAACCCCTAGATACTTAAGCTTAGTTTTGAAGCCCACCGGAAAGCATGAGACGCCTTTAAGGAGTGGACCATAGCTGGCGGGCAGGAAATGTTCAAGATCTTGGACTTTTCCCAGTTAATTTTAAAGCCCGATAACGCACTGAAATGTGCTAGGTCCGCTTCTATTTGGGGGAGGGATGTAGCTGGGCTACTTACAGTAAATATAATATCGTCAGCAAACAGGGATAGTTTTGATTCATATGACCGATATGTAAAGCCTTGCACATTCTTATTACGGCGGATGGTAATGGCTAGGGGTTCTAGAAATATGGCGAACAATAAGGGTGACAGAGGGCACCCCTGCCTAGTGCCCCGCCTAACTGGGAAGGAAGCAGTATATCTACCATTTATTTTCAAGCTAGCAGATGGCTCATGGTATAAAGCTTGAAGCCAGTTATGGAAGGAAGGCCCGAAGTCCATAGCTTGCAGTGTGTGAAATAAGAAGGGCCAATGGACCATGTCAAAGGCCTTCTCTGCGTCGATGGCCAGTAACAAATGATCCAAGCGGTGGTGTGTGGCCCCCCATATGACATCCAGGATTTTATGCACATTGTCACTGGCCATCCGACCAGGAATAAAACCAGCCTGGTCAGGATGAATAATACGGGATAGGAAAGTATTCATTCTATCAGCAAGGATTTTAGCTAAAATTTTGAGGTCCAGATTGATCAGAGATTGGGCGGTACGATGCGCAAAGCGCGGGGTCTCGCCCCGGTTTAGCAATTATGGTGATACCCGCTGAATTGGAATCTAAGTGTAGCAGCCCTCCGCCCCTTAAAAAATTAAAGTGGCTCTGTAAGTATGGCACTATAGTATAGCTGAAAGTTTTATAAAATTTGGCGGTGAGGCCATCGGGTCCCGGTGCCTTTCCCACCTTCAGAGATTTGATGACACCCAGAATCTCAAGGGATGTAATTTCTGCATTTAAACTCTCTTGCATGTCAGGGGTAAGGCGGGGCAGTGGGAGAGCTTGAAGATATTGAACTATATCTGCAGACTGGATATGGGATTCCGCCGAATAAAGGTCTTGGTAAAATTTAAGAAATTGCCGTGCAATGGCAGAATTGGTAGTTTCAAGTTGTCCTGACCCATTTTTAATTTTGAGGATGTGGTTCTGGAATGACTGTTTTTTCAATTGTTGGGCCAGGATTCGTCCAGCTTTGTTCCCTCCCTCAAAGTGTGTTTGTCTGGAAAGGCTTAACGCATGAGAGATACGGTCCAACTCCAACCTATACAGGTCATCTCTTGCTTTGGTAAGTTGCGTCAAAAGCTTTTTAGATCTGGTTAAGCTATGCCACGTTGTGAGGTCTAAAATCTGCGCCCTCAGCTGGGAACAGGCTGCCTCCCTCTTCCACTTTAGATAAGAGGAGTGGGAAATGAAGTGGCCTCTGATGTAAGACTTAAAACAGTCCCACACCACGATCGGTGAAGAAACAGACCCATTATTTCGCAGAAAGAACTCCTGAATAAGCTGTATAGTAGATTGGGTAAACATAGGATCATGCAATATAGAGTCATTCAGGCGCCAGTACTTGGTCCCGTGATCACCCGCCGGCAACTGAATCTGCAGGGAGACTGGTGCATGGTCAGACCAGGATATGATTCCAATATCTGACTTCTTTAACATATGAGATAAATTTTTGTCCACCATTAGATAATCTATTCGTGAATAGGAGTCATGAGGCTTAGAATAGAAAGAGAATGATCGTGAGTGAGGAAAAGAAGCCCTCCAGGAGTCTATTAGATTGTGCTCAGCCTTAAGAGCCTTGATATGTACAGGTGCCGTATGAGATGCCCCCTTGGAGGTATCAAGGGGAGGGGACAGTGTGACATTGAAATCACCTCCTCTTTGTAATAATTCTTTTAAGTAAGTTTAAAGAAAAGTATAGAATTGGTATGCACCTCTAGAGAGGAAGGTTAGAAATAGTTCAGGGTGTGCTGCTGCATCCTTTCTTAGCTGGACAAAGACAACTCATGCATGACTTTTTTGCACTGAAGGCCAGTAGTAGATAACACTACTGTTTGTATGCTGTTTGCATCCTGGCTTTGTCATATGCTCTTATTTTGTCAGTTTGTGGGTTTGTTCTGAATACATGTTTAATAAGCGGTTGTTATATTGTAACCATGGTTAATAATAAAGATATTTCCAACAAAAAAAAGATCTGGATAAGTTCCTGGAGAAGTCCATAAACTGCTGTTAATCAATAGAGAATACCCACTGCTTGTTGCCAGCATTAGTGGTATGGGTTGTATTTAATGTTTGGGTACTTGCCAGGTACTTGTACTTGGATTGGCCACTGCTGGAGAGAGGATACTGGACTTGATGGACCCATGGTCTGATGCAATATGGCATACCTTATGTTCTTATGTTAGTTGTATCCAATCCACAAGGAGTGCAAAGAAGCTGTAGGTCCAACAATTTTATCATCAAAAAAGAAATTTATTGAAGCTTTTAGATAGGCAACTCCTATTCTCCAAAACCTTGTGGATTGGATACTGTATTTTGGAGTGCTGCCTTGCTCCTTCTTTATATTAGGATATCTTATGTTAAAGTTGGCCATCAGTACTTTGTATCAACCACTCTTCTTTCAAACCCGTATCGCCGCTTATCAATTTTACATGACCCAGTACAACCGCAATCTCTGGACATGAGTCCAGGATTTTGCGGAGGGCCTTCCCCAGCAACAGCAGGAGGCCCTCTCCGCCATCGCCCTGTTGGGTCTTGATGCGGGGAAACACGAGGTGAGTTCCACCTATGATATTTCTGAGACAGAAGCCCGCTGAGCTGCAGTGGGCATTGGTGCCAGAAGAATGGCATGGCTCTGGGTATCTGGTTCCAGCAGAGGTCCAAGACAGGCTAGCCGTCCTCCCCTGCACAGGTGAAAACATTTTCAGGGATAAGATTCAGGATGCAGTGGCACGATTGAAGGGCCATAGTGGTACCCTTCAGCAGCTGTTTGTTAGTTCCTCGGAAGGCCCGTCCTCTGACAGAAAATCCCCCCAGGCAGGGTTCTCGGAAGCCGTTTTTTTTTATCGGCAGAGGAAGCATTATCCTCCGGCCACCCAGGCTCGTCCATCACGCACCGGTTCCTGGAGCCATCCTCTGCAACAGCGAGAGCCTAGTCCCCAGCCACGGGCTTTTGACTGGCGGCGAGGGAGCAGAAGTCAGTCAGCCGTACCCCTGGCGGCAGAGCCCTAGTCGGAGGCAGACTCATGAGCTTTGCCTGTCACTGGGAAAAGATAACATCTGACCACTGGGTCCTCTCTATCATTAGCCAAGAGTACCGTCTACATTTCAGCCGACTCCCAAAGACTTCTCCCCCATGTCCATTGTGGGGTTTGTCCGCCCACCTGGTCCTTCTTCAGGCAGAACTCTGCCCTTCTTACAGCAGGCGCGGTAGAACCAGTCCCTCGCCATCAGCAGGGCCGAGGGGTCTATTCAAAGTATTTCCTCATTCCGAAAAGGAATGGCGGTTTCCGCCCCATTCTCGACCTTAAGGCATTGAACAAATTTCTCGTAAGAGAAAAGTTCAAGATGGTCTCTCTGGGCACCCTGATCCCGTTCCTCAGAAGAGGAGACTGGCTTTGCCCCCTCGATCTCAAGGAGGCTTACACACATTGGGATTATCCCCAACCACTAGAAGTACCTCTGCTTCATGGTAGGGAAAGCACATTATCAGTACAAAGTGATGCCCTTCAGGCTGGCATTGGCCGTTCCACGTTTTTTCACCAAATGCTAGGCAGTGGTGGCCGCCTACCTCAGGCGTTGCTCGGTCCATGTGTTCCCGTACTTCTCCAGGTCGCATCTCTGTCCATTCCTTCAGTTGGATTTCATAGGTGTCAGGCTAGGCACAGCACAAGTGAAAGCTTTTCTGCCCAGAGATCAGGCAATCGCCCTTGCCTCACTGGCTACCCTTGTCCACAACAGTCTGAGAGTACCAGCCCGCCTTCTGGTCTGCCTACTGGGCCACATGGCAGCCTCCATCCATGTGGTGACTCTGGCTTGCCTCTGCATGAGGCGCGCCCAATGGACCTTGCGGTCCCAGTGGCGGCAGGCATCTCAGGATATCGAGGTTCCGATCACAATTAAGGACCATCTAAGAGCATCTCTGTCCTGGTGGGAAGATCTTTCCAACCTGGAAAAAGGACTTCCCTTCCAGCCTGCTCTGCCCTAGGTGACAGTGACCACCAATACATTCCCCCCCCCCCCCCCCAGGGCTAGGGAGCCCATGTGAATGGTCTCCATACGCAGGGCCTCCAGACCACCGCCAAAGCACTCTGTCTGAGTTGTCGACCAAGGAAGTTCTTATCCGGACGGATAACCAGGTTGCGATGTGGTACATCAACAAACAGGGAGGCATGGGCTCGGCCCTCCTCTGCTGCAAAGCAGTGCAAGTGTGGGCCTGGGCCCTGTCTCAAGGGATGTGTCTACAAGCGACCTACCTGCCAGGTCACCTCAACTTGCTGGTGGACCGCCTAAGCTAGTCCTTCCAGCCACACGAGTGGTCCCTCAACCCAGAAGTAGCAGCCGAGCTCTTCCACTGGTGGGGGTATGCTAGATGTGGATCTCTTCGCCTCCCCTCACAACCACAAGGTGAGCAGGTTCTGCTTCCTGGTAGTGGGGAGCGGCCATCCAGCCTGCGATTCCTTCTCCCTTTGCTGGGGGAAGGGCCTCCTGTATGCATACTCCCTCTGCCGCTCCTCTTTAATGCCCTGCTGAAGCTCCAGCAGGACAGAGGGACCATGATAATCATGGCACCTTCTTGGCCTCGATAGGTCTGGTTCCCACTTCTGTGCGGACGGCGCCCGATCTCATCTCACAGAATCAGAGCATTCTGCACCATCCAAATGTCCGGGCACAGGCCCTCATGACTTGGATGTTGAGCACGTAGTCTTCCAGCCTTTGCAGCTCTCTGACTGTGTTGCCCCGGGTCCTGGTAGAGTCTCGAAAGCCTTCCACCAGGAAGTCCTACAGCTTGAAGTAGAAACTGTTTTCCATCTGGTGCATGGGGCAGGATTTAGATCCTTTCTCATGCCCCCTTCCCCTGGCTGTTGGATTGCCTGTGGCACCTGTCCAAGTCTGGGCTTCAGACCAGCTCAGTCATGGTGCAACTCAGCACCATCAGTGCATACCCCCGAGGTGTCACTGGCACACCCGTTTTGGTCAAGTCGTTAGTGGGTCGTTTCATGCGGGGCCTACTACAGCTAAAACCCCCTCTTCAGCCTTCAGTTGCGTCCTGGAACCTCATCGTGGTCCTGGCGCAGCTCATGCACCCTCCTTTTGAACCGATGCAGTCCTGTGAGCTGAAATTCCTCACCTGGAAAGTCATATACCTGGTGGTGATCACTTTGGCTCGTAGGTCAACAAGCTTCAGGCGCTGGTCACGTACCAACTGTACATGAAGTTCTTCCATGATTGTGTAGTCTGTTTCTGCCCAAGGTTGTGACTGATTTCCACCTTAATCAGTCCGTTCTTTTACCCCCTTTTTTCCGAGCCTCATTCCTACCCAGGGGAACAGGCGTTTCATACCTTGGACTGTAAACGGGCCTTGGCTTTCTACCTGGATCATACTGCAGGCCACAGACAGTCCATCCAACTCTTCATGTCTTTTGACCACAGCAGGCTGGGGGGAGTGGTGGGAAAGCAGACCAAGTTGAACTGACTGGTGGATTGCATTGCCTTCTGCTATGTGCAGGCAGGCCTTCAGTTAGCGGGCAGAGTAAGTGCTCACTCTGTGTGGGCTATGGTGACGTTTGTGGCTGATTTGCATGCAGTCCCTGTCTAAATTTGCCGAGCCACAACCTGGAGTTCTCTTCACAAGTTTGCGGCCCATTGCTGTCTAGACAGGGATAGACGTCAGGACTGTGCCGTTGGTCAGTCGGTCGGTCTGTCCGTCCTGTGCAGTCTGTTCCAGACCTGAACCCAACTCTTCCTGCTTCGTACTTCTTGTGGGACCCAGACCGCCCCTCTTTACCTACAGCGCCGCAGTTGTGTTGTGCCCATTGGCACCTTGTTTGGCCACTGTTGGTCTCCCTGGTTAAATGGGGCAGTCTGAAGCTTGGTATTCTCCCTCATGTAAGGACTACCATCCTGCTTGTTCTAGGAGAAACCACAGTTTACCTGTAAGAGGTATTCTCCTAGGACAGCAGGATGTTAGTCCTCAGGAATCCCGCCCGTCTCCCCACAAAGTTGGGTTCTATGGTTTGTTCTATTTATTTTTTGCTAGTCTTTTGCTATGTTACGAGACTGAAGGGGGACCTCGTGGACGCACAGATCATAGGAGGCTGGGCATGCTCAGTCTGCTGGTCAAAGCTTCTAGAAACTTTGAGAAGTTTTTTTTGTGCCAGGCTCTATTAGATGATGTCACTCACATGTGAGACTAACATCCTGCTGTCCTAGGAGAACACCTGTTACAGGTAAGCAACTGCGCGTTCCCCGATGCCAGCAAGGCCAGGGGTTCTAGTCATGATAATTCCTGATACCAAAGAGAACTGGGGGCCTATGTCCCAGTCTCGCTCTCTGGGTCTTGAACAAATTCCTTCGAAGGGAAAAGTTCAAAATGGTCTCTCTGGGCACTCTGATCCTGCTCCTCAAGAGAGGAGACTGGCTGTGCTCCCTTGATCTCAAGGATGTCTACATCCACATTGCGGTCTTCCTGAACCACAGGAAGTATCTTCGCTTTGTGGGTGGGCAGGCTCACTACCAGTACCGGGTACTGTTGTTTGGCTTGGCCTCAGCCCTCAAGTCTTAACCAAATGCCTGGCAGCGGTGGCAACGCACTTTAGGTATCAAGGGGTACATGTGTGCCCCTACCTGGACGACTGGTTGGCCAAAGTGCCTCCCAAGAGGGAGTGCTGGACGATTTGACCCTGACCATATAGGTGCTGCAGTCTCTGGGGTTTGTCAAACCACACAAAACCCATCTCTGCCCGTTCCCCCCCCCCCCCCCCCCCCCCCCGGGACACGATTCAGGCAAAGGCATTTTTGCCCTGCGACCGGGCCCTTGCCCTGTCCTCGCTAGCTACCTTTGCATGCAGCAGTCAGCAAGTTCCTGTTCATCTGCTGGGCCACATGGCGGTCTCTGTCCTTATTACCCCATTGGCCCGCCTTTGCATGCGCAAGGTGCAATGGACATTGAGGTCACAATGGCAACAGGCATCCCAGGACCTCGAGGCCTATATCTCCATCACACCACCTCTGAGGGTCTCCCTGTCCTAGTAGGAGAATCTTTCCAACCTGGAGCAGGGGATACCATTTCAAGCTGCCAAGCCTCAGGTAGTACTTACTACCGATGCCTCCCTCCCACAGTTGGGGGGCCCATGTGGACAACCTCCACATGCAGGGTCAATGGACAACTCACGAAGCTCTGTGCCAGATGCACTTCCTGGAGTTTCGGGCAATTCATTATGTTCTGTGAGTGTTTCGAGACCACTTGTCTCACAAGGCAGTCTTGATTCGGACAGACAGTCAAGTAGCAATGTGGTACATCAACAAACAAGGAGGCAGAGGGTCGTTCCTCCTCTGTCAAGAAGCGGTGCAGATCTGATCTTGAGCTCTGTTGCAGGACATGTCTCTGCGAGTGATGTATCTGGCTGGGACACTGAATGTGCTGGCAGACCGCCTGAGCCATTCTTTTCAGTCAGCTGCACAAGTGGTCACTGAATCCAGCAGCGGAGGCCCGGATCTTGTGCCTGTGGGTAACTCTGGATGTGGTTCTCTTTGCCTTCCCGTGCAATTGCAAGGTGAGCAACCTTTGCTCCCTATTCAGGACGGATGGGCGTCCAGCCTCCGACGCCTTTGCCCTTCATTGGGGCACAGGTCTCCTGTATGCATATCCTTCTCTTCCGCTAATCATGAGGACTCTTGAAGTTCCAGCAGGACTGGGGGACCATGATTCTCGTGGCCACATTTTGGCCCAGACAAGACTGGTTTTCCTCTCTTTCGAGACCTGTCGATCAGAGATCCTATCAGTCTAGGGACTGCACCCAACCTGATAACGCAGGATCAGGGCGCACTGTGCCATCCAAACCTCCAGGCGTTAGCCTTGACGGCCTGGATGTTGAGCACAGTCCTTCGGCCCCTAGACCAGGGATGGCGAACTCCAGTCCTCGAGTGCCACAAACAGGCCAGGTTTTCAGGATATCCACAATGAATATGAATGAGAGAGATTTACATACAATGGAGGCAGTGCATGCAATCTTTCTCATGCATATTCATTGTAGCTGTCCTGAAAACCTGGCCTGTTTGTGTCACTCGAGGACTGGAGTTCGCCATCACTGCCCTAGACCTATCTGACGGTGTCTCAGGTACTGGTAGCTTCCCGGAAGCCTTCCACCAGGAAGTCTTACCTATTGAAGTGGAGGAGGTTTTCCATCTAGTGCAAGGAGCATGGCTTGGATACATTCTCGTGCCCCTTCCCAAAGTTCTTGGGCTACTTGTGGCACCTCTCCGAGGCCAGGCCTAAAAGCACCTCAGTCAGGGGCCATCTGAGCGCGGTCAGAGCTTACCATTGAGGAGTCGCTGGCACGCCCATCTCTGTTCAGCCCATAGTGAGTCACTTCATGCAGGGCCTGCTTCAGTTGAAGGCCCCCCCCCCCCCCCTTGGCCTCCTGTTGTGTCCTGGCACATGAGCTGCGTGTTAGCACAGCTCATGTGCCCTCCTTTTGAGCCTATGCACTCCTGCAACCTGAAGTTCATCACCTGGAAGGTCCTGTTCCTGATGGCGATCACTTCAATTCGTAGGGTTAGTGAGCTTCAGGCCTTTGTCACGTACCCCACCCTACATGAAATTCTTTCATGATCGTGTGGTACTGTGTACGCATCCCAAGTTCCTACCCAAGGTAGTGACTGACTTTCACATCAATCAGTCCGTTGTTTTGCCCATCTTTTTTTTCCAAGACCCCATTCACACCAAGGGGAACGGGCTCTGCACTCGTTAGATTGCAAGAGAGTGCTGGCTTTCTATTTAGAATGCACAGCAGGCAATCAACTCAGCTCTTCATATCTTTTGATAAGAATAGATTGGGAGTTGCGTGGGAAATCAGACTCTAATTGGCTAGCTGACTCTCTCTTTCTGCACTGCGCAATCGGGCCTTCAGCTGGGAGGCCGATTCAAGGCTATGGTGGCATCTGTGGCCCACTTACGGTGGTTCCCATAACCGGAATCTGTAGGGCTATGACATGGAGTTCTCTGCATATGTTTTCGGCCCACTACTGCTTAGACAAGGATGGTCGGCAAAACGGTAGTTTTGGACAGTCTGTCCTTCACAACCTCTTCCAGGCTTAAACCCAACTCTTCCTATCTTGAGGCCTCTTGGTGATCAGACTATCTCCTTATCTAATCAACAGCACTGCAGTTAATGTGCCTGTTGGTATGTGGTTCGGCCCTTATGGTTGTTGGGAGAAGCCTGAAGCTTGGTATTCACCCATCTTTAAGGACTACTATCCTGCTTGTCCTAGGAGAAAGCGCAGTTGCTTACCTGTATCAGGTGTTCTCTTAGGGCATCAAGATGTTAGTCCTCAGGAAACCCACCTGCGGAGTTGGGTTCTCCTGCGTTTTTGTTTTATTTTTTTTGCTTGTGAATTCTATGCTACAAGTCTGAAGGAGGATCTTACATGGACGCACAGATAGTGATGGCATGCTGGGCATACTCAATGTGCAGTCAAAATACTAGAACTGACAAAAGATTTCCGTGCTGGGCTCCATCTGATGTCGTCACCCCATCTGTAAGGACTAACATCCTGCTGTCCTAGGAGAACACCTGTTGCAGATAAGCAACTGTGCTTTCTCCCTTAACTTCTTAGCTACTTTAGAAAACCATAGTGGTCTCTTTCCTCTTTTCTTATGTTAGGAAAGTAAATAAAGGAAATGCCATACTGGGTCAGACCAAGGGTCCATCAAGCCCAGCATCCTGTTTCCAACAGTGGCCAATCCAGGCCATAAGAACCTGACAAGTACCCAAAAACTAAGTATTCCATGTTAACTTTTGTTAATGGCAGTGGCTATTCTCTAAGTGAACTTAATAGCAGGTAATGGACTTCTCTTCCAAGAACTTATCCAATCCTTTTTTAAACACAGCTATACTAACTGCACTAACCACATCCTCTGGCAACAAATTCCAGAGTTTAATTGTGCGTTGAGTAAAAAAGAACTTTCTCTGATTAGTTTTAAATGTGCCCCCTAGTCTTTCTATTATCCGAAAGAGTAAATAACAGATTCACATCTACCCGTTCTAGACCTCTCATAATTTTAAACATCTCTATCATATCCCCTCTCAGCAGTCTCTTCTCCAAGCCCTTATATCTCCTTTTAATTTTGCTCACTGCTCTTCTAGTTCCCCCTAAATTTTCCCTTCAAGGTACTCCCCTATTTTAAAAGTTGTTTTCCTGAAGTCTAGGAAGGGGTTCTATTTCCTGATTCCAAAGAGAACAGGGGGACTCTGGCCTATTTTGGATCTGAGAGGCTTGAACAAATTTCTACAAAAAGAAAAGTTAAAGATGGTCTCGCTGGGCACCCTGATTCCCCTCCTTCAAAGAGGGGACTGGCTTTGCTCCCTCGATCTAAAGGATGCGTATGCCCTCATTGATGTCTTCCCAGGTCACGGGAAGAATCTGCGGTTCCTCGTGGGTGTGAGGCACTTCAGTACAGGGTGTTGCTGTTCAGCCTCGTGGGTCTTCACCAAGTGTCTGGCAGTAGTAGGTGTTCACCTCAGCTGACTGGGGGTACATGTGTTTCCCTACTTGGATGACTAGCTGGTCAAGAGTGCTACCCAGGAGAGGGTGCTTCACTCTGCGTCTGATCATTCAGGTGCTGGAGTCTCTTAGGTTTGTCATCAATTACCCGAAGTCCCAACTCACCCCATTGCCTCAGTTGAGCTTTATCTGTACCCGAATGGACATTGCTCAGGCCAGGGCATACCTTCCCCGTGAGCAGGCACTTGCTCTGGCATCTCTGGCAAATTTGGTCCACCAAAGCTAGCAGGTCTTGGCCTGCGTTTTGCTTTGCCTTCTGGGCCACATGGCTGCATCTGTCCATGTTACCCCTTTGGTTCGATTTGCACATGTGCAAAGCCCAGTGGGCCCAGCGGTCTCAGTGGCAGCAAGCCACCCAGGACCTCAGTGTGCTCATTCACGTTACACCGCCTCTCCAGATCTCCTTGTCTTTGTGGGAGAGGCTGCCCAATCTGGAGCAGAGGGTTTCTTTTCAGTCTCCCCCAACTCAAGTTATGCTTACCACAGATGCGTCCACCCTGGGTTGGGGTACGCACATTGTCAGCTTTCGCACACAAGGTCTGTGGTCTGCTCAGGAAGCTCAGTGCCAGATCAACTTCCTGGAGCTGAGGGCGATCCTCTATGCTCTTTGGGCGTTCTGGGATTGTTTATCCAACGAGGCACTCCTGATCCAAACAAACAATCAGGTAGAGATGTGGTACACAAGTAGGGAGGCATGGGATCGTTCCTCCTGTGTCGAGAGGCTGTTCAGATTTGGTTGTAGGCTCAGTCCCAGGGCATGCGTCTCAGAGCCATGTACCTGGCTGGGAAAAAGAATGTGGTGGCGGACTGCCTGAGTCGAGTGTTCCAACCCCACAAGTGGTCCCTGAAGCCAGCGATGGAGGATCGCATCTTCCGTCTTAAGGGGGGTCCCAGACATGGACCTCTTTGCCTCCCCCTGCAACAGCAAAGTAAAGAACTTCTGCTCCCTGTTCTGAGGAGATAGAAAGCCAGTCTCCGACGCCTTTGCCCGCCATTGGGGCGAGGGCCTTCTGTATGCATATGCTCTGCTTCCCCTGGTAATGAAGACTCTTGAAGCTCTGGCTAGACAAGGGGAACCATGATTCTCATTACCCCCCCCCCCCCCCCCCCCTTGGCCGAGGAAGGTCTGGTTCCCACTTCTGCGGGCCTCTCAGTCAGAGAACCAATCTGTCTGGGGACCTCCACCAATCTGATCATGAAGGATCAGGGCAAGCTGCCCCATCCCAATCTCAGTGCGTTCTCGGACAGCCTGAATGTTGAGAGGCTAGTTCAGTGGGCCCTTGACCTCTTTGATGTGTCTCGGATCCTCGTAGCTTCCAGGAAGCCACCAGGAAGTTTTACAGCTTGAAGTGGAAGAGGTTTTCCATCAGGTGTGAGGGCCACGGCTTGGATCTGTTCGCCTGCTCCACTCTGAAGTTGCTTGACTACTTGTTGTGCCTTTAGGAGGCTGGTTTAAAGACCAACTCTGAGTACACCTGAGTGCCATCTGTGCTTATCACCAGAGTGTGGGCAGTATGCCCATCTGTGCAACCCATAGTGGTGCGGTGTTTGCTTCAGCTGAAGCCTCCCCTGTGGTCTCCTCTTGTGTCCAGGGATGTTAACTTGGTGTTGGCCTGTCTCATGCAAGATTCTTTTGAGCCCCTGAGCTCCTGCGACCTGAAGTACCTGACTTGGAAGGTCGTCATCTTGGTTGCAGTCACTTCTGCATGCAGGGTCAATGAGATTTAGGTGTTGGTGACACATCCGCCCTACACAAAATTATTTCATGATAGGGTGGTCCTGTGTACTCATCCTAAGTTCCTGCATAAGGTGGTGACTGATTTTCATCTTAACCAGTCAATCGTTCTGCCCACCTTTTTTTTTTTTTTTTTCCCCCAGGCCTCATTCACATCAGGGCGAATGGGCGTTGCACAGCTTAGATTGCAAGAGAGCCTTAGCTTTCTACCTTGAGCGGACAGCACGCTAAAGGCAGACCGTGCAGCTCTTCATCTCTTTCGACAAGAACAGATTGGGAGTTGCGGTACCAAACTGGTTGGTGGATTGTATATCCTTCTGCTGTGAGCAAGCACGGGCCTTTAGCTTGGAGGCCATATCAAGGCTCATTCTGTGAGAGCCATGGCGGCTTTGGTAGCCAACTTGCAAGCGTTTCCTGTAACTGAAATCTGCAAGGCTGTGACATATAGTCATGGGGGAATTCTGCCCTACTGCGGAGCACAAAATTCCCTCCCTGCGCAGAAAATGGCAGAGGAGACCCCGGCATGCCGCGAACGGAGCGCGCGAAGATGAAGGCCCTGGTGAGCAGTTCGCAGTGAAGATGAAGGCCCCCATGTGCCACGGGACACTCTCTGCTCACGGCAATGATGAAGGCCCCCGGTGTGAGTGTGTGTGAGAGGAGAGGGGTGGGGGAGGGGAGTGAGGAGGAGGAGGTGAGAGAGCCCAAGGGGGGGGGGGGGAATGCTTGAGTGTGGGTGGTAGAGGGAGCCTATAATGAGGAGATTGTGAAGGAGTGTGTATGTGTGTGCGACTGGGAGCACGCGTGTGTATGAAAAATGGATCGTGTGTATGTGAGGGTGCTAGCCTGTGTGAAGGGATTGTGTATGTGTGAGACAGAATCTGTGTGAAGGAGTGCATGAGAGAGAGACATAGGTAGCCTGTGTGAGGATGTATGTGTGAGAGAGAAAAGGAGCTTATGTGAGTGTGTATGCAAAAGAGAGGGACCCTATATGAGGGGATGTGTGTGTGTGTGTGTGTGAAGCAGCCTGTATGAGGGTGGGTGTATGTGTACTTGAGAGAGGGAGTATGTGTGTGAGAGAGGGAGCCTGTGTGAGGGGCCGTACTGAGAACAGGGTCAAACTCTGGGACTGGTGATAGTAGAAGGGGTTGAGCCTAGAGGTGGAGGGGCGGGAGACTGGCAGGTGGAGGAGTTGGGGCCTGAGAGAGCAAAGTGGCCAGGGGAGTAGGGAAAGTGAGTGGAAGAGATACTTTTACAGTGAATTTCTAGGGAAATTCTGCATCTCTAAGTAATTACGTTTTAAATTAATACAGAAAAAGTTATTACTTAAAGACTCACCACACAGAAACACTGTATCCTCACAATATAATTAAATTAATCTAAACAAAGAGGATATGTTCAATGTTATTAAAATAGTTTATTATTCTGTTCTTATTACTATCAGGAACAACACCATCAGTATTAGTGCAAGTATGATTTAATCCACCGCCTCTTGCCACGCAATGGGCCGCAGGCAATTTCAGCAGTTTGTCAAGCACTCAGTTTGTAATCATTTGGTGGTGTTCCTCGTTTACTCATAATTTTTTATTCAATTCACTTAAAAGCTTATATTTTATTTTTCGTTTTTACCCCAAAACCAAAAAGACTATTGTTTACTAAATCCTAAAATGTATAAATCTATGTCCCGATACCACCATCACCATTTTATTTTAATACCATTCAATCCTAAGATTTGTGTACTTGGCCACCCTATAGGTTTTAATTCAAAACTGTCCCTACCACAATCACTATGGATTTTGTTGTATTATCATTGCATCCTAAAGTTTATATACTTAGCCCCACTGTAGATTTTAATTCAAAACTGTCCCGACATGGGCCATGTTTCGACTGTTTCCAGTCTTCTTCAGGGGATGCCTTGTATCTTAATTCAGTTTCAAAATATATTACATTTTAGGATTTAGTAAACAATAGTCTTTTTGGTTTTGGGGTAAAAATAAAATATAAGCTTTTAAGTGAATTGAATAAAAAATTGAGTAAACGAGGAACAACACCAAATGATTACAAATTGAGTGCTTGACAAACTGCTGAAATTGCCTGCGGCCCATTGCATGGCGAGAGGCGGTGGATTAAATCATACTTGCACTAATATTGATGGTGGTGTTCCAGATAGTTTGTTATTAAAATAGTAATAAGAACAGAATAATATTTAACATATCCTCTTTGTTTAGATTAATTTAATTACTTAAAGACTGTCATGTAAATTGTTATTTTGACCAATATAAAGTTTGCAGAATTTTAAGTGTTTGTGCGCAAAATTCCCCCAGGAGTAGACATGGAGTTGTCTCTACACGTTCGCTGCCCACTACTGTCTGGTCAGGGATGTCTGACATGATAGCAGCTTTGGCTTTCAGCTGTAGAACCCAACTCTTCCTGCCTAGGGCCCATTGTTCGGGTTCAGGCTGTCTCCCTCTGTTGCCAACAGCACTGGGTTTTTATGCCTGTTGGCACCTGGTTTAAGTGCCTGTTGGTTCTTATTGTTACTTGGTATTCACCCATGTGTGAGGACTACCATCCTGCTTGTCCTAGGAGAAAGCAGAGTTGCTTACCTGTAACAAGTGTCCTCCTAGGACAGCAGGATGTTTGTCCTCAAGAAACCCACCCGCCACCCCGCAGAGTTGGTTTTCTCCTATGTTTATTTTATTTTTTCGTAATTCTATGTTAAAGACTGAAGAGGGACCCTGTGTAGGCACATGGATAGTAGAGATGTGCTTCGGGTAAAAAGTTTGTGTCTGGCTTCGTTTCAGGCCCCTCCCCGCAGAAATTTCATTTTTCCCGTGGTTCGGGGGTTTCTTTTTTTCAGGGGCCCCGATTTTCGGGTTAGTGCGCACTAACCTGGCAGAGTTAGTGAGCACTAATGGGAGTTAACGTGCACTAATTCCCGTTAGTGCGCACTAACTCAAATGAATTTTTTCAGAAATTTCGGAAAAAATTTCAATCGTTCTCCCGAACCATTCCGAATTAGGCAATTTCATTGACATTGCCTAATTCAGGAAAAACGATTGCACATCCCTAGTGGATAGTAGCTGGGAATGCTTAGTGTGCCAGTCAAAGTTCTAGAAACTTTGACAGAAGTTTTCTGTGCTGGGCTCCATCAGATGATGTCACCCATGTGTGAGGACTACCATCCTGCTGTCCTAGGAGAACACCTGTTACAGGTAAGAAACTCTGTTTTCTAGCAATGGTTTTAAACACTTTAACATTTGTATCTTAAGGAAGACTTAACAACTGAGGAAATATGTTGCTTAGAGAATGTGGAATCCAGAATTACTCTGAGATTTCTAGCTCTGTGCAGAAGTAGAATGGTAATGCCAACAAATGTTAAAACTGTTGGGGGGAACATTTAAAGAGTTGTGTATGCTAGAACAGGATCATTATTTGGTTTTTGAAATGTTTTTAATTTTAATCTATTATGTGCCAACAGTCTTTTTACTGAATTTAGGCATAAAGATATCCGAGATAATGTATTTGTCCATGAGGTATTGTGGGTACAAAGCCTTGGATATTGTCTACACAAATTTTATAATTCACATCGAGACATTCAGATATCTGGCACAGTGAAGCTAAGTAAATATTAGAGGATTGCTGAGAGCTCAGAGCCCTGCGGGGTACCAGATGTTATCTTTCCATTCTGAGTGGAATTGACCTTACCTGATTTGTTGGGTATGCTGCATTAAAAATGATCTAAACTATTTCAACATAGTCATCAGGGGGGGGGGGGGGACACCAAGAGCCCGCAGGTGTTGGAATAGGTGGACTTGCTGATTGATGGACAGAAAAGAACTTGAAGATTTCTGCCACGCACATAGCGGGAGTAGGGAGCATTCAAGCAGACTTTACAATTGAGAAATGTAGTCAATTCTTGCAAGAGATCATTGTTTGGGTTGGCCTTTGATCTTAATAGTAAGAAGATGGGGACTTCTACTAATAGTTCTGATGGAAACAACAAAAACCTGAAGGTGCAGAGATTTTACAACCAAAAAGAACAGAAACGATCACTCAGTCTAATTGCCTTGATTGGCCAACGGAAGCCATTCTGTACACGTTTCTTCCATTCCTGTTGGTGGGTCAAGCCATTCAATGGTTTGTCATCAGAATAATTAGACCCAGTTGGCGCCAGATTGGCCTAGATGTCCTTGGTATGTGGATCTTGTTAGAATGTTGGACAGACCTCCATTGCAGCTTCCTTGCAGTCCTATTCTTTGCAAGGCTCTCGGTCAGTTTTGTCTTGCACCCTGGCCCTTGAGAGGTCTTGGCTGATCAAAAATGGTATTCTCTGGAGTGATTCTTTTGAAAATTTGGAAATTCTGTACCTCCTTAGCTTACATTCAGATCTGGAGGATTTTAGAGTACTGGTATTTCAGTAGGCAAGTAGTTCCCAAGGGTGTTTCGGTGCACTGTATTCTGGATTTTTTTGTAACATGGTTGGCTAAGAGCTTAGCGCTGAAATATTTTAAGGTACAAATTGCAACTGTAGCTTGCTATAGAAACCATGTGTTGGGGAAGCCTTTTTCCTCTCCTCCAGATGTTTGAGAGGAGTCTAGCACATTAGGTCCCCAGTGAAGAACCCCATTCTGTCTTGGGATCTGAACTTGGTGGTATCCTTCCTATCTGGCTCGCAGTTTGAACATCTTAGGGGCTTTTGCTGAAACTACTACCTTATAAAAGATGAGTTTTTCTGAATGCAATATGTTTACAAGAAAGATTTTGGAGTTACAGGCGCTTTCCTGCAGAGAGCCCTTTGATATCTTTTGTAAAAAAAAAAAAAAAAATTGCACTGAAAGTGGTATTGCCTTTCCATTTGAATCAGATGCTCTGTTTACCCTCTTTTATAGGCATGTGGAGTGAAATGGTTATAGGGCATTTCACTCCTTGAATGTGAGAAGTGCTTTTAAGATATTGAAAGTTATGAATGACTTTCAAAACTCGGTTCATCTCTTTGTATTATTCAGTGGAGTTAAGAGAGATGAAGCAGCTGCCAAGGTTTCTATTGTACATTTGATGAAGGGGGCCATTGCTGCTGCTTACATTAAGGGCAAACCCTTACCTAGGGAGTTTAGAGAACATTCTGCTAAGGCACAGGCAGCTTTGTGGGTGGAATTGTTTAATTTTTCCACAGGAAATCTGTAAGGGGACTGTTTTGGTCTTTTTTGCATTCTTTTTCCAAGCACTATTATTTGGATGTGTGAGCTAGAGAAGAATTTGCCTTTTGCTGAGGAAGTGTTGTACAGGTTGACTGTATCCTGCCCTGTTCTGGAGTAGCTTGGGTATATTCCATTCATCTGGACAAGTCTGGATTCAAGGAAAGGAAGTAATCTGGTAAGATTAGATTTCACCTTTCCTGAGGTTACTTCTGAGTCTAGCCCTGTAGAGATTCATATTATAACCTCTGGTTGTAGATCATTTTTTCCTCTGGAAAAAGGTTTGTTGTACCTTATTTATGAACTTTGAGGTATTAGAATGTATGTATCATGTCTCTCCAGCTATCCTCTTCTCTCTAGGGTATACAGATTTAGGTCCTTAAGTCTCATCTTCTGTGGTTTTTGGTGTAGGCCCTCTACTATTTCTGTTGCCTTTCTCTGGACTGCTGCCACCCTGTCTATATCCTTTTTGAAGGTATGCCTCCAGAATTGGATACGGTATTCTAGATGAGGTCTCACTGTTGACCTGTAGAGGCATTATCCAATCCTTTACCCTAGCAGCCCTCTGGTCTGGCTACCTTCTTATCACACTGTTTCTGAGGTCATCAGATACAACCATCTCAAGTTATTTCTCCTGATTACTGCACATCAGTATTTCAGCCCCAGTCGTGTACCAGTCCCTTGTATTTCTCCACTTTTTTTTTTTTTTTAATGAGTCTTTACTGCTAAAATACTCAACCACCCCTAAAGCTTTCTTGAATCGCTTCTCATTCTGTCTGTCCCTCAGCAGTGGCTACTTTCTCTTGCAAATCTTGGTGTAATCTATGAAAAGGCAAACCTCTCTCCTTACTTAACCTTTTTATGTTATCGCTTACAATGATATTGATCAGGAATGTGCTTAGGAGGCAGTAACATAGGCTTTCACACTGTCCTCATCTTTTGCACCTAATGTCTAAACATAATCCTGCTTTATAAATATCAGTCATGGGAAAATAGGAACAACAGTCTGTGTTTATTTTTGGTAGAATGTGCATATGTAACCTTCATAGGACCTCTAGATTCAATTAAGAACAAAATCCCAGTCATTTTCAGAAGAAAGTGTTCTGGTCCTATCCCTAAAAGAGCTTAGTTTTTCTAATTTTATGCTACTAGCATACTTTGGCCTGATTCACAAAGGCTTTTCTCCTATATCTGTTGGAAAAGACCTTGATGACTTGGACCCTATGTGTGCTTCCCAAGTTTGCAAAATCTGATTTGTTACTTATATGCTAATTTGTGCCGCCTATTCTCTCACGCAGCATGGGAAGCTGGACTACCATGACCTTGTTTGTTTCCCTTCCAGGTTGATTGTGGACTTATTGTGATTGCTTACAAAGATGGTTCCCCTGCCCATCCACATTTCATGGACTTGGAATTGTGCTCACAGTACTGGAATAAGTGGCTGTTGCGCCTGGAAGACTATATGGAGAAAAGAGAATGAGAAATAGCAATACTAACCAATTTAGTATTATAAACCACATGTTCTCCTTGTGTAAAAGGAGGCTACAAAGCTTGTTGAAACTACCTCAGTTTGTAAACACATTGTATACACTGTGTATATGTTATTAAAGCAGGTATTTGTGTATAGATATGTGTATTTGTAACTATATAGATATAGGGTGGAAAAATATTTAAAATTTAAGTACCAGCCCAAATTTTTAGGAGCCAGGGTGAAAATTCATTTTACCATGTAACACTTTTTTGCTGGCTTTTTTTTTTTTTTTTTACTTTCTACTGCTCTTTCTGGTTGTCTGTTTCAAACTTTTTTTTTTGCTTGCTTTTTGTTTTCATTTTTTGCCTTTTTTTTTGGGTTAATCTTGATTCTCTCTCAGAGGTTTATCAGTCGTACAGATGTCTGTGCTGCCCTTTCTATGGTTGCATGTGTGTACATATATCCCTCATCCCTCCTTATAACTTGGAAAGGGCTAAAGGTAGGGATACCAAATTGTATGGGTGCAGAGGGACTTTAGGAAGGGAGAAGAGTTTTTCACTTTGGAATTAATTACTGGGAAAGCTTTCTGGCAAAGAAATCTGAGACATTGGATTGTAAGCTATGTGGGACTGGGAGAACAGAGGGCAAGAACTCATTTGGGTCATTGGGTGCCTAAATGTAAGGTGCCTGTAAGGTAAGCAAGCAATGGTATAGAAACAGTGAATCCAGAGCAAGTCTAGCTACGAGTGAAGAGAAAATAACACCAAGGCTGTTTAGAATGGGTTAGTGGTGGAAACAAAAATAGTATCAGAATTCAAGAAAGTATGGGATAAATACAGGGAATCTCTAAGGAAGTGATGAGAATTATAATGCTAAATTAATTGGACAGATGGGAGACCATGTGGGCTGTACAGGCGCTTTTTTTTTTTGCTGTCGTGTTTTTAGTTTCTTCTACTTGTTTGTTTCTGGAGTGTTTGTGTAGTTTTTGTTTTTTTTTGCTTATGTAAATGTTGTTTTTTTTTCTTTCCTGTCTAGTTTCTCTTCCTCATCCCCACCTCGCAGTCTCTTTCCCACGGGGCAGGAAGTGGCCCCAGATCACAGCTCCTCTTGGTTAGGGTCTGCCACAGGCAGAGGTTACGCCCTTCTGGCCACCAAAGTGGCAACAGCTTCTCCTAGACCAGTGTCGGGCTTCTGGACAACCTGGCATCCAGGAATTTTCCACCCTAGCATGCAAATACCTGTTTTGATGACTTCAGGTCATGAGTAGGGTTGGCCAATCAAGTTTTAAAATTTATATCTTAGTGCATTTTATGTAATTCTCTGTTTCCTACTAAATAGTAAAACTTAGTATAAAAGCTTATTTTCTGCATCATAATCTTAGCAGAGCTGCTATTCATTTTTTCTTGGAGAAATATTAGTGTAAAGGGACCCTGTAATCAGTTACTATAGAAGGTTGTGGCTATCCCTGTGGCTCAGTATGCAGTTGTTTTGCACTCACCTCTTCGTTTGGGGCTGGAGATGCTGCCAAATTCAGGACCCATGATGGCAGGGTTCCAGAAGGAAATTCTAGTGCAGGTCCTCCAGCCCAGGACCATCACTGCATTGACCATTCTAGGTATGATGGCAATGGAGATATAAAATGGGGGGGGGAGGAAGGCTTATCCCAGCCTTGGGTTGCAATTCAGCTGGAAGTACAAAGTTGCAGGAGAAAACTGCAGAGTCCAAAAATAAAAAATTAATGGGAATTTGTGAGTTTGGAACCAGTGCCTGTTGCAAAAATAAGTCATTTCATTTTGTTTTTAAGGGCGACCTTTAAGGTGCAAGTGGTAATGGATTTCAGTAATGCTGTGAGAGTGGGAACTGGGCTTTAATGTCACTGCTAGAATGCAGCTCCAGATATGGAAATGCAGGGTTTGTCATTGGAGTCCAGTTCCAGGAGTGGCACTGGAATTTTATGCCTACAATAATGTTAAAAATTGCATTCCTGACATTGCAGCATCTTTTTATCAATATGAAAAAGGGCTTAAACACCACAGCCTCATATGGTAAGTACCTACAGGGTTTTACAGTAATATTCATTAAAAAAAATTAGTCCTCTTACTTTATAGGATCCATTCCTTTTACTGTATGTAAAAGTATCTTGGTTTTAAATGTTTCCTCCTCTGTCTTTATTGTCATTTTATTTTGATCAAATTACTCTGAGCAGTTTTTCCTGGAATTCTATAGCAATAACATTAGTGACTGTTTGACATTCCACACCAAATACAGCCTTACAGTTCTTGGGATTTAACAAATGGCAATTTATTGCTTAGTGATGACTGTGCATTTTCTGTATAAGGCAGCCACTGCTGTCTAAAAGCAGGATCAGTTGTCTCAGTGGATTTTTGACAGTCTCAGCTTTATATATTGCAAATCATCAGCTGCTTAAAATCCAGTGGTGCCATTAACCATTGAGAGAGGATAAAGATGGGGGAAAAATGCAAGAGTGAATTGTTTACTGTTGGTGCTGTATCTGTGTGGGATGGTAACTCATTGAAATGAGGACAGGTTATTCACCACAAATTAGTGATGATCAGGTAACTCAAGAATGCAGAGCAAAGCTATTTAACGAGTTCAAACATATTATCAGTTTCTAGTGGAAGTAAATAGTGTATTTCCAGTCAGCTAAGGTAACTGTTCTTGCAGCACAGTGACTGTTTTGTTTTGGTTAAACCTAGGAGTATGATTTATTAAATGCTTGGTGCCATTTTCCACATGTAATTGGCTTCTAGCTGCCGCCCATATTAAGTGCTCTACCTTAGCTGAAAACACAAATCTCAGATGCATTCAGCCATAATAAGTGTTTTTATTCATTTCAGCACAAACCATGTCACCTGAAATAGGTTAATGCTCTTACAGTGACAACTATATGTTCTGTTTGAGAGGTGGGAAAATGGTTAAGGGATTTGGGGATATAGCGCAATTCTAGTTAGATTAATTCTGAATGTTACTTTTGCAGAAACATCCACATATATTTTGATTGGCCATGGGGACAGTGGGAGGGGATGCCTGTGCAGGAGTCTCAGGTTTTGATTACCGGATCAGGCTACTGCTGTTTGGGCCAGCATAGGGGGAGGGAGGGAGTCCCCAGCCATCACTGGAAGAAGCAGCAGTCCATACTTCTCAGCTTCAAGCTCTAGCCCAGCTGGTAGGAAGGAAGATTGCAGGATGGAAGCTGCTTGGCAACAAAAAACCTTGTGGATCAAATGTAAAACTGTCCACAGGATTGCCATATAGAACAAAAAAGGTATCATTAAACCTGTACTTAACTGTTCCTGTATCACTGCTCTCCCCCCCCCCCCCCCCCCAAAAAAAAAAACCAAAAAACCACACACTCGTGCAATTTATCCTATTGCTAAATCTTGCAAAGATTCTGGTGTAGAATCAGTTCTTTCCATGGCAGAAAACTGTTGTCATAAGAACAGGGTTGTCTCTACAGGAGGACTATGAATGAGAAACTGAACCTGTTGGGACTTTTTTTTTTTATTTTTGAATTATTTTTTTTTGTTTGTGAACAAGGTTATAGAATTGTTTTGGGTTTTTTGTTTTGTTTTTTTCTTTTCATGTTTCACTAGTCAGACATACAGACCACCTTCCAGGATTCTGCTGATCATATTTTTATTTATCGCCCTCCCATACAAGTACCCAAGATGACTTAAAACATACTAAAAGCAATGTGTGATTGGAAGGGACTAATTTCTTTGAGATGACCAGGATAATGGCGTGGGGTGTACTAGATGTCTCCTCTCTAGTTCAGTAAAGCCTTTGACATTGTTCCATTTCAGTGAATAGGCTTCAGCAAGTCTGTGCCCTGCCTTTAACTTTGGCTCAGGCCCCAACCCCTAGCAACAGGGTTATGATTCATCTGAGTCAGCCCCTTAAAGAGCCTGGAGGCGTTGTAATCATTACCAGTTCATGACCCACTGTGTCTTAAGTTGATTAACTTGAATGTGGGTTGGAGGGTGGGGATCACTGTGCTTGAGCTACAAATGTAAAAATGTTTGAGGGCATCAGTCTGTTTACTTATGACAGATAATTATTTAGTCCCTCCCCCCCTCAGCCCCTTAAATTCAGGAGTGCCTGCTTTGGGTGGAAGCCCATTTACACAATTTCTCTTTAGCAGCCTAAGCAATTAACACTTATATAAAATAGCTGCTTTAGTGCAGGAGTAGCCTGGTAGATAATGCAGCAGGCTAAGAAGCAGGGAAATCAAGGTTCAGATCCCATTGCTGCTGCTTGTGACCCTTGGGCAAGTCACTTCAGCCTCCATTGCCTCAGGTACAAAAAACTTAGGGGCCGATGCAAAAAGGTTGTGCTGAAAGCAGGCGCTGTGTGTTCAGCGTCCCATTTTCCTAACCAGCGCACATGCAGGGGTTTAAAAAAAAATGGACGCTGATAAATGCAGCGACCATTCTCCAAACCTGACTACCGGCACCAGGAGGAGTGTATAAATCAGTATTAAAGTGTCCGGCACTTAATAATAATTTATTCACTCCTTCACTTATTGCCCATTGGCCCCTTTACTGTCACATGTCAGTGAAAGGACCAATCACCTTTCAGAAGGCTATCCTGAAAGGGGATTGGTCCTTTCCACTAACAAATGTCAATGAAAAGGACCAGTGGGCAATAAATGAAGGAGTGAATAAATTATTATTAAGCGCTGGACACTTTAATATTGATTTATACACTCCTCCTGGTTCCCATAATCAGGTTCGGAGAACGGATGCTGAATTTATCATAAGGGGATATTTGCATAAGGGGATTAGTTAGTGCCTATACAACCTGTGTCCAACTGCAGATTATACAGTGCGCTGGGCTAAGCGCACTGTATTGCATCGGCCCCTTAGAATGTGAGCCCTTTGGAGACAGGGAAATACCTACAGTACCTGCATGTAATTCGCTTTGAAGTGCTTGAAAAACAGAATATAAATAGAGGGAGACTGAGAAAAGGCAGAGAGAATGAGGAGATGAGCTAATTTTGCCAGAAGTTAAAAGGGTTTTGTAGCCACTGCTGTTAAGACCCATATAAAATAGAGTGCAGGATGGTGGTAAGACTAGTTAGTGCCCACCCATATTAACCTTAAAGGCCCCCCCATAAAAAATTAAATTCTGGCTATGCCCCTGGTTAAGATTTCTAGTGAAGACCTGAAGTAGGGCATAGAGTAGAGGGTGGTCAACTCCAATCTTCAAGAGCCACAACTAAGTCTAGTTTTCAGAATATTCATGAGTTTTGCATGCACTGCCTCCATTGTACGTAAATATCCCATGCATATTTATTTGTAGGTATCCTAAAACACAGACCTGTTTGTGGCTCTAGAGGAGCAGAGTTGGCCACCCCAGCATAAAGGAAGGACCTAGAGAGGATTAAGAACTTAATCATTTGGAAGTGTAAAAAAAAAACAAAAATTGGTAACTGTATTTATCCATGCCTACCTGATGAAGACAATAAGCAAGACAATAAACTTCCTTTCAAAAATTCAAACCTTGGGCAGCTCAGTGGCAATGTTGCATAATGCCATGCAGGTGACCTGCGTTTGATTCCGGTATGGGTGTGGTATGGACACTAAACAATTGGTTAAAAGGAAAAGAAAATCAAAGGTAGCTGTGAATGAAGGCTTGAAGGTGCCATAGCCCAGTAAATTAAGCTGGAGGAAAAATACCAGGCCAAAACAAAAGAAAATCAGAACTTAAGACAAATTGGAAATGTGTTTTTTCACATTTAAGAAATAGTATTTGTGATGACTGAGTGTCTTAAAGCAGTGTATCAGATTTATCTCCAATGCAGTGAATCATTCAGAGGAAGGACTCCAGGCTGATTGAAGAACTGTTTTTTTGATTTGTTTTTGTTGGGGTTTTTTGGATTTTTTTTTTTTTATAAAGGATTACAATGAAAAGCATAAATTGCAGACAAGGTGAGAGCATTGTCAAAAGCCTGATCTATCATTGCATCGGTATTCGGCTTTTTCCAATAACATTTATCTAGTCATTTTGTTTTTTAAAGAACCACAAGTAGGGGTGGGGGGTGGTTTCCAGTCATTGAGGTTTCTCTTTGTATGTGTGATTTTTTTTTTCTTTTTTAGATGGATTCTCAGGGAAAGATTTTTGGAGAACCTTTTAGTCGGAATTTCATGTAGCAGTGATGTATAATAACCCCAGCTAGCCTCAGCAAGACAGGTAGATCATCGCACAGACAAGAGATTATATATCTTTGTATCCCCTTTTAAGACCTTTGTGTTGCTTGTGTGAGGCTGTTCTCTGATCTCCAAATCATCTGTTTTAGTTGAGCGGTTATTTTTTTTTTTTGTTTATGTAGTTGAAATTTTAGAAATAAGCTGATGGGAGTGGTTAGTTGCCACCATACTGCTTGGAAATAGCAACTCTTGAAAGACTTGCCTCTGCTCTGCATTCTCATGTTTCTCCAAGGACAAGCAGGATGGCAGCCCTCCTACATGGGGTATGGAAAATTTGTCGGTTTCTAGAACTTTGATTGTGCCTTACTGAGCATGTCCATGCATGCTATTATGCCATGCATCCATGCAGGGGTCCCTTCAGTCTCTTTACTGCGGAGTCCTTGATATGTGTTTTTTGTTGCTTCTGTAGGGATTAGCCTTGAATATTCGCTAACTGTACGTGCAGCCAAGATGGATTATCTGATATTTTGCCTGTTTTTCGCTGCAGCTAGATACAGAGATGATAGACTTTTCTGATCAGGCAATTTGTGCCTGGCTTATCTGTTTTGCAAAGAGAAACCATTTGCAGAGCCTCGCAAATAAAAACAAATTTCTTTGTACACAGCAAGAGAAAACATAAGGACAATGGAAGTCTTGGGGGGGGGTTACAAAAGATACCCCTGGGCTTTCCCAGGGAGAGCCAAGTTTATCGACCTAGGAACAAGCCAGCCAATCCCCAATAAAAGAGTTATCAGCTAAGTGTCAGCCTCTCAACCCTGGTCAGTGTTACCATGGCCTGTAGGTGATTCACAAGAGAGGACAAAAAAGCTGTTTGAAGTGGGAAAGAAGAATTAATCACACCTCTAAATATATTTGAATGCATATGTAAGCCCTTAAAAACAGCAGGGAGGAAAGTACCAGAGGTCATTGGCAGCCATCAAGAACAACTTTCATTAGAGTGCAAGCAGCCCTCCCTGATCCTAATGCAGCACTGGAAAGAACACAGCTCAGAACTGAAATCTTCCTTCCCTACTTCACATTTTAGCCTAGCAGCTTTGTGCCCTTTTCACAGGATAGAGCAAGCCCCCTTTTGGCTGAGCAAATTAGCAAAGAGACAAGCAGAACATAAGACCCAACAGCAGAGATTCCCTGGGATGGACCTGAGACCCACAATATTCTGCAACAGTGGTGAGATTTGGAGTTCTGGCTCTGATCAGTGGGAGGCTAGATAGGCTCTTTAGCAACTTTCAGATACAAGTCCAGGCTAAGGAGAGAGATTGTCTTTATGAATCCTAATGTCTGCTAAGTTCCTAACCACCAAGTGGATTCTCTTGTAATGTTTTCTAGCAACAAATCCCTTCTGACGTTGCCAAGTTGTTATGGTAACTATGGGTGGTAAATTTTATTATAGGGATTTTTAGGTTTATCTGAGACACAGTCTTGTGTAAGTCCCTATACTACTCAGATCGTTTACAAAGATATAATAAGTGAATAAGTATCTGCAGCATTCTCTATCTAGGGCAGAGGGAGCGTTTGTCTTCATACAGGCAGAAAGCTTATGCTTGGTGCCTACACCTCATGCTCTTGTTTCTGGGACTTCAGGATTTTTACCAAATTGGCAGAATTGTTCACAGGGTCCTAGGGTTTTGTTCTTTGTAGTTTCGCTATATGAAGTTTTTCAGTGTGTTAAGTTTTTGTTCATTTCTGTACTCTGTTCCATGGCAGTGAACTATCGATGCCCACCAGGCGTTGAGCTGCCACCACCATTGTTTCATTTTGCTTCCCTTTTGTTTTAGCTGAACATGTCTAGCAGGTTCCAGTGATTCTGCTTCCCCCCCCCCCTTTCGCAAGGACAGTCTATCTTAGACTCCCATGATAAATGTATCATGTGTCTGGGGGCATCACATGATGTCCACAGATGGCATAAGTGTGCAGACAATGACCCCTGAACCTTATGGAAAAGCATTTCAGGCACTGGAAGACTGAGCTATTGACGTCAAAGGACCTTGGACCTGCATTGATGGAGTGAGCATCTTTGGCATTGAGAGGACATTTGTTCTTTCAATGCTACTGGCCTATAGGGAACCCGGAAACAGCCCTTTATCTCACTCTTTCCAATCAAAGAAGGCATCGGGTTCCACTTCTTTGATACAGGCATCAAAGAAAGCCAAAGAAGCATCTACATTGGTCTCTATCAGTGCCCTATGCCAGGAGTGTGGAAAAAAAAACACCACCTCCCCTACCCCAGCAGGGGATGATGAGAGCTCATCCTCTAAGAAAGCCAGGGACTTGCAACAGCTTCAACTGGTCCAGGTGTCTGCCACTGATCCACCTCTCAGTTCTGATGAGGTTGTGGTCACAGCATATTTTATCTTTAAGGAGGAATTAAAGATTCAGCAGGCCTTGGAGAAGATAGTGTTGGGCCTCTGTGCTGCAGCATCAAAGACATAGATGATCCTCAAGCCTTTTCTTGATTCCTTAAGGGTGCTTGTAGGCAAGGCACCAACATCACTATTGGTGCCGGATCAGATATCCTGAGGGGGAAGTACCAGTATTGATGCTGAATTGCCACCCCATTGTTGATCTCCAGCTCCTTGAGATTCATGTCAAAACAGCCAAATGTGTTGGTTCTTGAGATGCTGAATAGACTGCTTTGTGGCTATGCATCAGCAAGCACCTCTGAAGAAGAGGTATTGATGGGTCTCCCCTCCTACCCATCTTCTCCACCAGAGGCAAGAATGTCCCCTTCTGAGGACCTCTCCTTCATAGGGTTTATTAGGAAAATGTCTAAACCCATTAAATTTCTGTTAAAGACAGAGGATGAGACCATAAGTAAAATCCTGGACTTCCTCCAGGTCATGGCAGTCTCGGTCCATGAAGTTCTTTAGGAGGTGCCAACAAGGATGTGAGAGAACACCCTCTCTATGGCTTTTGTCCATAAGAAAGTGGACACAGTCTATCTCTCATGCAAAAAACTCCTGAATTTGAAAAGACAATTGCGGCACCAGTCTGTGATAATTGAATCCACCGTCAAGAAGGCCAAGAGATCTAAAACTCATTCCTTGACAGGGGGGGGGGGGGTCCTAGGACCCTTAACACCCTTCAGCAGAAGGCTTTTCAGGGGGGCTATGCTTAATGCCCACATAGCTTCCTACCAACTCTTCATGGGCGGGACTTGTTAAAGCAAATGCAGGGGATGGCAGAGTAGCTTCCTCCAAAAGCAGCAAGACAGCCTCCGATCACTGGTATACAAAGGGCTAGAATATGGAAAACACAATAGGGCCAATGCAAAAAAAAAAAAAGTGTGCTGAAAGCGGACGCTGATTGTTCAGGCATCTCTCCTTAGGGCGTGATACAGTATTTAAATTAGGGCTCGAACTGTCAAGGAGGCGCTAGGGACGATTGTGCACCCGTAGCGCCTCCTTGATAGCATGCACCCAAGAGAGGTCCACTGTTTGGGACCGTCCCTCAGTAAAGAAAACGGACACTGAATTTATCGTCATCTATTTTCTGAACCTGGCTGCTGGCACCTGTGTCTGACCTGCCCTAAGCTCCCTCCCCTCTGAGCGACCTTAGGGCAGGTTGGAAGGGGTGAATAAATCAGTATTAAAGTGTTGGGTACTTATTAATTTATTCACTCCTTCACTTATTGGCCATTGGTCCTTTTTGCCATGATATTAAGTTGGAGGAAGTACAGAAAAGCAGTATTTTCTGCTTTTCTGTACAATTGTTTGGGTGTTCAGAAATGTAGCACCTGCCCAGAGCAGGTGCTACATTTCAGAGGGCAAAATTGTGTATATGGGACGCACTTTTTTTTTTTTGGCATCGGGAATGAATAACTAATAGCCTCATTCACATTTTCATGTGATGAGCTCTATTCATTTCCTGGTGCGTTGAACACGCATTGTAGAGGCTCTAATCCCCCTTATTGCATAAGGGGGATTTGGTAGTGCATATACAACCCACGTCCAACTGTAGGTTAAACAGTGCACTTGGCTGAACGACTGTATTGCATCGGCCCCAATATCTGATTGACCTTTGTTTTTGAGATGGTAATGAGTCCCTGTTGAGAATTGGAGTTCGCAGACTCGCCTGCCTGTAGACCTCAGATCTCTACCCATAAGTGCAGGAAAGACTTGCTGACGTGCCGTATACAGGAGAGAATCTCTTTAGTGACATAGCAAAGGAAACAGTTGCACAGATCAGAGATTACTGTGCAACACTCCAGCAGCTCCCTGCTGGTACTCAAGACCTGGCCTCCTCTAGAAAGTACCCGAGGCCAGGGCAGAGGAAGCATTGTTTCAAGCCAAGAAGATACTATGCGCCGCACCCTCGGTACCATACACAGCAGGTCCCACATGCCTGTCCAAGGCAGTAGTGGGCACCTAAGCCCAGACAGCAACCCAGTCAATACCAGAGGCAAGGTTTTGACTGGATCACAGAAAATATAGCCAGTATCCTGGTACCTAGGAATACTGTTCAACTGTTTTAAATGTAACAAGTGCCACCATTTCTGAGAGTCTATCAGTTAATTTCTGGATTAATCAAAACCACTTACCGTTAAACCTTGACAAAATAGCGATCCTTTGTTTTTCCAGACATTCTGATTACTTGGAGAATTTATAAGGTTTCTAGTTTGTTTTATGGATAAATCAATCCCATTTAAAGATGTAGTTAGAAATTTGGGTTTTTGGTTTGATTCCTGGCTAACATTCAAATACAACAAACTCAAATCTATTTTTTGGGGGGGGGGGGTTTCTTCAAAATTATGTATGTTGCATCACTTGAAGTTTATTCTTGTTCAAAGCAATTTTCTAGTGGTTGTCTAAACCTTTATTTTAACTGTAATCAATTATTGCAACTCTCTCTCTATTGGCCTTCCCTTCATTTTAAGGGTCCTTCAAGACTCAAATTCAGTTGCTCGCTTAGAAATGGGAGGCCATTGTTGGGATCCTATTGCCTCCCTCTTGCAAGCCTTGCACTGACTTCTGGTGCAACAACACAGTGTTTTGTTTGAGGTTGTCATCTATTTTTAATGTATTATTTTAATTATAATTCTTAGTCTGTATCGGCTGCATTTTTGTATTTTTATTGTCAAGTTGCAGTCCGCTTAGTGTACAGATATTTGTAGTCTGTGGAATATAGTATTTTACCTGTCTGGAGACTTTTGGGAGGCTACACTTTTACATAAATCTGTGGCCTAGCATAATTTTGGATGTAGGAGAGGGTACAGATTAAACCTGCTGGATCTTCTGCCAAATCAGCTCCCAGAGACCCTGCTTGGGGTCAGGCATCTCATCAGGAGCTGCTTCAAAAGGAGCTCGCCTCCCTCTTACAGGCCAATGCAGTTGAGTCTGTTCAACCAAGGCAGAGGTTGAGGATTTTACTCACAAGTATTTCTGGATTCCAAAGAAAACAGGGGACTCTGTCCCATCCTGGACCTAAGGACCTTGAACAAATTCATCAAAAGAGAAAAGGTCAGGATGGTTTCCCTGGGCACTTTATTTTGTTTATTTAGTGCACACTTTTCATTTGTAGCTCTCAAGGCAAGTTAATCACTTCAAAAAGGGGACTGGCTCCATTGCAGGGAGACCCCATGATGATCTGAGCCTAGCAGCATTTCATCTGTAGAGCTCCTACTTCACCTGTTTTAAATTTATCTTTATTTTACTACTTGTGAACTGAGGAAAATGTTAATGAGTTCTAAAGACTTTCAAAAACATTCCAGTACTGAAATGTGGGCAGAGAAAGCAGAAAAACAAAGGATCCTGTAAAAAGCAAGCATTGGAGAGAAAAAGCACCAGTAGCACGGCAGTCATGGCCTTCCGGCAAGGAGGAATCTAATGGGCCGCAGGTACTTATAGCATTGGGAAATACTTTAAAAAATATATTTTGTTTTCTTGGCAAAGATTGATGCTAAACTTTCAATAGTCCTGCAAAAAGTTACTAATCTGCTAGCCTTGGTGCGGGAACAAGATGAGAAAATGTGTAGCATGGGCCTTCAGGTATGTGAGCTGGAAACTGCATTGACTGAGAATGGGAGGAAATTTGATAAATTAGAGAGACATACCAAACTTCAAGGAGAAAAACGAACATCTAGAAAATAGATGCCCTCCACTGACTGGCAAACCTGTGCTTCAAATATTTCGAATACTTCTGTTTTGCATCAGAATGGCTGCTGGAGGAGTTAGCTATAAACTAAAAATGGTCCTCTTAGTGATTAGGGCCCATAGAACTTTGGCACCACATCCTAGGCCCTAATGGCAGAGTGTGAGCGATTTAGTAAATGCCTTCATGGTTTCTCTGATAAATAGCAAATATTTAGAGGCTGCTCAGAGGAAGACAGATTTATCTTCCAGGATTTTTTATTTTTTTTTTTAGCAGTGGTGCAGAAATTGACATGGAGGTGAAATGCATGCTCGGGAGAAAGGCCTTCACTATGCCATGTTATATCCTACAAGACTTAAGGTAATGGATAATTTCCAACATCAAGTTTTTCTATCCCTGGAGGAAGTCCTGGAATACTTGAAAAAGGAAACATCTGATGGTGAAAAAAAGAGCCATTAATAATTACAGGACCATGGCTCACAGCTGTGCAGAGTCAGGTGGCACCCAACATTTTGAAAGTTGGACTTCATTTTGATCAGATCCATGCTCTTTTCTTGGTTTATGTTTTCCCCTTATTCGACTAATTTTCTTGTTAAATTGGGATACTTTAATTTTATATATGAACATGGTGCAGAATCTCAAGACTTAATTTCACTTTGCCAATTGGGCTTATCATATGCTGGAACAATTCTGTGGCGGAGTTGCCCAGTCATCTTGTGGATAGTTTCTTTTATGGAACTGTTGATTTCCACAGTGCTCCTTATCCAGAATGGTCATATTTTCCTTTACCTTTGAAAAAGGTTTTTGCTTTGATTGAATAATTGCGAAGTTCCATAGAATACAATTGGTTTTGTTTTTTCTTGTTGGGACTATTTTTATACCTTACTGTTTCATTAAGGGAAATTATTGCTTATGTTCTGAATCTGGTTTAGGAATCTGCTCAGTACTACAGAGGTTTTGGTTCTGTGCACTCTACAAAAATACACTGTCCAGAAAACCCATTCAGATTAATACCACCAATATGAGGAAAGAAATGGGTCAAACACACCACATTTTTAAGCCATACTGGTATCATAAAAAGTGCATGGCAGCCAGTTAAATTCTGCAAGGTGCATAATAGCTTCAATCATGTACCAGAACTAACTTACTAAATTAAGTCCCTATCTGGTTTTTTACTGCAACTAAAATCAGTAACTATCCACCACAACAAATTATAAATATGGGATGAGGAAGGTTTCATGCGCTGTTGCATGCCTCCACGGCCTTGCTTACAGAATTTTCTTAGATGTAATCATGAACCTACCTCCTTCCCAACCTAGATTTTTTTAATTTTCTTTGTGAATTCTTGTCTCAAATTTAAAACCCAGCTTTTTGTTTTAATTTTAAATGCAATCTAAGCCAGCTTTGCATACACCACTGCTGTTTCTAAACCACTTCAAGTTTCCCCGATTCACTTAGCTGTCAATATCTCCCAACATGGCTATGTTTCAAAAAGAAGATTTTCATCATCATGGGAGTCCTTATTTCATCTCATCTCGCCGTCTGGTCTCGTCACTTGAGCGACTGGCGGTTTTTTGCTTTTCCTCCTCTCAACTGTTATCCTTTTAAACTAGTCAGCAGATCTGTATTGCACCAATGGAGAGGCGCTATAATTACATCAACATGTCTTAAACCAATCATATACCTTGAGTTTTATTCATTCAGCTGATTACTATAACACCTGTGAAGTTTTCCTAGTAGCTTGTCAGGTTAATGATGCCCATTCTATTTCTTCATTTAGTCCCAAGGGAGTATAACATAGGGACTCGAGACAATCGTTCAGGCACCGCTCAGCTTCACTCTCCCCTCTTATAAATAATGTAAACAGAACAACTGTATGGCAATAAACAAAAGGCCGCAGTTTATTAAACATAACCTGAGCCGCAATCTTAACATAAATCCAAATAACATCCCCTCCTCCGCCTCGTGCCATTCTTCACTTACCACCGCGGCCCAATGGTAAGCTAGCATTTAAACCCCCCCCCCCCTACTTACCCCGCCACGTCACCAGCGAGGGTAAGCTTGCGGCCTGAGCATCGCCCCCCCCCCCCCCCCTTGCTCTTTAGGCCTTCCCGTGTAGCAGCCCCAAGCTACATGAGCATTCCTCCCCTCCCCCCTCCAAAATGTCCTTCACAATTTCAAACAATACAATACAACATATGGCTCGGGTTTTCCGCCACAAACAAAGGCAAATCGTTTGTCTTTTGTACCCCCACTGCGGCCACATCTCAAAGGATTTGTTGCTTAAGACCATCTTCCAAGGCATTGTTGAATAAATCAATTCCCATCTCGGAAAGGTGCACGCCATCTTCCAGAAAGTAACCTCCCAAGATTTCCCACGACCACTGATGTCTAATCCAAAAACCTCCTTCCCACACAAACCATTTGCCAATTTGTCTGTTCAATTTCTTAACACCATTACGCCAGATAGGCTCCGCGTGGTGCTTGATCCTAATAACGTCCGACCAACCCAATTTAGTGTTTGGCATGCGATTCATAAGGAAAGCCAAATCCTTGCGTATTATTTTAATTAACTCTGCACGTCAGCTTGCCAATATCGTTGCCACCTAAATGAATAATCCATTTAGGAACTCCCCAGCGGTCGATATTGCCTTGCAAAACATCACATAATTAACCCCATTTCATCCCCCCTTTTCCGAACCATCTCACGATGATGTCCTTAGGATTAAAGTTCAAATTTTCGCCGTAAGGCCTCTTCTTAGCTCGATGAATAAAGGAATGACCCACGATCCAAGCACATTCCCTATTCGACACTGCCCAGACCCGATCTGAAAAACAAACATCAGTTACCTGCTGCAATAGATTGTCACCCCTACTGTGCGGTATCGCTATTTCCGCACATACCCTCGAAAGACATTGGACTTCCATCTCCCCAAAGCCTGAATCCTATCCGCTGACCATCCCATTTCCGCCGCCGTTGTAGCTGCACCAATCCTAAAAGAATGAGAAGTATACTGTCTGACATCCCACCCCAAGGATGCCACTACTCTGCGCAACACCGTCGCAAATTGATACATGGTTAAAGGGGATCCATCTTCATGCACTAAAAAATGTCCCCCAACCTCCAGTCTGACCAATATTTATTTATTTAACATTTTTCTATACCGAACTTCATGACAAGCTTTCATATCAGGCCGGTTTACATCAAACTTAGGGGTTAACTTAACAGAACCATATAACAAGAAGGCCGAGGCGCAGATACAAATAACATGGAGAATAAACTTGGGGGCTAGAGTAGCCAGGAAACAAAGGACAGAAAACTGGAGAATGAACACGAATGAATATACAATGGCTGGGTCGGACATTTAGTCTATTGAGCTATATGACGAAAACTGTTGCACTGTTAGGTTTCAGGGAAGGCTTGGACGAAAAGCCCAGTCTTGAGTTTTTTTCGGAAGGTAGTCAGGCAGGGTTCCAGTCTTAGGTCAGTCGGCAGGTTGTTCCAGATAATGGGGCCAACTGTGGAGAAAGCTCGTTCTTTCGTGGAGGTTAGACGGGTGGATTTATTTGGGGGAAATTTCCTTTGTGTGCCGCTCTGATGGGTCTTGCAGAAGTGTATAGTTTGAGAGGGAACCGAAGGTCTAAAGGAAGTTGGTTGTGTATGGATTTGTGGATAATGGTGAGTGCTTTGTGCAGAATTCTGTATTTAATAGGTAACCAGTGTAAATTTCTAAGTATAGGGGTGATGTGAGTTCTCCGGTTAGTGTTGGTTAATATCCTGGCAGCTGAGTTCTGGAGCATCTGTAGTGGTCTAGTGGCAGAGATCGGGAGTCCTAAGAGGAGAGTGTTGCAGTAGTCTGTTTTGGAAAATATTGTTGACTGGAGGACCGTTCTGAAGTCCTGGAGATGGAGGAGGGGTTTGAGTCTTTTCATAACTTGTAGCTTAAAGAAACAATCCTTTGTAATATTGTTAATTGATTTTTTTAGGTTTAAATGATTGTCAATGGTGACTCCCAAGTCTCTAACTTGAGTGGTCTGAGGAATAGAGGTTGTCTGATGATGGCTGGTAGAAAGGTCGGAGGAGATGAGAAGAATTTCCATTTTGGCTGCATTGAGGACTAGGTTCAGGCTCGTGAGTAGGTGGTGGTTGGACTTGAGGCAGTCCTCCCAGAAGGAGAGCGTCTTTGGAAGGGATTCTTTTATAGGGATCAGGATCTGAACATTGTCAGCATATAAGTAGTGAATTAGTTTAAGGTTTGTGAGGAGCTGGCAGAGGCAATAGATATTAAAGAGGGTGGGGGATAGAGAGGAGCCTTGAGGAACACCTAGAGTGGATTTGAAGTTAGGGGATTCTTTATTGTTGATAGTGATCTTGGAGCTTCTATTATCGAGGAATGAGCTGAACCATTGGAGGGCGTTTCCGGATAATCCGATGTCTGAGAGACTATTGAGGAGGATGCTATGGTTCACGGTATCAAACGCCGCAGATATGTCCAAGAGAACTAGCAGGAATGAAATCCCTTTGTCTAGGCCCATGAGGATGTGGTCTGTTAGTGAGCTGAGGAGGGTTTCAGTACTGGAAGACTTGCGAAAGCCATACTGGGAGGGGTATAGGATTTTGTGTTCCTCAAGGTAGTCCGAAAGCTGTGTGTTCACCACCTTCTCGGTCAGTTTTGCTAGCAGCGGGAGGTTGGATATGGGTCGGAAGTTGGAGAGCTCATTAGTGTCCAAGTTTGGTTTCTTCAAGAGGGGTTTAATAGATGCTGTTTTAAGGTCATCCGGGTAAATTCCTTGGGCAAGGGAGCAGTTAATGATGTTGGCTAGAGATCTGGAGATGGTGCCTGGGATGAGGAGCAGAAGTTTTGTTGGGATGTGGTCCATCGGGTGGTTAGATGGTTTCAACTTCTTGAGTGTTGATTCTATCTCCAGAGGGGTGGTGGGCTCGAAGGACTCTAGGGTAGCTCTGGGGGAGTCTGTGGTGGCGTAGTTTAGAGCTAGAGGTGTAGGGTTAGTAGGGAGCAGCGCTAGGGTGTTTGCAATTTTATTCTGAAAGAAGATTGCGAGTTCATTGGCTTTGGATTGAGCTTGATCGTCAGGAATGGTAGGAGCAGAGGGTTTAGTGAGTTGAGATACATAGGAAAACAGGGCCCTAGCGTCGTACTGGATATCATGGATTCTGCTGGCGTAAAAGTCTTTTTTTGCTTGTAGTAGAGAAATCCTGTAATGATGCATGTTTCGTTTGTAATCGGACAGCGTAGTAGAGTTGAGGGACTTCCGCCAAGAGGACTAACTAATCCGAACTATCTCTAGTCCGGAATTTGTTATTTCTCCTTTTAACTTAACTTTATCTTTTTTCTTCCAGCTACCTAAGCTTCCAAGTTCACGGTCCTCGTTTAATGTAACTTTGTTTCTTCCTTTACCTAGTTATTTTTACCCCTGTTAGATGTAAACCGTCCTGATATGGTATTTAACCATGAAGGTCGGTATAGAAAAATGTTAAATAAATAAGAGTCTTCCTTGTGTTGGAGGTTTTGCTTCATTCGTTTAAGTTCAGGTGAGTACCAAGGTTGCATCCTTTTTTGAGTCCAATTGATGGTTTTCGACTGTTTGGGGCAGAGTTTGTTGGCTATAGACTCTGTGATATTGCGCCAGGATAGAAGGGCTGAGTTGGGGTTAGAGGTGTCAAGGTTGGGGAGTTCTTTGGACAGATGTTCACTGAGAATATCGGAGGAACATTTTCTTCTGTGATGGATAGTGGAGTGAGGTTGTGGTTGAGAGGGGTTTCCTCGAGTCTTGAGAGTTGCTGATATGAGGGAATGGTCGGACCAGGGGACTGGGGTGCAGTCTGGAGAGTTAGTGTATGATAGGTGTGAGTTTAGGAAGATGAGGTCTAGTGTGTGTCCAGCTTTATGGGTGGGCTTGTTGACTATTTGTTCAAAGCCCATTGCCTGGAGTGTGGACAAGAAGGATTCGCAGTTGGAGGAGATCGAGGAGGCGTCAACATGTAGATTGAAGTCCCCCAAGATCATGGCAGGTAAGTCCATGTTTATGTATTTAGCAATGGTTTCTATAAGGGGTGAGGCATCCGAGTCTATTGATCCCGGTGGGGCATAGACAAGGAGGATTTGAATATATGTTTAGATTTGAAACATCAGAGTTCTAGCTTTTTGAAAGAGGTCTTGATTGGTTGCTGTTTAAGATTCGGTTTCTTCTTGGTTGCTAGAAGCAGACCACCCCCTCTTTTTGGGTCTGGTAATTGAGAAGACTTCATAGAGGTGAATAGGTAACTGGTTTATCAGTGCAGTGTCGGTGCTTTTTAACCAGGTTTCAGTGATAGCACAAACATCTGGGTTGGAGTCAAGCAGGTAATTGTAAAGAATGTGCGTTTTCTTAGTGAGGGACTGAGCGTTGAAGAGGGTAAGAGAGAATATCGTGAGTCCTAGTAATTGTGTCAAGGGTGAGAGCATGATTGGGATGAGTGATCTCGTTGACTGATTCAAGGTCCGTAGTGAGGGTTTGGAGAGGTGTGAGTGGCGGTGATAGATGATTGGAATGGGGTAGGATTGCATGTTGCCTACTCGGATGGTGAAGAGAGGGTGTATTAGGGAGAGGAGTCGGAAGATGGTGATCGAAACTGGTCTGGTTGGACCGGGTTACTGGCGACACACTGAGTCGTTACCGGCTCGTATTAAGGAAATCCAAGCACCTTTACCTTTCTGATCCGTTTTCGATTTCCGAATACGGAGCGTCACCCGATGTGCATATACGCAAACATCGCCTACTAGTAGCCCAGCCGCCCCTTATCCACCTTGGATTTCGCAACTAGTTCCCCTATTCGAAAGGCTCCAAAGAACGCCCAAGAAAAAGCCAGACGAAACAACGATAACTCATGCTCTGAACTACACACTTCTCGCAAACCTTCAGCTAATAAACCTATCAAATCCATATACCGAATAGGTCTCCGTTTGTCCACACAGATGCCCTCCCCCCTACCATCCGTCTAAAAGCTTTTTCACTAAAAAACTACGCAACGGGTTCCCGCGGCCCTCCAACTTCTGAAAGAAAACAAACCCCGCCAACTGACTCCTGACCAATGCCAAGGAGAAACCGGCGCTCTTAGCCCAAAGTATAAACTGTACCACCTCCCCATCCCAAAGATAAACGAGCCACAGCTGTTCTTCCTGCTACATAAGCTTTCCATGTCGCTGGAGCCAAGGATCTCCGGATCAAGTCCCATTGTTCGTGCCAAGGTTCCACAGGTGGTCTGGGACACACTCTCCATGAGAATTCGCCTGAGGAGCCACTGCCCTGAAGACGTCCCACTTGAAACGAGAGAGAGCGTCTGCAATGAGGTTCAAAGACCCAGGAACATGCCATGCTCTAATGGTAACATTCCACTTCAGGCATAACATGACCATTTCACGCAATAATGCAGATACCTTAGTACATTTGGCTGTCTGTTTATTTACTACTTGCACTACCCCCAAATTGTCGCACCACCACACTACTTGTTTGTTAGCTAATTCCGCACCCCAAATTGTCAAAGCCACGATGATCGGAAAAAGCTCCAAGAAAGTTATGTTCCTCACCATACCCTCAGCTATCCATTGCGCTGGCCATTGCTCAGTGCACCACTTGCCTCTAAAATATAAGCCCAAGCCAGAAGCCCCCGCTGCATCTGAATACAATTCCAACTCCACATTGGAAACTTCCGTCTCTTGCATAATACAGATCCCATTAAAGGATTGTAAAAAAGCCTCCCAAATTGCTAATTCGTCCCTAACAGATCTCGTTACCCTAATGAAATGATGACCCGCATGAATACCTGCAGTCCTAGCGGACAAGCGACGAATGAAAGCCCGCCCCATGGGTATTACCCTACAAGCGAAATTCAAAGAACCTATTAAAGATTGTAACTGCTTCAGGGTAACCTTAACCGATCCTTTAACAATATGGACCAAGTCCTTTAACTGTTCCACTTTTTCCTTCGGCAACCGACAAATCATTGTCACAGAGTCTAATTCTATGCCCAGAAAAGTCAATTTAGTTACAGGCCCTTCAGTTTTCTCCTGCACAATAGGAACACCAAAACGCTCAGCCGTCGTCAGAAACCTCTTAACTGCCGCTGACATGCATCCGAATCACCAGGTCCGACAAATAAAAAAATCGTCCAAGTGATGCAAGGAATCCTCGCAAGCGTTATGAGACTTCGTGGCCCAGTGAATAAAAGTACTGAAAGCCTCGAAAAAGGCGCACGACACTGCACAACCCATCGGCAGACATCGATCAATGAAATAAAAACCCTCAAAATAAAAACCCAAAGGGAAACAAGACGGGTGGCTAGGTAACAATCTAAAAGCAGACTCAATGTCCGCTTTGGCTAGCAGCGCACCCGGACCCGCTTTACGCACCAATGCAACGGCCTCAAAGGAGGCATACTTCACCGCGCAAGCTTCTCTAGGAATAAAATCATTAACAGATGCACCCTCCAGATACGACAAATTAAGAATCAATCTAAATTTACCTGTAACCTTTTTTGGAATAACAGCCAATGGCGACAAGTGCATCTGCTCGTATGGTCTATGCGAAAATGGCCCCGCTATTCTACCCAAGTCAATTTCCTCCATTAATTTTGCTCTGGCTACCTGAGCCATTCTATAAGCAGACCTGGAATTCCTAGCCCTCCCACCCTTACCCGGACCCATGTAAGGAATAATAAAACCCTCACTAAAACCAACCTGCAACAGAACGGCTGCTGCTCTATCAGGGTAAAAACTTAAACCCTCCACCAACGCCCCCAAAATGATAGGTGAGTCTGCTTTGTACCTTAAATGTGCACTATTTGGCTCCTTTATTAACCCCCACTGCCGACCCTTGTTGACACTTAAGGGCTGAGTGGGCTCCACCGCATGTGGCGCATGCGTGCTTAAATTTGCACTCGGGAAACAAACATGTAAGCTTGTTAAACCGCTAGCAAATGTCTGTTGCCCCTCCAGTGCTTTTGTTGCCTGGCTCACCTGACCGCGATACTCCCGCCCGAAAGGAATGACCCTTGACTCCTCCCATGGAAAAATTGCCTGCTGAAACACTAACCCCCCCCCCTCCCATCGATCCCTTCTTAGACGACCCTGCACCTTTATTGGTCATCTGTGTCAGCCATAGATGTATGTCCTGGGAACCCCACGACATGAACTTATTCCCAGCCATTTTGTCCCTGAACTTCTCATCATAGTTGAGCCATGCCCAACCTTCATAATCTTTGAAAGCTCCCAAAATGCTATCCGCGTAGGACAGCAATGCCCCATACTGAGAAGGATCAAAATGGCTAACTACACTAGCCAACCTTAAAAAACCACGTACCCAATTCACTATGTTTTTGGCAATTCTCGGCCCTGATCCATTTTTCCTATGTCGTTTCTTAGCTTTCTTAGATAACTTCTTTCCACCCCTCCTCCCTTCTAACAACTTAAAAATATTTACAAATTTCCTCCTTTTGATCCGTTTCACTAAATGGGTAGGCACTTCCTCCCACAATTCTGAGAGGGACGCCAACGCCGGGTGACCTACCTCGCATTTTGGACCTTCATCTAAAGCTGCACACCGGCTAGATCTCTCATCGCTAGAGCTAGACGAGGAGGTCGAGGAACTCGAACTAGTATCCCCGCGGGACGTCTCTCTTTCCCCCGTGTCCCTTCCCCTCACGCAGCAGCACAGCCTTTTCCGTACCTGTATCAGCTCCGAAAGCGCCGCCGTCCCTCTTTCCAGAGACCTCACCGCATGCCACTTCCGATAACTCGCTTCCACCGGTCTTCTTCCTCTGCTCTGCCGTTCCTCTTGGGCCAGGTCCCTCGTGCTCTCTCCACGCTTCACGGCTGGACGGGCCTGGGAGCTCATCATCTACGTCCTCTGTGAAAAAAAACCCTGCGCTGCTAGCCCCCCCCCCCCCCCCCGAACCTGCACCTCGTCCTACAGACGCACGCGTACCTGTACTAGAACCCAGTTTTTTCCCACCTTGCCCTCCAACCAGCTGTAAGTTACAAGGGGACAAGCACTACCTGGGAAAACTTGCTCACCTAGGGGGGCACCGAAACCCGCCTGCCAACCACAGATACCTGGGCTACCCCGAACACTCGCTTCGTTGGGCACCGGTATAAAACCGTAACCTGACCTGGCCATATGACCCAGTATGTCAGCTATTAAAGCTGCTGTGTTTGAAGGACTCTGCTCAGGGGGAGGGAGGTCCCTGTGCGGGTGCGGGACGCCACTGGGCGCGAAAGAGTGGCTAGGCGCACGGCGGGAGGTGACCCTCCTTTTGTTAACCCCTCCCAGGGCTACCACGCTGGGCCCCCTGTGAATCCTGTCCAGGCGCGCGCTGGGGAAACCGGGGGGGGAGAGGCGGGAAACAGCAGGACTGTGCCTCGTGTGTACAAAGGGGTCGCCCCTGGAACGAAGAGGTCCCCTGCCCCTGCTACCGCGCTCACCCAGTTGACCGACCAGGGGGGAGGGGATGACTGTTGTCAGGCGAGGAATTGAGGGCCCGCCCACCAAACCAACCTCGCCAGCACTGCCTGAAGTGCCGCGGTCCGAAGCCCCAACTTGCCCGGGCACCCGTGACAGGGTGGCCTCCGAAATTCTGCGGGGGAGCAACCGCCGGGACGTGCAGCGGACGAGAGGCAGCCACAAGCCTGAAATGGGAACCGGGGCTGTAGGGGCAGGCTGGAGTGTCCGTCTCTGGCCCGCTTTCGCCGGAGTCGGATAAATATTGAACTGGCAAAGGGGGGGGGTTGGGAGTTGGAAGGAGGTATGGAGGCAAGAGGCGAACTCGGCCAGGCGCTCTGGCTGGGAAAACTCACCGGAGACAAAGACCCCTGATCAACCGGACCCCGCACCCGACCAACTCTGGCTGCCCTCGCTGAAGAACGCGAGGAGGATCGCGCCTGCGATTTGACCGCAGGTTTCCCCTTCTCCCGTCTCATGCTGCCGGTAAAGCGAACCAAAACTCCGACGCAAAAACCGGCAGTTGGCAATTCGGCTCGCAACAAGCAAAAACCCACAGCTTGCTCCGCTGCCAAATTCCCAACTGCCCCTTCTCCCCCGAACTTCCCAGGTTATCTACACTAGCAACCAATGGCAGAGCAGCATTTGAATTTGCTGCACAACCATTGGCTCCCGCCTCACCACCCCACCCCCACCTCGTTGCCCTGCCGACCGCTCGAGCCCATGTTAATTAAGTCGTCCCAGGACAAGCCCGGTTCGCCTCCCCATAGTTTTGAGTTTAAATATCCAATGTTGTTCCCGAAAGTGTAAACTCTTCTTCAAATCACCACCTCTAATACTTTCTTCCACTAGGTTGATGATTGTCCATTGAAGAGCTTCAAACTCATGTTTCTAGTCTACACAGTGCTCAAACAAAGAAGAGCCCAAATTATTTCCACTACCAGTCAAATAATCAGAAAAAAGGAAATCTTATCTACTACTTTTTCAACATAACGCCATCCACAGATATTGACTTATGTGAATTTTATCAGTTTTCAATTTAGTTTATAAAATTATTCTTTTGCCGCCTCAGCAAGCCTGACAACGTACCTCACTGATTTAAAAAATGAGGTCGTCCGGACTTTTAATCATTTGCGGTCTAAAAGATGAATGCATGTAGAAAGCTGGTGATCAAATTCAAAACTATTTTTATGTATAGGCTCACGAAGAATTGAGCTCTCCACTTCGCTGTAGCTCAGCTCGACATCGGCCGGTGTTTCGCGGGTATGCTTACCCACTGCTTTACCTGGTTTGTTTGGATCATAGGATACAAACAGCTGACTGGATTTTCTTTGGGCTGTAGTGCGGTTTAAATAGTAGGACAACGCACGCTTACAGTCCAAAGTGTGTAAGACTCTTTCTCCCTGGTGAGAGTGAGGCCTAGGAAAGAATGTAGGTAAAACTATTGATTGGTTCAAGTGGAATTCCGTGACAACCTTAGGAAGGAATTTTGGATGTGTCCGGAGGACTACCCTGTCATGGAGGAACTTTGTAAAAGGTTCGTATGTGACTAGTGCTTGCAATTCACTGACCCTTCTAGCTGATGTAATGGCTATGAGAAATACCGTTTTCCAAGTTAGGTATTTAAGGTCACAAGTATTTATGGGTTCAAAAGGAGAACGCATAAGTCTAGTTAATTCGACATTCAGGTCCCATTGTATGCTTGGGGAATGAATTGGAGGTTTAATGTGAGTTAGGCTTCTCATGAATTTACTGACGAGAGGCTGTGTGGAGATAGGAGCATCTTCCAGCTTATTATGGTAAGCTGAGATTGCACTTAAGTGTACCCTTACAGATGATGTCTTAAGACCAGAGTGTGAGAGATGGTAGAGGTAATCTAATAGTGAGGTAGTGGGGCAAGTGAAAGGATCTAAATCTTTCTGAGTGCACCACAGAGTAAACCGTTTCCATTTGTAGGAATAATTCTTTCTAGTGGAAGGTTTACGTGCAGCTATAAGTACTTGAGATATAGCGGATGGAAGGTTGAGAGGCTGTAAGATCAAGCTTTCAACATCCATGCTGTCAGGGACAGGGATTGAAGGTTGGGATGGCGCAACTGACCCTGTTCCTGAGTTATGAGATTGGGAGCTACTCCCAGGCGAATTGGATCCCTGACTGAGAGATCTAGCAGTGTGGGGAACCATACTTGTCGAGGCCAATATGGGGCTATGAGTATCATGGTCCCTTTGTCCTGTTGTAGCTTCACTAGTGTTTTGGTTATGAGTGGTATCGGTGGATACGCGTATAACAGGCCTAAATTCCAATGGCGAGCAAACGCGTCCTTTGGTATGTTGTTCTGCTGTCTGAGTAGAGAGCAGTAATTGTTCACTTTGTAGTTGAGCTGGGATGCAAAGAGATCTATCGTCGGATGACCCCAGCGTTGGAAGATCTTGGATGCTATTGTTGGATCCAAGGACCATTCGTGTGGTTGGAACTGACGACTGAGGCGATCTGCTACTGTGTTGTGGATGCCTGCTAGGTAGGTGGCCCGTAGAAGAATTGAGTGTGTTAGGGCCCAGTCCCAAATCTGTGCTGCTTCTTGACAAAGAAGGTAAGAACCTGTCCCTCCTTGTTTGTTGATGTACCACATAGCTACTGTGTTGTCCGTTTGGATCAGAACAGTCTTGTGTGATAGGCAGTCCTTGAATGCATGCAGCGCATAACGTATAGCTCGAAGCTCCAGGAAATTTATTTGAAAAGAGGCTTCTAGCTGTGTCCACTTACCCTGTGTCTTTAGATGACCAATATGTGCTCCCCACCCCAAGGTGGATGCATCTGTAGTCAAAGTCACTTGTGGAACTGGTTGCTGGAAAGGTAGGCCTTTGAGCAGGTTGTTCATTGATGTCCACCAGAGGAGTGCAGATTTGAGCTCTGGTGTGATGTGAGTAGGAGTGGACATTGGTTGAGTGGCTTGTATCCACTGTGCTTTGAGTGTCCATTGCAGAAGTCGCATGGTCAATCTGGCCATGGGAGTTACATGAACCGTGGAAGCCATGTGCCCTAGAAGAATGAGGCACTGGTGAGCTGTTACCTGGAATTGGTTGCAAAGATTGTGAGTCAACAGGACAAGTATTTGAGCACGGTCTCTTGGAAGAAAAGCTGTTGCTATTGTAGTGTTTAGTTCTGCACCTATGAACTGTTATCAGATGAGTTGGTGACAGATGGGATTTCTGGTAGTTGATGAGAAATCCCAAGGAGTGAAGCACTTGGATGGTGAGCTTGAGAGAAGTGAGAGCTCCTTCTTTTGATTGACTTTTGATGAGCCAATTGTCCAGATAAGGGAACACGTGCACTCTTTGCTTGTGGAGGTGTGCCACTGCTGCAGCCATGCACTTTGTGAATACTCGTGGTGCTGATGCAAGGCCGAATGGCAGCACTCTGTATTGAAAATGCTGATCCAGTACCCGAAAGCGCAGGTATTGGCGATGAGGAGGAAAGATGGGAATGTGAGCGTATGCATCTTGAAGATCCAGAGAGCAGAGCCAATCTCCCCTTTGAAGAAGAGGTAGAATGGTGCCTAGGGACATAATTCTGAATTTTTCTTTTTTGAGGAATTTGTTGAGATTTCTGAGGTCTAGAATGGGTCGAAGGCCTCCTGTTTTCTTTGGAATGAGGAAATATCTGGAGTAGAATCCTCTGCCCTTTTGAGGTCCAGGAACTGGTTCTATGGCCCTGGCTCTCAGAAGGGTGGATAATTCTGTTTGAAGAATTATGGAGTGTTGATTTATTGTGCAAGAGTGAAGTGGTGGATTTTCTATTGGGATAGTTAAGAAATCCAGCCTGTAACCGTGAGTTGTGATGGATAACACCCACTGGTCGGTGGTGATGGAGGTCCAATTGTTGTGGAAATACTGTATGCGACCTCCTACTGGTGTTTCTGGGAACGGGTTGAACTGGTTGCTGCTCTCTGGGGCTTTTCAGAAACCAGATGTAGTGGCCATTTGTGGAGGTGGTTGAGCCCTTGCAGGCCTTTGTCTAGGCTGCTGGCATTGTGTTGGGCGGCTAGCTCTTGGCCTACCTGCTGGGGGGTAATATCGACGTGGGCGATAATAAGGCCGTCGAGTGTCACGCCTTGGAAATTTCCTGGCCGAAGGCTGAGACTCTTCTGGTTGGGACGACAACTGTTTCAAGGTTTCAGTGTGGTCCTTTAGGGTTGCCACAGCTTCTTTTATTTTCTCACCAAAGAGATTGTCTCCTAAGCAAGGTAGATCTGCCAAATGTTCTTGAACCTCTGGGCGCAGATCAGAGGCTTTGAGCCATGCCCATCTTCTTGCTGCAATGCCTGATGCTGATAGCCTTGCAGCAGTTTCAAAACAATCGTAGGTTGCTCGTACCTCGTGTTTACCAGAGTCAAGGCCTTTATGAACTATGTCCTGTAAGGATTCCTGATATTGCTCAGGAAGAGAGAGAGAGTTCCTGAACCTGCTTCCAAAGGTTCCTTTGGTACTGGTTCATGTACAGCTGGTAAGATGAAATTTTTGAAACCAGCATTGAACCTTGAAAGATTTTTCTTCCTAGATTATCCAAAAGCCTACTCTCTTTCCCAGGTGGTACAGATGAGTGGGATTTTTGCCGCTTTGCTTTCTTTTGGGCGGATTCAACGACCACTGATTGGTGGGGCAACTGTATTTTCTGGAATAGGTTGCACTAGGTACGTTGATTCTGCTCTTTTATTAACTGCAGATACTGAACCTGGATGCTCCCAAATCCTATATTGCAGTTCCTGGAACACCTCATGGACCGGGACGGCTAGCATCTCCTTGGGAGGGTCCACAAACTGGAGGACTTCCAAGGTCTTCTGACGTGCATCCACCTCTGTTTGAATGGGAAAGGGAATGGTGTCAGCCATCTCTTTAACAAAGTTGGTAAAAGAGAGGTCCTCAGGAGGCGATTTCCTATGGTCATCTGGCGGAGAAGGCTCTGAAAATATTTTCTCATCAGAAGAAAATTCAGAGCTGGTGTCTACAGGAATCTCATGTGTGTGATGAGGGATTGGCTGCCCAGGACGAGATGGTAAGACTGGAGATCGAGGCCTTGGGGGTCTTGGTACTCCAGAAGGGCCTGGAATGGGTTCCATTGGAATCTTCTTAGTGAGGATGTCCAGTAATGTGTCCAGTTTGGTGAAAACTGGGTGTAACCCGGATATATCCTCCTTGGGCACCGGTGCTGGCATCGGAGGTATCGGTGTGGGCACCGATGGAGGAATCGGTGGTACCGATGGAGGTACCTGTGGCATCGGTGGAGGTACCGGAGTAGGCATCGATGCCGGTTCCCGTGCCCTCGTCGGTGTCTGCGGCATCGATGGTGCTGGCTCTGTCGGTGATGGAACGGGCATCGGTGGAGTTGTTGTTTCGCGTAGAGCTTGATGCACCGCTTGACGAATAAAGGCGTCAAGTTCCGCTCTCACAGCTGGTGATAACAGAGCAGCTGTGGAGGGAGGCGGTGTTGGCGATGCCAATACTACCTCAGAGCCCTGAGGAGGTATGGAGCCCGTCACCGATATCGGTGGGGATCGCCCTTCACTAGGCCTCGGAGCCTCAGTCCCCGTCCGGGGTTTCTTTGCTGGCGAGGCCGTGACTTCCGATGGATTCTCTGTCATCGTTACCTGGCGTCTCCGATGCCGGTGGCGGTGCTTTTCTTTCTGCTTTTCGCTCCCCGAGGTCGATGCTTTTGAAGACACCGAAGGGGACTGCGTTGAGGCATCTCCCGCCTCCGGACGTTTCTGCTTCAGGATTAGTTGACGTACTGAAGCGGATGGAGAAGATTGCGCTGAGGTCGAGGGCCTTGGAAGCAGTTGGATGTTGAATAACTGCTCCATCTTTTCGGCCCGAAGACGACGACCTTTTGCTGTCATTTCCGCACATGATTTACATGTTTGGATATTGTGGTCTTTGCCTAGGCAAAGAACACATTCGAAGTGAGGGTCGGTAATCGACATAGTCCTCACACAGTTTGGGCACTTTTTGAAGCCCGAGGCCATGGCGCCGGACAGCCGTCGACGGCGATAAGCCCAAAAATATCGTTCCCCGGCCGGGAATCGAAAACGGAAAAAGTTATAAGAAGGGAAACCCCTGCGGACGGAGTAACTTTTTTCCGAAAATACGAATTTTTTTCGCTAGGTGAAATTCACCTCAGGACTCCAATTATCCCGCGATGCTAACTGCTTCGCGGAAAAAAGAAGACTGAAGGGAGACCCCTTTGGCAGGGAATATCATGGCATGCTGGGCATGCTCAGTAGGCACTCCGGTGCCATTCAAAAGTTTCAGGGAAACTTTTAAAGAAGTTTTTCCGTACATAGGGCTCCATTACCGATGTCACCCTTATGTGAGGACTAGCATCCTGCTTGTCCTAGGATAAAGGAGATTATCAGGTAAGTAATCTCAACATTCTTCTATTTCTCCCTCCTGTGAACTGCTAGAGCTCTCTCCTGAGGAAAAATTAAATCTCACTCGTTTCTGTTGATTGGTTTCCTATTGATATCTCCAGGTGTAGACTCTTGTTTGTATAATCTCCCTGGTCCCTCTTAAATTTAGTTTTAGCTGATTTGATGTTAGTGCAAAACTGGTCTAACATCTGTTTGTGTTCCTCTAGTTTGATTTCAAAATCTGCCAATTTAATAGCCACCAGTGTTTCCTGTATTTGTACATTAATTTCATCAGAATATCATTGTACTCTATTATTAATAGCATGAGATCTAACGATCATTTGTTTAGGATTGCTATCCATGTGTCTACAAACTCATTATCTGAGAACAGGGGCTCTTTCTGCATCCTTAAACCTCGCAGTATAATCTGCTGTTTCATGTATTCAATTAACGTGACTCCATGTAGTTGAGTCCTAATCAGTTTATTTAATTTCAAATACTCAGCCCAATTCTTGCCATCAATATTCTCAAGGGATTCTGAAAATAACGAAGCCTGTTTTTTTTTTAATGTTTTCTACTTGATCTTCCATATAACTGAAGGTAAAGCGGCCCCAATATGTAACAATCTAAACAATAAATCTCTGCCTGTAGTGAGGTAAAGTGTACTCTATCCACCACAACACCCCACCAACAATAAATTATAAATATGGAATGAGGAAGGTTTCACACACTTACCTGTTGCATGCCCCAGCTTTTTGTTTTGTTAATGCTTTCATTTAAATGCAATCTAAGTCAGCTTTGTCCCCGTTTCACTTAGCTGTCATTTGAAGTGGTTTAAAAAACAGCAGTGGCATATGCAAAGCTGGCTTAGATTGTATTTAAATGAAAGTATTAAAACAAAAAGCTGGGCTTTATATTTTCACGAGACACAATTCACATAAAGAAAAAAATTCAAAAAAATTGAGGTTGGGAAGGAGGTAGGTTCATGATTACATCTAAGAAAATTCTGTGAGCAAGGCCATCGAGGCATGCAACAGATAGTGTATGAAACCTTCCTCATACCATATTTATAATTTATTGTTGGTGGGATGTTGTGGTGGATAGTAGAGTACATTTTACCTCACAGGTGGAGATTTATTGTTTAGATTACTAAAATCAATAAGGCAGCTGCCTTGATATACACAATCCAATAGCATTTCCAAAATCTTGTAGAAACATGAGGGTAGAAAATGACTATATGGCCCATCAGTCTGCCCATCCAGCCAGTTAATGTAGCATTATAATTCTCATCACTTCCTTAAAGATCTCCTGTATTTATCACATGCTTTCTTGAATTCAGAAATTTGTCTGCACCACCTCCACTGGAAGGCTGTTCCATGCATCTACCACCTTCTCTGTAAATAAATATTTCCTAAGGACACTCTTGAATCTACCCCTTTTCACCCTTCTCTCATGACCCCTCATTCTAGAGCCTCCTGTGTATGGGAACCTTTGAGATATTTGAATGTGTCTGTTATATCTCCCCATCTCTCCTTTCCTTTAGGGTATACATGTTTAGACATTTAAGTCTATCCCCATATGCTTTAGAATGAAGACCACTGACCATTTTAGTAGCCACCCTCTGGACAGACTCCATTCTGTTTATATCCTTTTGCAGGTGTGGTCGCCAGAACTGTACACTAAATTCCAAGAGATCTCACCAGGGACCTATACAGGGACAATATTGCCTCCCTTTTTCTGCTGACCATTCTACCTATGCAGCCAAGCATTTTTCTGGCTTTTACCACCACTTTATCCACCTGTTTGGGTACCTTTAAGATCAGATTCAATTACCCCAGCTCCCGCTCTTCCTTTGTGCTTAGAAGAATTTCACCTCCAATACTGTAACTTTCCCTTGGGTTTTAGCATCGAACTCAAATGCAGTATTCTGAATTTTTTTAGCACTAAATCTTAACTGTCAGACTTTAGACCATTCCTCAAGCTTCCCTCCCTCATGTTTTCAACTCTTCCTGGCTGTCCACCCTGTTACAGATCTTTGGTATCGGCAAAAAACAAACCTATCCAGACAATCTTTCCATTATGTCACTCAAAAATGTTGAAGAACTGGTCCAAGGATTGATCCCTGAGGTACACTACTAGTAACAACCCACTCCTCAAAGAAAACTCCCATTTACCACTACCCTTTGTAGCCTCCCACTCTGCCAGTTTCTAACCCAGTCAGTCACTCTAGTGTCCATATCAAGGGCACACAATTTGTCTTCTGTGCGGAACCATATCAAAGGCCTTGCTGAAATCCAAGTAGACCATATCTAGCGCTCTCCCTTGATCCAGCTGTCTGGTCACCCAATCAGAGAAATTGATCAGATTCCTCTGACAAGATTTACCTCTGGTAAAACTGTGCTGCCTCGGATCTTGCAAACCATTGGATTACAAAAATTGCACTCTGTTTTAGCAGAGATTCCATTAGGTATTCACCACAAGAGATCTAACTGACTAGTGTTTAGTTCCCTGTCACCTCCTTACTTCCAGTTTTATGAATAGGAACCACATCCACCTTTTTCCAGTTCTCTGGAACTATCCCAGACTCTAAAGAAGCATTGAAAAGGTCAGCCAGCAGAGTGCCAGACATCCTAAGTTCCTTTAGTACTCTCTGATGTATTCCATCCGGCCTCATCGGCTTATCTACTTTAAGTTTAGTTAGCTCTTCATGAGCACATTATTCTGAAAATCGACTGAGGTTTACTTCACTTCAATCTTATTTGTGTTTGTTTTTATGTTGTCCTGCTCCAGGCCCTTCCACAGTGAACACCGAACAGAAATATTTTAAGTAATTTTGCTATTTCCTCATTAGCCTCTACGTCAGAGCTTTCCAAACTTTTCATGTTGGTGACACTTTTTAGACAAACAATTTCGGGACACAGTAATTCAGTCTACTAGCAAACCAGAGGTTAAAGGAATGAAATGTATTTTGACAATTTATGTATGTTTCCTTAAATATATACATAATAAAATGTTTCACGACACAACCTTTCATTTATATTAAGAATATATAATATTCCAAGATTAATGTTAGTTATAATTTGAGTAACAATAATAAAACCAAATTATTCAATTTACCTCTTTAATGAGATATGAGCTTGATGGGATGAACACAGCTTTTGAATATTTGGTGTTAATAAAAAAAAAGTCCAAAGGGTCTTCTGCGTAATTTAAAAAAGCTGGCCAGTTTCACACTATAAAATTATTTGATAGCCTCATTCAACTAATTCTATATGGCTATGAGAGTGAAGTTTGGAATTTATAGGAAGGGACAGAATGTCAATATAAATCCTGCACCTCCAGTTCTGTAACTCTGTGCATCCACTGAAATTCCCCCAAACAATGGAGCTTGGATGTTTCCCTTACAACTCATCATAGTAAAAGATATTTTCAAATTCTGGTGTCACCTCACAGTAACAGCAGCACAAACACCTTCCACTGCCAGGCACATTGTGAACTAACACAAAAACTCGCAAAAAAAGACACAAAATCTATACTGCAATCCCATTGTAACATAACAGTAATAACACCAAGGACTCAAACAATAACCCTAACTATGAAAAAGCAAGGGTAAATATTGCACTGGGTCCTAGAATACCAATACACCACCTACTGAGGAAACAAAAACTAGCTTGCTATAGATCCCTATGCTAGCAGAATCTCTCATCATGGTCACACACGCAGACAGACCCTCACCAAATATGGAATACAAAATAAAGGAGCACAAGTTAGACAAAAAACTGAAATGGAAACACCAAGAAGCCAGACTGTGTATTAACAATGGAAAAACAGAACCACCATTCCTCATAAAACAAATAAAATCAAGAAACATAAAGCATCAGTTATAATAGTAAAAACCATACTAATAAAAGAATATTTTAAAACTACTAATAAATAGAATTTCTATTAATTAAAATCATTTACATTTATTACAATTTCCCAAACACCAATAAAATGTTTCAAAACAGCACATATCAGATAACACCCAATAATTAAAACTAATAAGGATTTTAAAAAGCCCCTGCTGTCCATGCATGGGAGCTCTTGATTTCCAGTCACCCTGATATTGTCGAGGATTAGGAGGTTATCCTCTCACACATACCCAATGTCCATTCTCTCTCACACATACACTGTCACATACATACACATTCATGCTCTTATACCCACCATAACCTCTCGCTCTCTGACACTGACACACTCTCAGGCTCTAAGACACTCTCTCCGGCTCTAAGACACTCTCTCCCCCTCTACCCCACACACACAAACTCTTACTCCCCTGGATTTTCTCATACACACTCATGCTCTCTCTCTGGCTCCCCTCACATACACACACACCCAGACAACTTCCCAGTCATTCTCACACACTGAAAACTGACCCCCCAGGCAGGCTCTCATTCATTTTCACACCACTTCATCACCATCCCCCAGGCAGGCACCAGTTCATTCTCACACACACACAGGCAGGCTCCTATTCTCACACATACAAACCCCAGGAAGACACCCATTCATTCTCATACACACACACTCTTAGGCGGGCACCCATGCATTCACACACATACACCCCCAGGCAGAGTCCCATTCATACACATGCACACACTAAAAGCAGACCCCCTCTCTTTCTTTTGCCAGCAACCTCTGAGCCTCTCTCATTCCTCTGCTGCCACTGATGCCGCATGGCTATTGGGATGCGCCGATTGCTGCTATTGGCACTGACGCCCATTCTGCTGCCTTCTCTGTGCAGGCCCCATGGGTTTCCTCTTCCTCCATGTTGATATCGTACATTGTGAGATCCCGCATAGAGAAAGTGGCTACTCTTGTACATTCCCAAAGATTACATGTGCCAATCAGTAAAAAGTAATTTTTTATGTTTTTTTTACCTGTCTGATCTTAGTTTTCTAATCGGTTGTCACAGGCTTTTGTTCCACCTCCCCTTTCTTAATTTTTTTGCCAATTCCTTTCATATTGTCTTTTTTTCTATTCTTCTCTCCATCTATCTTCTTCCCTCAAACAGTCAGGTTCTCATTTTCACATGCTTTCTCTCACACACAAACCCAGGCTCTCACTCACCATGCTCTCTCTCATACAATCATTCATACACAGTCTCTCGCTTGCACATGCTGTCAGACTCACACACCCAGGCTCTCAATGTCACTGCTCTCTCATACAATCATTCATACACCACACACAGGCTCTCACTGTCAAATGCTGTCTCTCACACACAGGCTCTCACATGCTGTCTCTGCAAACATTCAGGTCCTTTACTCCCACACACAATCTCTCAACTCATCTCATACATACACTCTTACGGGCCCTCAGCCTCTCTTACCTCTGGGCCTCTTCTTCACGGGTCGCTGCAGGATGGGCTTCTGCAGCAGCCCTGATCTTCTCGGGCCAATCCGCGGTGGGGGCCCTGCTACCGGGCCGCCTCCTTCTCAACCCGCTGCAACAACGCTGCTCCTCCTCCTTCCTGCCCATGTGGCTCCGGCAACATTTTTCTTCCGGGGCCGTGTGGGCAGGAAGGAGGAGCACCTGCACGTTTAGACGTGATCTTTTTCTTCGTGCCGTGGTGACATTGAGCTCCACCACGACCCTGCCGATCTTCCTGCTGTGTGTCTCCAGCACAGCACAGTGATACTTAACTGCTCAGCTGCCAGTGGGATGAGGTCCACCGGCAGCCGCATTGGCTCCCACTTGCCCGTGTCACGTGCACCGGGCTTGCGCGACACACAGGCACACTGCAGGCGACACACTAAAGTGTTGCAACACACTTTGGAAAGCTCTGCTCTTCGTATTCCTCCCCTTCACCTTTGAGTCTCTCAATGCTACTTTTGCACTTTTCTGTCACGAACATATCTTTAAAAAAAAAAAAAAAAGTCTTGTGCCCCCATTTTTACCGTATTTGCCCTACTTTTTCTTCTATTTGAACTTTTGCATTCCTGACTACTTTCCCAGCTTCTATTAATTTTTCCAGATATTGCCTGTCTTCCTCTTTCTGTGATGTCTTGTAGTTTTATGAATCCTTACCTTTTCATCTGTGCTGTCACCAGTCTCAAGGCCCCTGAAACTGTTTTAATATAAAGCAAATGTATCTTAATACTTAATTTAAGCACCTCTTGGTTGATCAGTGTTTCATTAGTCTCAGGGAGCCTTGGCCCAACACAGTCAATGTTTGACATACCATGTCTACTTCAGGGGCTGGTGACTAAGGTTCTGAATTGGAAAACTAAGCAGAATAGTGTAATTTGCTCGCCAGCCGGTATACATATAAATTCTAAAGTTATCAACTGCAGTTTCAAACCTCTTCAAGCATGACTGCTGTGGAGGGCTAAAAGCATGTCATGTCAGGTGTATATCGGGATATAGAAATAAGTCAATCAGTGGATTAGAGGCAATGATATCAGAACATTAGTAAAAGTGTTAAATAAAGTGGGCCACATTTAACTAAGTCCCTGAGGGACTACAGTATTCCAACTGTAAATGAAAAGTTTCCAGCTATTCTGAGAGACGTATTGAAGTCTCCCACCTCCCCGATACATATTGACATCACACACTTTTAGCCCTCCACAGCAGCAATGTTTTGAAGAGTTCTGAAACTGAACCGTGAACTTACAAGAATTTATATGTATACCGGCTGGTAAGAAAAATTTCATTATTCTGGTTTGTTGCATTCAGAACCATAGTCGCCGGCCCCTGAAGCAAACGTGGTATGTGTCAGAACACTGACAGTGTCAGGCCCAGGCTTCCTGAACCTAATAAACACCAATCAACCAAACAATGCTTAAGTAAAGTACTGAGATACATTTGCTTTCTATTAAAGTAAAAAGTTTCAGGGGCTTGTTGAGAATTGGTGACACCATAGCAGAGATTTTGGAAACCACTGTTATTGGATGTGTGTATTAAGGCAACTGCCTTATGACTTTAGTTGCATATATAATTTAAAAAAAAACCCCCACAGAGACTCTATAAGGACTCGCTGAATTAAGTCAGATCTGGTACATGCTTGAAGCTTGTGTGCACTTTTGCCCAATTTAATGGCTGTCATGCATTTTTTTTATACCAGAATGGCTTAAAAATTTTGGTGTGAGACCCATTTCTTTCGGCATATTGCTTGTTGCAAACTGACTAAAAGGTGGGTTTGGGGGTAAGAGGAAGGAACGTGTGGATTTGGTGGGGGATGGGTGGTTATGGTTAGATATTAGTTAAGGTGTTGGATTTCCCAGTTTACGAGAAGTAGGTGTGTTAAAACTTTAAAACCAGATACTATGCTATTATATTAGTGCTACTAACATGGTGTGGTGGGGATATTATTAACTTATTGTAGGGAGAATGTAACACTTGTTCTGTTATGGTATTTATTAGGGGATTTTATTTTTAAAATATTTCATATTCTAATTTAAAAATTCAATGAATGTACAAGGTCTTTCTAACCTTATAAAACAGACCAGGACACTACAATATCTGAAAACAGAATGTTCAATTAACATTTCTACAGGAGACTTACATGTCTAAAATTGAGCATGAGAAGTTTGCAAGTGATTGAGTGGGTAATGTATTTATGCGTCCTTTAATTCTAAAAGTAGAGAGGTATGTGTGTTGGTGCATAAAAGTTTCCATTAGTCATTTCCAGTGGTATGGACAGACTGTCTTTGTTGAAGGGGGTCTTTACAGAATAGAGTTGTTGGATATTGTATACAAGCCTAATTGTTGCCCAGAGGAATTTTTTGCATCATTTTTTGATAAGATTAAAGACTTAATTCCTCCAACATAATTGTGGGTGGTGACTGGAACCTTTGTTTAAACCCTGGTCTAGACAGAACACATCAGTCTAGGTCTTCTTTCCCTGTTCCATTGGCTTCAGAGAATGCAGTACAGGTGCATAATCAAGAATATTTGGAGAGAATGGTCCCAAGTAATTGCAGCTATAAGTTTTTCTTACCTATGCATCACACACAAGTAGGATAGACCTTTTTCTATGTAGTCAGAATGTTCTAAAGAAAGCTATAAACTGAGACATACTGGCTTCTTATCTCTCTGGTCAACATCCTATTACACTTGCTGTTATTTTACTGAGTGGACAGGGAACGCAAAATAGATGGCATCTTAACTTGTCTTTTAAAAAACACTGATATGATCAGAGAGGCCATATGACTTTCAGAAGCACTATTCAGCAAAAGATTGAGCCTTGACTACGTTGGGAGTTACTGAAACCTCTTTTGGCGTGGCACGATTATATTTTTAACTAGCTGCAAGAAAAAGCTGTTCCTGGCAAAGCAGAAGGAATTGTTACAGCTTAGAGTCTATAAAGGACGCATAAATTGGATTGTTTGTTAAAAACTTAAAGATCTCTTCTTAGCCAGGATGAGCTTGCTAAATTACAAACTACAGATTGAAAGAATCTTTGTTTCCAAAACAGAAATACTATGAAAAGGTAATTAGCTTGGCTAATTAGACCACAAGGTACATTTGTTGTCATTTAGCAAAATTAAGGGACCTTCGAGCACTTTGTTTCATTATCCAAAACATATTGCAGATCTATTTAAAGACCATTTTGAACTGCTATATTGTGAACCTGGTTTATCAGTAGGTAACATTACACAATTTATAGATACAGTAAATTTTTCTAGGCTTCTTGATGAAGCCAGAGGTTCTCTTATAGCTCCTATCGCAGAAGTTGAAGTTGTACAGGCAGTCAGGTCCCTGGTTCTGCAGAAAAGTCCGGGACCTGATGGGTTCTCATGAGACTACTATTATTTTAGAACTGAATATGCACCTATTTTGTGTGAGTTGTATAATTTTCTGGGCATACCTCTGACAGGAAATTTACTGGATGCTATAATTACTTTAATTCCTAAATCGGGAAAGGACCTTTTAGATTGTAATTCATATAGACCCATCTCCCTCAAATACAGACATATGAAGGTTTATAGCAAGATATTACAACTCCAGCTAGGAGCATAGACTTCAGTTATTGATTGGTCCTGGTCAGACAGGATTTGTGAAAGGAAGATCCTTTGTAAATAATACCAGCAGGGATGCCTGTATCCCCTCTGTTTAATTTGGCTGTTGAACCCCTCCCCAAGAAGAAATAAGGGAATCTCTTGGTATTTTAGGAATCAGGATACACATGCCATAAGACTTCTTTATATGTGAACAACATTTTGTTGTAAGTTATGGAGGCTGATGGGTCAATTCCTATGCTGCTTAATTTGTTGGAGCAATACAGTTTGCTATCTGGTTATAAGGGCAATTCTATTAAATCTGTTGCTTCATATTGAATCAGCTAGCAGGACCTAGCAGAACATGTTTCCAGTGCGGATGCCGCCTAGAACCCGCCCCGATTTAGGTATCGCACGTGAAAAGTCCCTTTTCGCATGCGATCCCCTTTGAAACGACCCCCCTTAGATTGTAAGGATAGAAGCTTTTTGCCTCAGTGAAACTTTAGTCACCCCCTTTCTTAGCTGAAATCACTAGGCAGAGGGTATCCTTGAGCACTGCACAAAATGGTCCCGTATACCTCCATTATCATAAATTAACTCTCCCTGATCTTGATTTTCAAAATTTGACCCTGGGACATCTGCCTCTTCAGCTGCCATGCCAACAGCTTACTGGGTTGTTCCCTTGCTCGAAATGTACCCATCGTGCTCTAGTTGATGCTGCGGTTCTCTATCTTTAATACCCTGCAGTTTAGCCTGTAACTTGTCTAGCTCTCTTAAAGTTTTTGCCCCTCCCATCTGTCTTGTGGCTCTGTGCCAGCTTGCTTAGACTCGCACAGCCTTTCCTTTTCCATTCACAGTTTGTTTGTTTACTACCGCTGCTCTAGAGATCAAGGAGCCTCGTATGACAGCTTTAAAGCAATCCCATAGGGTTTGAATGGAGACCTCCCCATTATAGTTATTCTAAAAGTATTCTGTCATATTCAAGCGTAGTAGCGTGTCACAAATCCTTTGTCCATCAGTAAGGAGTCATTCAGTCTCCAATATTTCAGACCCCCCTCCTCTGATAGAATTTGGAATCGGCCATGCACCGGGGCATGGTCGGACCAAGTTATTTGCCCAGTCTCCAACTCAAAACCCCCTTGTATCCAGTATTTATCACCTAAGAGCAAATTTATTCTGGAATAGGAGTTGTGCACCCTAGAAAAAAGTATAGTCTTTCCCCTGCAGATGAAGGCCCGGCCACAAATCCTGCAATCCCCAGGAGTCTAATAGATGTTTGAGGCACAAGCTATGGGTCTTAAGGCTATCTCTGGGGGTGGGTGTAGTCAGGGGCGGATTGTGGGGAAAATAGTGGCCCGGGGGATTTTCACCATACTGGCCCATGGGTACCCAATAACATATACAATATAATTTACATATGTACACACCCCTTAAAACATAAAAAAAAAAGCTACCCGGCACGCACATGTTATAAAATCCATGGGCCGTGCCTACATATATCATTTATAAAATATTTCAGTAAGTACTTTCATTCAAGAAACCTATTAGTTTGAGAACATTTACTATTTTCAGTAGAAGAGCAGGTGGCAGTACAACAATCACCAGCAGCTTGAACTGACGGGCTTAATCCCCAGAGTCAGAACAAGCTGCTGACCTCACTCTACTGCTGAGAGGCCATTAGAAAGACAGAACTGGTTAAATGTGAAAACTTACAGAGACTGCTGCTGGTTACCGCTGAGCGAAAGAGCACAGGCGGAGGGGGACTGCTGCTGGTTTCTGCTGAGCGAGAGCTGGTTTAGAGAAAATGTGCACTGAAAGTTTGAATTATCGCACTAGTGCCACTGTTTAGTAGGTAAAGGTGCTTTCAATTTAGTTGGAGTCTAGAGGGTACTTAAGGAAATTTTCATATCTTTTTCTTTTGTGGGCCAGAGCATCAATGATTTCTTTTTCTGATACTTTTGCAGGATGTCTGGCTCACAGCACATGAGCATGAATGTTTCCAGATGAGCAGAGGTTAGAGAACTTCGCAAGCGGTTTTTGATAAATTTTAGTTTAGAAAAACTTTGTTTGCAAGATACTTGCGTAGTTGGTAGTGTCAGAAATTTGTAACAGGTAAACAGTGCTGTGTTCTGCAAATAAACTATGCTTTTCAAGTATTAAATAGCAAAGTGGGCACTGTTTACAGGCCTTATGGTGTTCTGTTTCGGTAAATTCTTTGCTAGAAGACGCTTCAGTAGACTCAACTAGGCTCATTATCAGATTCTTCATCAAGGTCATTGACTTCAAATGTTAAATTTCTGGAATGCTGTGCTTTAGACTATCAAATTTAGATGCAAAATCCAACTCTTCATGTATTTGACTGAGTGTTGCTTTTGAATTGAAGCGCCAAAACTTTGTCACTCAATGCTTGAAACGTCTGTGGTGGTTAAAGCAGACACTTCGCTGAAATTTCTGGGATCAAGACATGCCAAATCTGCTAATATCTTCCTGTTCTGAGCAAATCGTTGTTCCAAGCTATTCAACATTATATCAAATACCCGATTCTGAACCTCTACTTTGTATTGTGTTGCATCACTGATAGGCTCATCATCCACACTTTCTCCAGGTAATCTTTTGTTTCTTCAAACATTTAGCTGGTACTTCTGATGTAATCATATCTCCCCTCTTCAAGTTTCTCATTTACCCAGTTCACAAAATTATATGCAGCAATTTTAATATTTTCAAAATTCCGTGAAACAACTCTGATATTTTGATTGTGTCTCTCACCATTCTGTGTGCTTGCAGCAGATCAACACCCTTTGTCTGAAGATACTTTAACAGAGGGGTGGTATAACTGGAAGATTCGTACTAAAAGAGTTGAGCTGTTAAAATTATTTTAAATGAGTAAGGAATTTGAGAGCATTGTTGCTTTCAGCCAAGTTTCGCCTTTCACTCTGGAGGCAATCTTTGTCAGTGTCTTTATCAAGATTACAAACAAGCAGTTTGGATCATTGAATTTACCAAAGATCATCTTTTGACCACCATCTAGTTTTTCCTATGGTATTCAGGCGGCGAACCTCTCCCATCATTTCTGTGAGTTCTGTCCAGATGTCCATTCGGTTATGAGATTCTTTGATAACAGCAAGTAAAAAGGCTTCCAAATAAACTGTGTCTGTGGCATCAATCATGACTAGGTTCATTACATGGCATAGCACCAAATATGAATTTGACCAGGTTGCAACTTCTGATAAATGAGCAGTAACTCCATTGGAGACACCTTGCATGTTTGCAGCACCATCTGTTGCATTGCCAATAATATTTTCAACATTTATTCCAGCATCTTGCAAAACCTTGCAAATTGATTCCTTTAGAGCCTGCCCTGTTGCTGAAGTGCACTGAACAACAGCGATCAGTCGTTCTTGAGCTTGCTCTGGTACAGAAGAACTATACTCATCTAGTCAGCAACACTAATATCTTGTGTTGTGTCTATTTTGAACTGAAAACATTGGGCTTCACGAACCTCCTTGGCAATGTGCTCTTTCATTAAATATGAAATAATCTCAATTATATGGTTAACAGTTCCTTTGGATGAAAAGGTTACTTGTTTCCTTTTAGATTTTGTAATTTCTTCAATGTATTCTCATAGTGTACTATCAAATTCTGATTAAAAGAAGAATGATTTCCAAGAAGTTTCTACGGTCCAAATTATCCTATAGCAGCTGCTTTGCATTTTCATTCAGTTTTCCCCGAAAGCTCAAACCACGCTTTCAGATTCGTTTTATCACTTGAAGTAAAATTAGCTTGTGTTTATCTACTTGGCTGTTATGCATGCTTATTTGTTTATGAAAAAGTAGTGAATTAATATCATGACTGAAGTCATGCATCAGATGAGCATCTTTTATGGTGGCTGCTGCCTTCATGTTCTGCTATTCTATCATATATATGTTTTGGGTCAAACACTGAAACCAGATTCCGATGTGAATGAACTTTGGTCACTTAAAGTCCCATGAGCCAGACAAACTGTGCGAAAAAGAGCATTTTTTTCTGCACTGTATGTTAGCCATTTTCAATTTAAACCATCTTTTCTATAAAATAGATTTCTGGGATGTTTTAAACGTGACAGTTTTTGTGGTTGAATTGGATGGTAACTGAAAAATTGTTTTAAATCTATCATCTTTGGTTTTTAATATATCCATTTTCTAAGCTGCTCACTATTTTGTTCTTCATGTTGTCCAAGGCCTTGCGCTACATTTCTTTTAGCAACCCACCAAATGGACCTGGCTCTGCTTGCTTCTCTTCACCTATTCCTTGTTTTTCTTTAATCATTTCTAAAACATTGCGACAGCTCTTTGCAGTCTCTACTAAGTCTTTTTTTTTTTCTCATGAGCTTTCTCTGCCCCTCCCTTTCTCATTTTTTCTTTGTCAGTCTGAGAGAAAAGAAAAACGGGGGTAAAACTTTCTTGTAACTAAAAAAAAAAAAAAAAAAAAAGTTTGTAGTAACTAGGGAATGTTAACTTTTTTTTCTTTTGCTGTTGCTATTTTGCTTCTTTTCTTGCCTTGTTCATGTATATGAAAAATATGACTAGGTGATCTTTAGCCAAAAAAAATGCTTCAAGAAAAAAAAAAAAAGACACTTGGGAATTCATATGGTATTAGGCCTACTGCAATACATGTTGGGTGTGAGCATGACCTTAGACAGCATAAACTCCTATGCCAAACAGCGCTTAATTGTCAGCTTCACATAATAAGTGTTTATTTCCTATGAAAAAAGCAATATCAAATATTACACCAGGCCCTAACACACCAATACACCTGCTATTAGGAAACGGAACAAGGCCAAGCTGCTATAGATCCCTACACACTAGCAGAATTACTTTGCCTCAGTCACATGCAGAATTGCAGACAGAACGTCACCCAAATACAGAATAAAAAAAATAAAAAAAGACCATGAAGCATAAATAGAACCTGCAGACAAAAATGAAAAGGAAACTGCAATAAGACAGCACTATATGTAGTGCAACAATGGAAAAACTGAAAACATTACCATTCCTCACAAAACATTAAACAAAGAAAATGTCACACAATCTTAACTAGTAAAATCATACCAAATAAAAGAATATTTTTAAACAGGTGACAATAGAACATCTTCCCCCCTGCGGCTCAAGCCCCAGCACTTTTCTTCACTGGCAGGGCCTCACTTCCAGGCAGTGCCGTGCAAGGGTATTAGGCACCCTAGGCAAACCTTACAGCCTGGTGCCCTCCCCCCACCTCCCAGACACAATTTTAAATATGCATTTATAACATATGACACTTCATGTAAAATTTGGATGGTAAAATTAATATACATGTTGTGATAATGTCATGCACTGCTGTGATGCCCAACAAGAAAACCTTGCATCTTGGAATTCATATGGCATGGTACCTATTGTGATATATTTCGGCATGGTCCTCCGTATCACAGTACTATTTGCCAACACTCAAAGAATAACAACCCCACCTATGAAAAAGAATACCACAAATATTACACCAGAATCTAAAATATCAATACACCTCCTATCAGGAAAACAGAACAGGCCAAGCTACTACAGATCCCCTACAGAGAAACCACATGCTAAAAGAATGCTTCATCTCAGTCTTTGCATGCACAACTCTTACTAAATACAGAATAAAGCCACAAAGTATAAACAGAAATGTGCAGACAAAAACTAAACTGTAAAACGTATCACACCAGACTCTATACAGTGCAACAATGGAAAAACAAAAACAATCAAAACCAAGATATATAAATCATGAAGCATAATTATAAAAACATACTAAAAATTTCAAAACAGCTGATGAATAGAATATCCAATAATTAAAGACTCAAGCAAATTTTGAAAACTTTACCAACACCCATAAAATATTTCAAACAGCAGACACATCACATACTACCCAATAATTAAAATGGTAGTCAGTCAAGAAAATGAACTTAAAAAACCACCTTTACTTACCCTCTCCAGCAGTTCTCCTACTCCTTTCCCTTGCAGGCCACACCAGAAGCAGCAGTAGCTGCTAAAGCTGTCCTCATGGTCCTCTTCCTTAGGGACCACAACTAGTCTTCTCTCTCTCTCTCACACACGTCACACCCTCAAGACCAGTTTCTGTCTCTCATACACCAATCATCTCCCCTACCAGTCTCTCTCTCACACACACATACCAGTCATCTCCCTGATCAGTCACACACACGTCACCTCTCTGGCCATTATCTCTCAATCACACAATGCTCTCGCTCCCCTTACTTACACACATGCTCTCTCTCGCACACAAACACATTTACTCACACAAGCACCCTCCCCAACTCACATACACCCCACACATACAGAAGCACCCTCCCCGACTCATGTACACCCCACACATACAGAACTTAGCACCCTCCTTTCTGACAAATACACACAGAACTTAGCACCCTTCCGATCTAAGGCCCCCCAGCTGAACATCTGGTCGCTGGTGGTGGTTAGAAGCACCGGTGTTCATTTCTTCGGCCCCCGCCGGCTTGGTCTCTGGTGGGGGCTGTCTGGAAGGTGCCCATCTTCTTTTCTTCGGCCTCAATTTGAATTCTTCAGTCCCTACCAGCTTGGTCTCCGGCGGGAGCTGGCTGGGTGCAGCTACCACCTGTGTTGGCCCTGCTTCCAGGGGGAACTATACTATTACTTCAATCTGGGCCTGCGAGGCTGCAATCACCACCTACCTTGATGGAGGTCACTGGGCTGAGGCAGTGCAGGCTGCAAGAGACTATTAGCCACATGGTCGAGACCATCTAGACCGGCCCACCAGGGGAAGCCCGATCCCCGATAGGCCAATCCACCCCTGGGTGTAGTGTCCATATGAATGTTAAGTGTGAGATTGAAATCACCCCCCCAGCAAGACTGCCCCTTGGAGGGAATCGGATAATTCCTGCTCCAATTTTCCATAGAATGCACCCTGGGCTACGTTAGAGGTATACACATTTATCAAAGTTATTTCTTTCATATCAGTCTTAGCTCGGAGTGTGATATATCTTCCCTCCCTATCTTTTTTACACTCTAATACCTCAAATTTTAAATCTCTGGAGATGAGAATCCCCCACACCCCCATTTTTCTTATGGAGCCTGTTGGACGCCAAGAAAATTTGTGGAAAGCAGGCATGTCGCGACACCCTAGTGTGTCGCCAAGCACCGGGTAGTGTGTTGCGTGCTCCGGGTCTCTCCCGCTGCTCTTTCTTCCTTGCTGCCGTTGCCGCCGGGCTATCAGCACGTTCAAGCCCAGCGGGAACGGCAGCGGCGCTAAAAGAAGCTGTGGCACTTGTGGCTGGGCCTTTTCTTCTTCCCGCACCCCCCCCCCCCCTGTGACCCGGAACAGGAAGTGATACGCGGTGCGCGGGAAGGAGAAAGAGCCGGCCCGTGCCGCATGATAAAGTAGCAGCAGCAGCAGCGTCATCGGCCCCCGGGCAATCGAAGCAGCCGGTAATCAAGAAAGGAGAGAGCAGCTTGAGCCTCCCGCGGTCGATGGGATTCTACTTTCTTGGCTTGCGGGGGCTGGAGGAGGAGGCTGCTGCAGTTTCCATTTGTGCTCCTGGGGGGGGAAGGAAGTGAGTGAGAGAAAGAAGCAGCCAGCCTGCGTGTGATTGAGAGCACGTTTGTGAGAGAAACTGGTCAGAGAGTTGATGTGGTGTATATGTGAGAGACAATGAAAGTGACTGCTCAGGGAGATGACTGATGTGTATGTGAGAGTGTGAGACATTAGTCAAGGAAGTGACTGATGTGTGTGTGTGAGAGAGAGAAAAAGCATGGAAGTGAGAAGCCTGATTATGTGAGAGAAAGAGCATGGGAGTGGGAAGCCTGTGTGTGTGTGAATGCATGAGAGCGAGAGACTGGTTGGTAAGGTGACGGGGTGTGTGAGAGAAAGACTGGTGTGTGTGAATGAGAGAGAGAATGTGATTCAGGGAATGAGAAGCCTGTGCAGTGGAGAGCGAGCATGGAAATGAGAGAGAGACTGGTGTGTGTGTGTGTGTGTATGTATGTGTGTGTGTAACAGAGAGAAAGTGATTATGGGAATGAGAAGCCTGTGCATGTGAAGAGAGTGAACATGGGAGTGAGAAACCTGGGTGTGTGTGAGACACAGCATGTGAGGGAGAAGCCTGTATATGTAAGACAGAACATGGAAGTGGGAAGCCTGTGTGTGTATGCATGAGAGAGATCAGGTGATTGGTGTGTGTGTGTGTGTGTGTAAGAAAGTGATTATGGGAATGAGAAACCTGTGCATGTGAAGAGTGAGCATGGGAGTGAGAAACCTGGGTGTGTGTGAGACACAGCATGGGAGTGAGAAGCCTGTATATCTGAAAGAACATGGGAGTGGGAAGCCTGTGTGTGTGTATGCATGAGAGAGATCAGGTGACTGGTGTGTGTGTGTGTGTGTGTGAGAGAGAGAGAGAGAGAGAAAGTGATTATAGAAATGAGAAGCCTGTGCATGTGGAGAGAACAAGCATGGGAGACTGGTGAGTGTGTGTGAGACAGAGAAAGTGATTATGAGAGTGAGAAGCCCGTATATGTAAGTAGAACACGGGAGTGGGAAGCCTGTGTGTGTGTATGGCATGAGAGAAACTGTTCAGGAAGGTGGCTGGTGTGTGTGTCAAAGACTGGGAGATGATTAGTGTGTGAGAGACAGAAACTGGTCATGGGGGCATGACTGGTATGGTGTGTGTGTGAGAGACATGGGCATTAAGGAAGAGGACCAATAGTATAGAGCTTAGCCTCTACTGCTGCTTCTGCTGTGTGCAACGGCCTGCATGGAAGAGGAGCAGGAGAGCTGCTGGAGGGGGTAAGTAAAGGTGGCTTTTTAAGTTTATTTTTCTTGATTGACTGCCATTTTAATTATTTAATATTATGTGATGTGTCTGCTTTTTTTGAAATATTTTATTGGTGTTTGGAGAATTTTTTAATAGTTTTAATTGTTGGATGTTATTATGTTCATAGCTATTTAGAAACATTTTATTTCTGCTTATTAGTATAGTTTACAATTATTTCTGTGTGGGGATCTATAGCTGCTTGCTAGTTCGGTTTTCCTAATAAGAGGTGTATTGGTTTTAGGGCCTGATTTAATATTATATTGTTGCCTTTTCATAGATAGGGTTGCTCCTATTTGAGTGTATTCCATAATACAAGTGTAAATGTGTGTAGATTAGTTTATGTGCATTACTACAGATCCTGGGAGTATGTTAGGTCTGTTCTGTGTCTGTTACCGAGATGAAATATTTTGCTAGCATGTAAGAGTTTTATCAGTCTTATTTGTTGTGTTTTCTCAAGAGGACATGCATTGGTGGTAAACTGCTGTCTTTTCATAAGTAGGGCTATTGAGCCTGGAAGTAGAAGGAGTTTGAGTTGCTGTTACTGAGATGACACCAGAACCAGAATATCTTTTTTGTAGGGTGAGTTGTATGGGGAATGTCATAATTCTGCTTTACATCCATTATTGTGGGTCAGGGGGGTTCCGTGGATGCAAACTGAACTTTTACATCTAGCCCGTGACGATCATGGGTCAGTGTGTCACGCATGTGAGAACCATCTGTCAGGTGTGTCCCGACAGAAAAAAGGTTGAGAACCACTGCTTTAGCAAACGCTTTTTTTTTTTATAATTTTATTTTTATTCATTTTAATTCAATAGATCAAAGTGTTAACTATATTCCAAATACAATCTCTTAACAAATGTTTACAGAAATAAATCTTCACATTTTCCACTTATATAATGAACATGAATTTATATAGAATTACTAGGAATTAGGGGCACGTAAAAAGCGGTCAAAGAAAGGAAAATAATTCCTCAGATATAACATTTAGCTCGAAGGTGATATCTGTGTGTTTAACCTTCATGCATCAAACCTTAATCAGTTTCTACATTAGGGTTACCATCCAAAAACTTGCGTAAATCCAACGGTTCTAGAAATACATGTTTTCCTTATAACTCAAAATTCATCTTTAACCTGTAAGTGTGTTTCTTGGATAAAGAAGATTGACGCTCTTTGAACTAGCGCCTCAAACAATTTCCTTTTATGTGCTACATTCAACCCTTTGACATTCAAAGTAACAATTTTAACATTCGTAAGGTATAAAGTGCCATCGAACGCTAAGCTTTAGGATGAACCTTACCACCTTGATCTTAGCCCATAATAAAGGTACTCACTGGTCAGACTTTGCCCCACCCCCCAAAATTTACCACTGTCCAAAATTTGAAGCATGTGTGTCCTTAACATGAACACAGTCCACGAGGAATGACGTCACCTCTGCTGGCTATTCCTCATGGCAAGATTCTTATGAGCAGTTAGCCACATTTTCTGCTTGTAGGTCTAGATGAACCGCCGGCGAGGAATGTGAAGTTCCTAATCGCAGGGCCCCAAGAAAGCCTTGATCCTAGCCATCAGGTCACTGCCGTCAGATTTCCGAATTGGGGGTAGATGCATCCCCGTGGAGTATCGGCGTAGTCTCTTACCTCCTTTATTTATCCGCTGCCAACGCACAGTTTCCCGTTTAGGGCCTGCTCGGCCCTCCATTACTTGATTTTTCATTTCTATTTGCTGTTTCTGTAGAATAGTTTCCGCAGCTTCGGTGGAGCGCGCTATATATGTTCGGCCACTGATTGTGAAGGAAATCCCAAAAGGATACATCCATTTATACTGAATGTTCTCGGCCCGAAGCAATGCAGTGATATACTTCATTTGATGGTGTCGCTGTAAAGTCATTGGCGATATATCATGAAATATTTGTAGCTTCATTCCCTTCCACGCTATGACTCTCTGCACTCTCACCTTCTGCATTACAAGATCTTTAACTGGGAAGTCATGCAAACACGCCACAATGTCCCTCGGGTTATTACTCATGTTTCCCAGCACCCGATGGGCCCGATCAATTTTTATGTCCATCGCAGGCATGTCGGTAGACTCTGAGTGGAGAATGGTCTGGCAAATGTCGCGGACCATATTTGCATAGTTCAGTGTACCCTCCTCCAATACTCCTCGTATGCGAATATTGTTTCTCCGCAGCCTGTCTTCTAAATCCTCTAATTTCGTGTTCACATCTTCCGCTGCGTCTAGGAGTTGCTTTTGGGGTTTTTCCTGCTGCGCCATTTTCTCTGCGTGGTCTTCTACTGTTTGCTTCACTTCTGCTATTCATTGTCCTATATCATCAACATCTCTATGGCGTTCATTGAGCTTTAAGGTGATATCTTTAAGGGCTGCAATATCATTTTTAATGTCCTGAAACCATGTCAAAGTCTGCCATGGTGGGGCCTGTTGTGCTATTCAGAGCCTCTGGGTCGGGTTCCATATTAGGCCGCTCTTGCGATGAAACTAAGCCCTCCTCTTGCGGGTTGCCTTTCAGCACCGTCGCTGTCCCGGAGTAGGAAAATTCTTGAAGGTCCACCATGTATCGGCAGTTGGCCATAACCTGCTGCACCTGAAGACAGCCTCTATACCAACAGAGGGGTACCCAATCTCCCAGAAAACTGCTTTATTCCATTAAGCCGGGCAGAGCACACATGGCCATCTTGCTCAGGTGATGTCACTTCCTCCCCCAGATTTATCCTTAACTTTAGAGGAAGATGAATGGCAGGATGAATTCCACTCTTAGGATATCCTTATGTAATAAAATTAGAGAACTGATCTTTAATTTGTTACATAGGACAGACTGGTTTAGTACAGTTAGTCTACTTTGTAACCTATCATTAAAATCATCTGTTGTACCTGAAGACTGGAAGGTAGCCAATATAACCCCGATATTTAAAAAGGGCTCCAGAGGTGATCCGGGAATGTATAGATGGGTGAGCCTGACTTCACTGCTGGAAAAAATCATGGAAACTGTTATAAGGAATAAAATCACAGAACATATAGAAAGACTGTTTAATGGGACACAGCCAGCATGGATTTACCCAAGGGAAGTCTTGCCTCACAAAACTACATTTTTATGAAGAGGTGAATAAATTGTGAATAAAGGTGAACCAGTACATGTGCTGTATTTGGATTTTCAGAAGGTGTTCGACAAAGTCCATCAGGAGAGGCTTCTAAGAAAACAACAAAAAAAGTCATGGGATAGGAGGCAATGTTCTATTATGGATTGCAAACTGGTTAAAAGACAGGAAACAGAGTAGGTTTAAATGGTCTGTTTTTGCAGTGGAAAAAGGTAAACAGTGGAGTGCCTCAGGGATCTGTACTTGGACCAGTGCTTTTTAATATATTTATAAATTATCTGGAAAGGGGTACGACAAATGAGGTGACTAGATTTGCGGATGACAGAATTATGCAGATTAGTTTATCTCAAACGGATTGTGATAAATTGTAGGAAGACCTTGCAAGACTGGAAGATTGGCCTTCCAAATGGCAGATGAAATTTAATGTGGACAAGTGCAAGTTGATGCATATAGAGAAAATAAGTCTTGCTGTAGTTACACTGTTAGATTCTGTCTTAGGAGTTATCACCCAGGAAAGAGATCTAGGTGTCTGTCACCCTTTCTCTGGCAGATAGGCTCTAAATCTCTGTCTGGTGGTTGGCTCTCTTGGACTCTTAGAAACTCAAGTAGAAACAATTTACAGATTTTTCCTGCACAAGTCCCCAGATGGGATTTGAACTGTCCTGGATCTGGGTGCAAGGCAGATGCCTTCCCTATTGAGCCAACCGGCCCAACCAACAAATGTTGGCTTCCACAAGTTCATCTTTATATCCTTTAACTTGGGTTTTTCCCAGTCACCGAAAACATCCAATTAACGTTCCATGTATTGTCATAAAGTTCAAAAGTCTGGCCCCATGGGCCTAACTGCCACCTCCCACTGTATCTCTCGGGATATTTTACTTGTCCCTTTAGATACAACCACCCACTTGGCAGTTCTTCTGGTAAAGTATCCTTGCAGTAAATCCAAACAAACAGAAGCTCTATCCCGAGCTCACCTTCTTGTGATAACTGTTGCTGTCCTTCTTCACACGGTCGGGGAATATCAGAATCAAGTCTCCAGAACAAACAGGTAGCCCAGTCCTTCCTCCTCAGTACCCAGCAGGAGACTGAAACTGCTAGGTTAGGGAGTCTCTTTTTATACTCTGTAACTCCTCCTCTTCTGGCTCCGGGGAAGTCCCACCCTTAACCTCCCACACCTGTGAGTTTGTCTCTATGGTTACAGGGGAAGCCACCAGTGTATATCCTTAACTCTGTGTCGTCTGGGATTTCTTCCCCCTCCTTCTAGGACTTTGGTTCCGGGGAGTTTTTTTGTTCCTGGCTTTATTCTACCTACCCAGACTGGTATACTGACCCTGTCAGTATAATCCATTCAAATTGTTGGTTCAATGTGCTGTGGTGGTCAAAAAAGCAAACAGAATGTTAGGAATTATTAGGAAGGGAATGGCAAATAAAATGGTGGCTGTCAAAATACCTTGAATACAGTGTGGAATTCTGGTAGCCATATCTCAAAAAGGATATAGTTGCACTGGAGAAAGTGCAGAGAAGGGCAACCAAAATAAGGGGCATGAAACTGCTCTCCTGTGAGGAAAGGCTAAAGAGGTTAGGGCTGTTCAGTTTGGAGAAGAGATGACTGGGAGGGGGGATATATATATATATATATAGGTCTTCAAAATCATGAAAGAACTTGAACAGGTTAATGTAAAACAGTTATTTACACTCTCAAATAATGACTATGAAATTAGCAAGTAGCTCATTTAAAACAAATCAAAGAAAATTCTTTTTCACTCAATGTATAGTTAAGCTCTGGAATTCATTGCCAGAGGATGTAGTTACGGCAGTTAGTGTAAATGGGTTTTAAAAAATTTGATACATTCGTAGAGGAAAAATCCATAAACTATTAATTAGTAAGGAATAGTGGCCTGATATCTATTTAATGTTTAGGTACATGCCAGGTACATGTGACTTGGATTGACCACTGTTGGCAACAGGATGCTGGACTTGAAGGATCCTTGGTCTGACCCAGTATGGCATATCTTATGCTCTTATGTTATGATGTAGGATGCAGGCATCCTGTATTCATATGTAATGGGAGTGTGCAATTTTTGAGTGAATTTTGGAGGCAAGTGCAAATGGATATGTTGGCACACTTTTATTGAATTTAACTGTTCCTTTGTTTGCTGGGGTTGTGGTGAGATCAAGAACTAAATAAGAACTTGAAGAAACTGATCTTGCATTTACTTCATGCAGCTTACATCACTATTTCTTATTGGAAGATTACACTGCTCTCAAATCATTGGAGGATGGTTATAATTGAAATTGCAGTGATTAAAAAGTTATTCTTTACTCTTAAGAATAAGCAGGAGAAGTATGAGCAAATATGGGGGAGATGTTGGTTATGGAGATGATCTCTCAATTTACTTTATATTTTAGTTCTTCTCCCATGTTGAACATCATTTTGTTACTATACTGTGGGTTTTTATGACGTTTGCTATTGTTATGAAGCATTTTCATTTATCTACAATGTGCATATAATACCCCTACTGTGTTTAAATTTTGCACATTGTAGGATCTTTAAAATAAAAAAAAAATGGAGATGACTCATGCTCTCTCTCGATTTAAAGGATGCTTACATTCACATAGAGATTTTCCTCAGTCACAGGAAATATCTCAGATTTGTTGTAGGAGACTGTCTCCTCCATAATCACATTCTTCCATTTGAGCTACCATCTACTCCATATCTCATCACAAAATGCCTAGCCATGGTGGCAGTGCACCTATGCAAACTGGGAGTGCATATGTAGCCCTATATGGATGATTGGCAGGGCAAGAGCGCATCTCTGGCAGGAGCTAAGGAATTGATAATACCCCTAGCAACATTAAAATCATCCATTGTACCTGAAGACTGGAGGATAGCTAATGTAACCCCCATATTTAAAAAGGGCTCCAGGGGAGATCTGGGAAATTACAGACCAGCTAGCCTGACTTCAGTGCCAGGAAAAATAATGGAAAGTGTTCTAAACATCAAAATCACAGAACATATAGAAAGACATGGTTTAATGGAACAAAATCAGTATGGCTTTACCCAAGGCAAGTCTTGCCTCACAAATCTGCTTCACTTTTTTGAAGGAGTTAATAAACGTGGATAAAGGTGAACTGGTAGATGTAGTGTACTTGGATTTTCAGAAGGCATTTGACAAAGTTCCTCATGAGAGGCTTCTAGAAAAGTAAAAAGTCATGGGATAGGTGGCGATGTCCTTTTGTGGATTACAAACTGGCTAAAAGACAGGAAACAGAGAGTAGGATTAAATGGACAATTTTCTCAGTGGAAGGGAATGGACAGTGGAGTTCCTCAGGGATCTGTACTGGGACCCTTACTTTTCAATATATTTATAAATGATCTGGAAAGAAATACGACGAGTGAGGTAATCAGATTTGCAGATGATACAAAATTGTTCAGAGTAGTTAAATCACAAGCAGATTGTGATAAATTGCAGGAAGACCTTGTAAGGCTGGAAAATTGGGCATCTACATGGCAGATGAAATTTAATGTGGACAAGTGCATGCTATAGTTACACAATGTTAGGTTCCATATTAGGTACTACTACCCAAGAAAGAGATCTAGGTGTCATAGTGGATAACACATTGAAATCGTCGGTTCAGTGTGCTGCAGCAGTCAAAAAAGCAAACAGAATGTTGGGAACTATTAGAAAGGGAATGGTGAATAAAACGGAAAATGTCATAATGCCTCTGTATCGCTCCATGGTGAGACCGCACCTTGAATATTGTGTACAATTCTGGTCACCTCATCTCAAAAATGATATAATTGCGATGGAGGAGGTACAGAGAAGGGCTACCAAAATGATAAAGGGAATGGAAAAGCTCCCCTATGAGGAAAGACTAAAGAGGTTAGGACTTTTCAGCCTGGAGAACAGACGGCTGAGGGGGGATATGATAGAGGTGTTTAAAATCATGAGAGGTTTAGAACGGGTAGATGTGAATCTGTTTTCTACTCTTTCAGATAATAGACTAGGGGGCACTCCATGAAGTTAGCATGGGGCACATTTAAAACTAATCTGAGAAAGTTCTTTTTCACTCAACGCACAATTAAACTCTGGAATTTGTTGCCAGAGGATGGGGTTAGTGCAGTTAGTATAGCTGTGTTTAAAAAAGGATTGGATAAGTTCTTGGAAGAGAAGTCCATTACCTGCTGTTAATTAAGTTGACTTATATAATAACCACCGCTATTATTAGCAACGGTCACATGGAATAGACTTAGTTTTTGGGTACTTGCCAGGTTCTTATGGCCTGGATTGGCCACTGTTGGAAACAGGATGCTGGGCTTGATGGACCCTTGGTCTGACCCAGTATGGCATATTCTTATGTTCTTATGTTCTTAACTTCAGCACATAGATGAACATATACATCTACAATCTCATCTGAGCCTATCACTTCAGTTGGTGTTCCCCTAGCGTGTAGACAGAAGGACTCAGGACCAGTGGGATTAAGTACCTCTGCCAGCAGATGGAGACAAAGCATGCTGACATCACAGTATATATACTCCTGCAGGAACATCAGCCCGCCACCAGCTGATGGTGGATGTGCATCTCCATCTCCCTATGGGGATTGCTTCAGATTTTAAAAGGAGACATTTATTTAAAAAAAAAAAAAAGCCCCGCTGTCCTGCGGTGATACCAGATGGTCCCTCCCCCAGTTGAGAATTCCTGAGGTGATTTCTGTGGTCCCTCCAATGTAATGTGTGCCTTTGTCTGGTAGCTGGTTTTCCCAGCATGGAACTAGCTGATGGTACAGCTCAAAGGCAGCGGGTGCAGGAAGCCAAGCATGGCAGTGACAGCAGATGCTCTCTCCTCCTGCAGCCAGAAACCATCTCTGTACTCAGCCAGGAAGGGCTGAGCTCAGATAAGTTTAAAAAAAAAAAAAAGTCAGACATAAGAAAATGCCATACTGGGTCAGACCAAGGCTCCATCAAGCCCAGCAACCTGTTTCCAACAGTGGCCAATCCAGGCCATAAGAACCTGGCAAGTACCCAAAAACTAAGTCTGTTCCATGTGACTGTTGCTAATAATAGCGGTGGCTATTTTCTAAGTCAACTTAATTAATAGCAGGTAATGGACATCTCCTCCAAGAACTTATCCAGTCCTTTTTTAAACACAGCTATACTAACTGCACTAACCACATCCTCTGGCAACAAATTCCAGAGTTTAATTGTGCGCTGAGTGAAGAAGAATTTTCTCCGATTAGTTTTAAATGTGCCACATGCTAACTTCATGGAGTGCCCCCTAGTCTTTCTATTATCTGAAAGACTAAATAAAAGAAAGAACTATAGACAAGGATGGGATTCGAACCCATGCATGCAGAGCACAATGGATTAGCAGTCCATAGCCTTCACCACTCAGCCACCTTGTCATGCAAAGAGATTTTAAGGGTTGGGAGGACATAAGGGAGGCTGAGACTGACCCCGATGTGATTTGAACACGCACCCTTCTGATCTGTGCTCAGTGTGCAGTTCCGACATTCGTTCCTGCTCCCGTGAAGGTTAAGGGAACTGGGCAACCTGGCGAGTTGAGCAGAACAGGTGGGCTAGGCCCCGCTGTTAGGTTTTTTTCCTTTGCGCCACTTGGTAGGCCGGGGTAGCATTTTTGCGCACTTTCTGTGCATGTTCAACTGCCCTCTACAGGAACGTTGGTGAGTGCAGTGTGTCTGGCTCTGTGTATGAAATGTGCGCCCAGTTTTGGGCACACTTCCTATGTGTACATTTTTTAAGCATATTGTTTGTGCATTTGTTTTTTGCGGCACATAAACTTGGAGCTCCTAACTTTTGTGCACATAAAATTTGGACTCTCATTCTCAGTCAATTAACAAATTTAATGGTGCCGGTGAACAAGAAACAAGCGCCTGTCTCTCTGGTTGCCTGTCATGTTAGGGCAACTTAGCTAGAGTGCCCTCTAACATGCGTTAGCACTGCTTAGAGGCTCAGGGAGAATTATCTTCCTCCAATTTTGCTAAGTGTGGTTCTTCCCAGCCTGATGATGGTTTGGTTAAGGACTTGTCTGGAGGAACACCAGACCTTGGAACTTCCTTGTCTGGTTCCTTCACAGAAGATGGCAGCTCAGTGGGCCCAGCTCTAGTACCTTCTGGTTTTGGCTTGGATCCTTCTGCCTTTTCTTGGGTTGAGTTTTTTCAAGGATTGCAATTCTTTCTTTAGGCACAGTACTCGGCTTTTCCCATCCTTTCAGGTCAGATTCTCAGCTGGTGGACCCTCCATCTTCCAATCCTAAGTTTAAGTGCCAAAGCATTCTTCAGTTAGCTGCAGGTATTCCCAACAGGAACCTGGATGGCACTGATGATGAGGCAGATTCTGATTCACTGGAACACTGGGAAATTTCTTTGGGACTGGAACCATATCAGAACCACAACATGGTCCTTCATAGAGATGAACTGCCAGTCCTGATTTCCCAGACCTTGAAGATGCTGGGAGTACCTGGGGCAAATTCCATGTCTAAGCAAAGGAAGAATCCCATTTTGGTTTCTTTGCATAAAGCTGCTTGTTCTTTCCCTGTTATGGAAGCCATTCAAGAACTGATTGATCTTGAATGGGATGCACCAGAGGCAAATTTCAAAGGGGGCTGGACATTGGAAGGCCTGTACCCGAAAGTGGATGTGCTATCTCTAAGTAGATTACTATTTCCGTGGAGGGAAGAGCAGCCTTGAAGGATGTGCGTAATAGAATTGAGGCCATCCTCAAACAAGCAAGCATTTGAAGCAGTGGCAATGACATTGCAGATAGCTTCCTGTTGTGGTTTGGTGGCTTGCTCCTATCTACTCTTTTTCTCAGGAGGTTGATGATTTGAGGTGAATTCCAGAGCAGTTATGGAACCCGCCACTGCCTTGTTAGCAGATGCGAGCTGCAATTTGTTCTGTATCTTGGATAGGGGAGTGGTTGTGGTTGTGGTAATAGCGGCTAGATGTCAATTTTGGGTGTGTAATTGGTCTGCCGACGTGACCTCCAAAGCTAACCTGACAGTTGCCTTTTAAAGGTTCCCGCTTGTTGAGGAGCAAGTTGGAGAAACTGACCAGCAAGTGGGGCGAAACCCCAGTTCCTCGGTTGCTGGAGGATAAGAAGCAGTTGCAGCTCCCCTTTAGTATGAGAGGTCATCTCAGGGGAGGTTCCAAGCGGTTTTGTCCCTACAGAGGGTTGACCTTACAGTGGACTCGGCCTTTTGGCAGGTCTCCAGTCCTTTCATCTCAGACATCCTAAGAGAGGCGTGGGCTCGGATGGCAGATTCTCCCGAGCCTCACTATGAAGGCTTGCCAACCTACCCTCGGGGACAAGAGGTAGGGGGAAGTATCTCTCTCTTTTATCAGAGGTGGGTTGAGATCACATTGGATCAGTGGGTCCTGGAGGTGATACGAGAAGGATATACGTTGGAATTTCGCAGTGTTCCTCGGGATGTGTTCATGGTGTCTCCTTGCCACTCCCCACAGAAGAAGCAGGCAATGGAATCTCCCCTGTCAAGGCTCCTCAGTCTGAGGGCTGTTGTTATGGTGCCTACATCTCAGGAAAGTATGGGGCGATAGTCCGTTTTATTTTGTTGTGCCCAAGAAGGAGGGCACCTTTCGTCCTATCCTGGATCTCAAAGGAGTCAGCTGTCATTTGCAGGTGACTCATTTTCTCATGGAAACCTTGCACAGTGTGATCATGGCAGTGCAGTTAGGGGAATATCTGACCTCTTGGATCTGTCCGAGGCCTATTTCCATATTCCCATATGGCTGGTGCAGCAAGGTTTTCTGCGTTTCGCGGTGCTTTAGGGCACCATTATCAGTTTCAGGCAATGCCTTTTAGTATAGCCACCACTCCCAGAACTTTTTCCAATATTATGGTGGTGGTGATAGTGGCAGACTTGAGAGAGGATGGGATTCTAGTACACCCATAGTTGGACGACTGGCTGATTCAAGCCAAGACTCTGGAAGAGAGCTGCCTGGTGACCCGCAAGGTGATCTCCTTGTTGCAGGAGCTTGGTTGTTTAGTGAACCTTGCCAAGAGCAGTCTTCAGCCTTTTCAGTCGTTGAATATCTAGATGTTCAGTTCGACACGAGGCAAGGCAATGTTATCCTGCCAGAAGCTCTGATTCAGAAGTTGATGTCGCAGGTGACCTGCGACATCAAGTTTTGGTGAACACTATACGCCTGACAGTGTGGTCCTATCTTCAGGTACTCAATTTGATTGTGGCAACTCGGGAAGTCTGCCATAGGCAAGAGCACATATGTGTTCTCTTCAGCGCTCCATGCTGTCTTGTTGGAATCCACAGTCTCAGGATTGTTAGTTTTGGCTCCACATGCCGATGGAAATCTGCTCTTTTTTGGTTGCAGGAGGATCATCTGAGAAAGGGAGATTCCCTGACACTGCCGAACTGGTTGAAACTCACAACATATGTGAGCCTCCAGAGTTGGGGATCTCACTGTCAGACTCTAACAGCGCAAGGGCGCTGGAATACAGAAGAGTCTCTCTGGAACTTCAATCGCCTGGAAGCCTGGGCGGTCTGGTTGGCATGCTTGCAGTTCAATGACAGACTGCAGGGTCAAGCAGTTTGAATGATGTCGGACAACGCAACGACAGTGCTTTACATCAGTCAGCAGGGAGGAACCAAGAGCCAGCAGGTGTCACTGGAAATAGACCAACTTATGGAATGGGCAGAAGGGCATCTCCAGGGATCTCTGCCTCTCGCATTGCAGGAAAAGACAATGTAAGAGCAAACTTTCTCAGCTGGGAGAGTCTGGACCTAGGAGAATGGGTGTTGTTGGATGAGGCATCTCAGCTGATAGTGGATTGCTAGGGTCTTCCATTCCTAGACCTGTTGGCGACTTCTTCGGTCGCAGGAGAGATTCAAAGTCCTTGGGATTCGATGCTCATGTACAAGTCTGGCCAGAAGACAAGCTGCTATATATTGGGTAGAGTAGTTTTAGGATCAAAGGCCACAAGGGGATGGTGCACTTGGTGGCACCAGATTGGCCCAGAAGACAATGGTATGCGGATGTGCGAAGACTTGTGGTAGAGATCTCCCTTCATCTTTCACCGCACAAGAATCTGTTGCAGCAGGGGCCTATCCTTCAGGAAGATGTGATTCGATTTGTCTTATGGTATGGCCCTTGAAAGGGCTCGCTTATTAAAGCATAGTTATTCTTCTGTGGTGATTGCCACCTTGCTGTGAGCTCGACAGTTCTCCACTTCCTTACCTATGTGCAGGTTTGACAAGTGTTGATGCTTGGTGTGAGGATTGAAGTGTTCTTCATTCAGTAGGGATCCTGCTCATTTGGGAATGTTTGCAGGATGGGTTAAATAAGTGGTTGGCCCTTAATTCCTTGAAGGTACAGGTTGTAGCTCTGGCCTGTTTCAGAGGCCAGGTCAATGGTGAATCCTTATCGTCTCATCCTAATGTCGCCAGTTTCTTGAAGGGAGTGAATCGTCTTCATCCTCTTACAGTTTCCAGTTCCCTTGTGGAATCTTAACCTAGTGTTCGATTTCTTGGCGTGCCCTGTGTTTCAACCACTTTGTAGCCTTTCCTTGTAGCTATTGAACTTGAAAACAATGTCTGGTGGCGATATGTTCTGCACGCCGAAATTCTAAGCTGCAGGCTTTGTTTGCCGGGAGCTGTTCCTTCGGGTGACTCTGGGAGCGATACAGTTGTGTACTGTTCCCTCTTTCTTGCCTAAAGTGGTCTCAGATTTTCACTTGAATCGGTCCATTTCCTTGTCATCCTTGGGTAAGGGAAAAGATGTGGAAGAGTATTGCCTGTTGCGTCCTTTGGTTGTCAAGAGACATGTCCTGCGGTATCTGGAGGTTTCTCAAATTTTCTGAAAGATGGATTGCCTGGTTGTCCTTCATGGTGGAAGAAAGTAGGGCAAACCAGCTTTTCGGGCTACAATAGCTCACTGGATTAAGGAGCACTAATGGAGGTTGGAAAGCCGTTGCCTACTCAGGTTAGTGCCCAGGTTAGGGTAAGGCTCAGGCTGTGTCATGGACAGAGGTTAAATTGTTGCCTCCTGCTGACATTTGCCGAGCTGCGACGTGGTCCTCCTTACACACTTATTCCAGGTATTATTGTCTGGATGTGCAGGCCTGGTAGTATGCAGCCTTTGCACATGCGGTGTTGACTGGATCACGGACAGCTTCCTACCCTAGTTGGAAGTAGTTTGGGTACATCCCATTGTCCTGAATCAATTGGTCTACATGCTAGGAAAGGAGAAATTACTACTTACCTGATAATTTTGTTTTCCTTGGTGTAGTGAGTACCTGGTTTAATGGTCCTCCTGTGGGGCTGTGTTCCAGTGGATTACTGGTAGGTATTCATCCAGTCCCTAGATTGGGGTACATACGTTCATTACCTGGGTTCAGTGTTCCTGTTGGTTGAATACAGTAATGGTTGACTATTTAACTAATTTTTTTACTAGTCTGTTCACAGTTGCTTTTGGAGAATACTGGCAGGCTTTGTCGCTGCAGGAGTATATATACTGTGTAGTCAGCATGCTCTGTCTCCATCTGCTGGCAGAGGTGTATAACCCCACTGGTCCTGAGTCCATCTGTCTACACTAAAGAAAACATTATCAGGTAATTAGGCAAGCCTGCCTTCCACAACAAAGAGCTATCATCTTGATGTCTGCAGCAAAAGAGATACAAATGAGCAGACAGCATGGAACATCTTGAGGCTGTTGGGCCTGATGACATCAACTGTACATGTCATGCCCATGGCATGTCTCCATATGAAGAGAACCCAATGGACCCTAAAATCTCAGTGGTTGCAGGCCACTCAAGATCTAAAGACAGCATCCATGACACATGGCTGCTCAGGGACTCCCTGCCGTGGTGGCAAGACAATTCCAATTTTGTTAGAGGAATCCTCTTTCAGATTTCTAAAATTCAAATTGTCCTTTTGACGGATGTATCCGACCTGGGCTGGGGAGCTCGTGTAGAGGGGATCTACAATGAGGACCTTTTGACCTCATGAAAAGTTCTATCGGATAAATTTCCTGAAGCTTGGGGGTGATCTAGTATGCTCTAAAAGTGTTCAGAGACCCAACAGTTATTTTTGTCCAGACAGACAACCAAATTGCAATGTAATACATCAACAAGCAGGGAGGTACAGAATTGTTCTTGTGTACCAGGAAGCCATCCAGCAGTGGGACTGGGCCATCTTTTGGACAGTGGCTCTTAGTCACTTATCTGGCGGGTGTGGAGAATGTCCTCACAAATAATGCTGGTCTTTGGAATTCCATGAATGGTATCTGAACCAAGGATTAGCAAATCAGACTTTCCATCACTGGGTCACTCCTGTAGCAGATCTGCTTGTATTCCCTTGAAACAGTACAGTCCCACTCATCTGTTCCAGAAAGAGGGTATATGGCAAACCAGCCTGGGATGCCTTTGTCCTAGATTTGAAGTAGAGGATCGCTGTAAGTGTATTCTCCAATTCCACTAGTTGCGAAAGTGCTGAAATTTAAAGAAGACAGAGGGACAATGATACTCATAGCCCCCTTTGGCTGAGACAGGTCTGGTTTCCACTCCTCTGGGAGATGTCATCAGGGAACCAAGCAAACTGGGGTCTTTCCCAAATCTCATCACTCAGATCAGGGCAGGTTGTGCCATCCCAATGTCTATAGCTCACCACTTGAGAAGTTGACTTTTCAACCCCTTGAGTTATCTGACAATGTGTGTCAAATTCTTTTAACTTCAAACTAGGATTCCACTAGAAAATTCTACTGATATAAGTGGAAGCTATTTTCTGTGTGGTTTGAGCAGGTGACCCTAAACCCTTTATCCTGTTTCACACAAAAAATGCTTAATTACCTTCTATATTTATGCGAATCTGGTCTCAAAACCAACTCTGTTCACCTTCATGCATTTTGTGACTACCATCACCCATCTCTGTACAGCCTTTAGTTGTTCAGTTTTTGAAGGGCCTGCTTCATTTGAAGCCTCTCATCAGGTCTCTCACAGTCTTGGGACCTTAGTATGGTTTTATCCTACTTGATGAAAGCTCCCTTTGAGCCATTGCACTCTTGTGACCTCAAGTACCTGACCTGGAAGGTTGTGTTTTTGGTGATCACTTCAGTGTGCAAAGGCTGTAGTAGCTTATTCACCTTATACCAGATTTCATCATACTAGAGTGGTGTCTGATTTCCATTTTAACAGTCTATTATTCTTCCAACATTTTTTCCCAGACCACATCTCCACCAAGATGAGCAAGTACCACAAAATTTGGACTGGAAAAGAAATTTGGCTTTCTACCAGGTGCAGACTGAAGCCCATAGAAAGTCCACCCAACTTTTGCTTCTTTTGACAGAGTGGAAATTATAGTTGCTAAACAGATTTAATCTAATTGGCTGACAGATTGCATCTCCTTTTGTTAGGCCCAGGTGGGGTTCTCTGTCTGAGCCATGGCTGTATCTGTGACTCACTTGTGATTGGTCCCCATAGAAGAGATCTGCAAGGCTGTGCCATGGAGTTTACTCTACACATTCACATCTCATGACTGCTTGGACAGGGATGGCTGCAAAACAGGAAATTTGGCCAGCCAGAATGAGGTGTATACCCCAACTCCATTCTCTATTAGGGCCCATTTTTGTTCTAGGCTGCTTCTCTTTAAGGTGTGTATATATAGAAAACTTGTTGCCAGTAAAACGTTTGTTGTGCTCGTTGGCATTTTGTGGTGGTTTTCCCCTCTTTTTCTGTAGGAGCAGTCTGTAGCTAGGGATTTCCCATGATTGAGGATTGCCATCCTGCTTGTCCATTTTAGAAAGCAGAGTTGCCTACCCATAACGGGTGTTCTCTGAGGACAAAAGGATGTCAGTCCTCATGAAACCCACTCACCTTGGAATCATATTCTGAGTACTTTATTTTTATGCTAAAATAATAGTATGCATGGGCATGCTTACTGAGACTCAAAGTTCTAAAAACGTTGACATAACTTCTGTGCGGGGCTCCATCGGCTGACACCCCATGCGTGAGGACGGACATCCTGCTGTCCTTGGAGAACACCTGTGGCACGTAAGCTGCTCTGCTTTCTTCACCAGAAGGCCATTTTAGCAGAAAATTATGTAGTGGTTTTTAAACTTTGTTGCTGCTGTAGTATGGTTGCAAAATCTGTTTAATTTTGAAAATAATAAAACTGAGAACCCTCCATAAGACAAGCTGATGCATACTGATTGCATTGCTTGGGTGTAACAGATCCAAAGCAGAAAACCAAAATGATAGTTTGTGTAAATGTGAAAGGGATATAAATAGATAAGTAACCCTTTCACATTTATATAATAGTAAGTGGAGGAGTAGTCTAGAGTTAGAGCAGGCTGAGAACCATGGAAGCCAAAGTTCGAATCCTACTTCTCTCACTGATGCTCCATGCAACCATGGATAAGTCACTTAATCCTCCATTGCTTCAGGTACAAACAGATTGTAAGTGAACTTGAGCCACCACCATAACAGCTTGAGCTAAATCTAAATAATACATTCAGGCAGACACAAGCAAATTTTACATTTGTGTTTTTTCTTTTGTTCTTTTTGTATCAATACACAATCTGTAAAGTCTTGGGAATGACCTATGGTAATTTTTAAATTCTGCTCCTCAGGTAATGCATATGAAAATTTAGGAAATCTGCAGTATTAGTCAATGATGTCAAATGATTTATTTTTGTGATGGAAAACTGAGATGGAATGTATAAAAAAAGTATTTTCAATATAAAGTATAATTAGAGGTAATTGTGTATATTGTAGCTTTTCTGCTTTATTCTGTTTATTAATGCAATTTATATGTCACTTTCTAATCAACACATTAAAGTGGCTTCCTAATAAACCAATCACTGTGAAAGTTTATGTAGCACCCCTGAAATTGTCTCTTTGGTATGTTTGTGAGCTAAGTACCAGAAGACTAATAAATGCATTAATAGTAGATGCAGAAGAAAAAAAAAGGTTGTTTGAGTGTTTGTTTGTAAAAATCCAAACTTTTTGTAAACAGCATTTATTTGGCATATGTCTTGACCCTTATTACTTAATTATTCAGTAGTAGAGATGTGCTTTGGGTTAGGATTTCATCTCAGGCTTTGTTTCGGCCCCCTGCAGGAATTTAATTTTTCCCGCAGTTCAGAGTTTTTTTTTGGGTGGCCCCGATGTTCGGATTAGTATGCACTAACGCCTGTTGGTGCGCGCTAACTCCTGCTAGTACGCACTAATGTGGCAGAGTTAGCGTGCACTAACCCGAAAATGAATTTTTTCCAAAATGTTGGAAAAAATTCTATCATTTTTCAGTTCCCCTGAACCATTCCAAATTAGACAATTTCGTTGAAATTGCCTAATTCGGGAAAAACGATTGCATATCCCTATTCAGTAGCATAAATAATTGGGCTATAAATTACTAACCAGAAAAATATTTTAGTTTCTGTTCTGAAACAATCGCATATTTGCTGTTGTTTTCAAAATCCATTTCCACTTATACAGGACAAATAGTTCTGAAGATAAAAACGATGAAAAGACAATTTCCTAATGCTAGAATACAAAGCCATTCACCTCTAGGTCACTGTTCAGATCCAGTCCGTATCCAGACTAATAGCTAAAAATCTCATATGTCCTGTCCATACTACTTAACTATACTTGATAGTGATTGTCCTAAACCAGTTCACTATTTTCACACTGAGGCTTTGTCTAAAGTAATTTTAGTAACATGGTAGATGGCAGTAGATAAGGACTAATTTGTCTATCCAGTCTGCCTAGTTATTTCAGTCCACAATGGTAAAGAGATTTAGCAGCTGTACAAGCTTGACCATTTTGAAACTGAAAGGAGACATGTGAGGTCTGCCACCTTTGCAGCTGGTAGCCATGTTAGCAAGCGGTCCTCATGCCTATCAGCCACCCAGCTGTCTACATTTCTAATAATCGAATCACCAACTATGATGCCGGCCTAACCCTTACCTCCTTGGCAGAAGCCCTGGGAGGCATATCCTTGGTGTGAGAGGACGGTGCACCACCTGGAGAGGAGGTCCTTGCTGCAGGATCATTTCCTGCTACACCCACTTGATGGTCTCCAATCATGAGACCTTCCTTCTCCACCAGAGATGACAGACTGGAGTGACCTACAAGGGAATGATCAAACTCTTGATAAGGTAAGGGGAGTTTGAGTTTAAAAAAAAAAAATCAGCCTTTTCAAGTGTGAAAGTGACATCTGCCTATAAACTTCTGTTTGCTGCCTGACTTTCTGACTACCTGTTTAAAACAAAACACATGAATACACAGGGTCTCAACTCACTGACACCATCCGGCGGCCCTGAATGAGAGGCTGTAGGTCCCGCCCACCACCTCCGATGTCAGCAACGCGACTGAGCCCTTTAAAGGGCAGAAGACTGACCCCAGGCGTCGCGTGCCTAAGGAGCGTGACAAAGGGGCATGCCCCCCCCTTTCCCCAACTACCTTCCTCAACTCCACCCTACCCCCCCCCATAGCCACCACCCGATCCCCCCCTAATACACCAACACCCACAACCAGTCCACACCTCCCAGCAACCAAAGAAAGCAATTGCAACCTATCACACCAACCACAACCAACACACACACCAACGATGCCTCAAACATCCCCATAAATCCAACCACTCACATGACAACACTAACCCTCCTATCACTCATCCTGATTAACGCACAATCTGTCTCCAAGAAAATCCCCATACTACAGGATCTCCTAACGGACAACCGCCCCGACATCCTCTGCATCACAGAATCATGGCTCAAGAAATCCGACACAGCATTAATCAATCAACTACCCCACTCAGCATACAACATCTTCTCACTACCAAGACCTAAAAGAAAAGGAAGTGGACTACTCTTCCTAGCCTCAAAGAAACTCAAATTCACACAATACTACATCAATCAACTGCCATCCCTGGAGATAGGCCTCTTCAAATCATGCTGGTGTATGCCTCACCCAAATCCCTGGATATTCATCTGTCATCACTCATTGAAATCATTCCATCACACATTAACATGGAAACACCAGCAATCATCCTAGGAGCCTTTAACCCCCACATGGATTCCACCCCCCAGTCTCCCACATGCAAACTACTACTTGATACCATGTCAGCCATTGGTTTCAAACAAATAGTTAACAGACCCACTCAGAAATCTGGTCACACCCTTGATCTCATATTTATCAACAACAAAACAGCACGCACAGACATCCCATGGTCCGACCACAAACTCATCCAAACCACACTACAACTCAAAATCAACCATACAGAAACCAACATTAACAAAAAATACATCACATTCCCCAAACCATGCCCCAGTGAAGTCATCGCAGAAGCCCTCCCCACCGCCTTAAATGATCGTAACCTCAACACAGCTACAAACTCATGGCTCATCATCAACGCTGACATTGCAAAATCAAAATGTCCTATCATCACCAAAGAAATCAGAACTGAAAACGCCCATAAAGTGCCATTGTACAAACATGAACTGAAAAACATAAAGCGACTACTCCATCAAGCCAAAAAAAATGGAGAAAAGATCCTACCCCAACCCACCTGGACAAATACAGAACAATACTCTACATCTACAAAACTGATATAGACAAGGCCAAACGCGAATACTACGCAAAGAAAATCCACGATCACCAATGCAACCCAAGAGCCCCATTCAACTTAGTCACCAAGCTGACTCAACCCATCCAAACCCCACCCCCCAATGAGAACAACTCAATAACATGTGACAAGCTAGCACAGTTCTTTCTGGACAAAACCACCAAACTAATAACTCCCAACCCTCAAGCAACCACGGAAACACTGATCCCCAGCCCATCACTGTCCCCACTTGGACCACCTTTGAACCCACAGCCTCCTCCGAGATAAAAAAAAAAAAAAAACCATCATACAAAAAATAAACCCAGCCATCTGCCCCCTTGACCCCATACCAATCAAAACCTTGAAACTAATCCCAGACATCATAGCCAAACCTATAGCTGACATCATCAACATATCGCTGGAGCAAGGAATCTTCCCTGAGGCTCTTAAATGCGCAGTCATCAAACCTATACTCAAAAAACCACACCTTGACTCCGCTGACCCTACCAACTTCAGACCCATATCGAACCTCTCTTTTATCTCAAAAATCCTTGGAAAAACGGTAAACCATCAAATCTCCGAACACCTGGAAACCCAAAAAATACTATACCCATCCCAACACGGATTCAGAAAAGCACTTAACACCGAAACACTCCTACTTACCCTTACAGACTCAGCACTCAGAGGTCTTGACATCAGCAAATCCTACCGTCTTATACTACTTGACATATCTGCCACTTTTGACACCATCAACCACAACACCCTCCTATCTAGACTAAGTGAAATTGGACTAGATGGCACCACAATCAAATGGTTCTGCTCCTACCTATTGAACAGAACCTACAAAGTTATCCTCAACAACAAGGAATCAAAACAATTTCCCCTTTCACACGGCATCCTTCAAGGATCATCACTCTCCTCCACCCTTTTCAGCATCTACATGCTCCCACTATGCAAACTCCTCATTGACCTGGGCCTCCAATACTTTGTCTACGCTGATGATGTCCAGATCCTTATCCCTACGAAAGAAAACATACAGAGCACCCTTCTACAATGGAGCTCCATCCTTACCCAAATACAAAAACTCCTATCCCAAATAGCACTCACCCTTAACCACGCAAAAACAGAAATCTTACACATCTCTAACAAACCCCCAGCATGGAATACTCAAGACGGCCCCTCCACGCAAAGCATGAGCCATCTCGTTACAACTGCAAGAAACCTAGGTGTCACCTAAGACTCCCAGCTCAACCTGAAAACCTACATCAACACCATAATAAAAAAGGCTACTTCAAACTACAAGTCCTAAAAAAAAATCAAACCACTACTACTCATTCAAGATTATCGATCAGTACAGCAAGCCCTCATCATCGCCAAACTCGACTATTGTAACTCCATCCTCCTTGGGCTCCCAACCTGCACCCTCAAGCTCCTCCAACTACTACAAAATGTGGCAGCCAGATCCCTCACAAACAGCAAACGCTCCACACACATCACCCCCATACTAAAAGACCTCCACTGGCTCCCTATAACACACAGAATTCAATATAAAGCCATAACCCTAATGCACAAGCCCCTCAACAACGAAAAGACAGACTGGCTAAGGGATACCCTTCATCCATACACTTCCCAAAGAAACCTACAATCCAATAACACCGGATTACTTTCCATCTCATCCAGCAAACAGGCCCACCTCGCCTCAATGTGAGATCGAGCAATTTCAATAGCAGGCCTCGCACTATGGAACAAACTACCAGCAGATCTCAGAATGGGAACCCTCATCACAGAACTTCAAGAAATCACTAAAAACATGGCTATTCCAAAAAGCCTACCCAGCTAACAAGTAACCCCATGTCATTCCCAACAACCAATAACAAACAGATCTCTAACCCCGCACATAACCTACAATGAGAACTCTCAATAGTCAAATCAACATTAGCTGTTATATTGTTAAGATAACAAATCGCCTTTACTTTACAATGTAATAATTTTATACGTTACAAAACCTTAGCTGTAATTTTACAATGTCTCAATGTAAAGCTAGTATGACCTGTTATCACACTATCTCACTAAATATTATGTAAACCGATGTGATACTCTTGGGTGAATGTCGGTATATAAAAATAAATAAATAAAATAAACACACTAAATAATATACCCCAATAGTTTACTTCTCCCAAATAATTTTGTTTTAAAATGTCTCCAGCCACCAGCAAGCTGATCTTCTCCTCTCAGTGCTCCTGTACCAACAATCAGTAACGTGCTCAAGGCTGCTTCTTGTGCTGCAGCACAGAGTACCTTGCTACAGGGGGTGAAATCCAAGACTCCATTTCCAGTGACCTCAGCTACCCTCTTCCTGCTGCTGGAGAGACCTGCAATGCCCTTTACAACTTTTCCTATCCTATCTCCACAACCAGACAAACCAGTCCTGCTACACCTTTACAGCCAGCACAGCCTGTCCCTGCAACAATTCCCCTCCAAAGGGACCCGATCCATAGACTCCATGCCAGGCGGACTCTGGTCCAGAGACTCCAGTTTACTCAGCTTATGCTGCACAGACTAAGACCCCAGTTCAAGCTGCATTTGCAGCCTCCAAGCCATGGACTATGCCCTCTGACTTCTCCAATGCCACTACCTGCTGATATTACACATAAAGCTCCTGTCTTTGCCTTGATCTCGCAACCTACTGTCCACAGCCCTCATGCCAAATGGGATACAGGAGGAGGTGGTCTTAAAGGGGAGTACTGTAATGAATCTGGCTTCTCACCAGCAGATCCTCACAAAGCTGTGCTTTCTCCTGTTCTAGCCACCTCCTTAATGGTCCCAGAACCTGTGGACTTAATTAAAGGGGTGGGGGATAGTGGTCAGGCAGAAGACCCTACTCTGCCCTGCTTTGATGAATTGTACTGATCCTGTGGGGGAAATCCCCATATCCAGCCAGTCCCCCAGTTGTGAGAGGTAAGTAGATCACATAGGACCCTGAGAGAACTATCTGGAAACCAGATTTTGCAAACTGTAAGGCCAAGGCTATGCTTCTTTCCAGTCATGTCCTCTTGAAATTGAAAGAATATATTTGCTTAAGAAGCAAATTGTTTATTACACATTTGAGCAGTTTCTCAGTGGGATCTCCACCTTGGATCTGAGTCTCCAGGACTGCACCTTGATTAACCTAAGACGGTTGCCGTTTCCCAGTGATAAGGATAAGAACAGACTCGGGTACTAGAGGATGCAGGAACTCCCCTCTTTCATCCTTGTTTAAGGTTTAAACCAGCAGCATTCCCACCGACAGCTTGCCATTGTGATAGGTTTTATTATCCTTAAGAAGAGCAATACTTTTTTGAAAAGGGAAGCACTGATATCTGTAGAACTCAGCTTCAAACTTCTGAAGCTGAATCCTTTTTCTGCTATATGGAGAAAGTCTTGTGAAGAAAGAAAATGCAAAAAAGGTTGCAGACCTTGACAAGTAGAAGTGGAGTCGCAGATTCTGAGACTTATTGGAGTGCCTGCAATGAAACCCTTTAACCAGAAGATCGTGCAAATGCTCAGCCTGATACATCAGGTTTTAATATTCTTTCTCTCCCTGTTAGAAAGCAGGGAGATGTCATAAGAGAAATTAACCACATGGATCCACCTCATGGTTTTGGCATCAGCAGCACTAATGAGTATGTGTCCATTTTCTGGGCATCTTCTCAAGATTCAAATGATGAACTGGAGTGGCCATCCACAGAAAGGGTTAAACTCTTCAGTGAATCAAATCTAATTTATTTATAGCCCATTTATCCTAAAAGCATTAAAGTGGGGAACAATAATATAAGCTAAAAATCATCCATATTCAAACTAGATCAACAAAATAAAACACAAGAAATAATATATAAATCAGACCTATAATATCAACTAATAAAATAACATTAAACAAATATATGGAGATAAAAAAAAAATCCTGTTTAAAAGAAGGAATTCTTGAATTTGAACAGAGCTAAAGTTGTTGTAAGGGAATTTTAAACTACAAAGGGGCAGATTTTAAAAGCCCTGCACGCCTAAAGCCCGGGCAGCGTGTAAGTCCCAGGGCTTGCTTGGGGGGGGTGTTGGGGTGCGGCCGGACATTCGGGGGTGGGGCTTGTGGGCATGGTTGCCAGCCCAGGGGCATTCCGGGGGTGTGGCCGAGGCCCTCTGAACCAGCACTCAGGCCCATGGAATGGTGTTGCTGGCAACCCGCCGTCAGGTGTAACTTTCTTAACAAAGGTAGGGGGGGATTTAGTTAGGGCTGGGGGTGGGTTAGGTAGGGGAAGGTGCGGGGGGGGGGGCAGAAAAAAAGTTCCCTCTGAGGGTGCTCCGATTTCAGAGTGGCCTCGGAGGGACCAGAGGTAGGCTGCTCAGCTCGGCGCACGCAGGTTGTACAATTGTGCACCCCCCTGCACGCACCGACCCTGGATTTTATAACATGCACGCGGCAGCGCGTGCATGTTATAAAATCAGGCGTAGATTTGTTCACGCCAGGTTGCGCGAACAAATCTACGCCCGCGCATAACTTTAAAAACTACCCCATAGTTTATATGACATTTAAAATAAGGTCCAAAGTTCATGTTAAGAACACAGAATGTCTCTGCCTTTTGGGTAGATGATTTTTTTTTTTTTTTTTTTTATAGCAGCATAAGCATATAAATATTTAGATGATGGATGCAATTTTATTTTAAGTTTCTGGTTTAACAAAGCAAAGCACTCTTATGGCACAAATTATGCAAACATTTCTACATTCAGTTAGAGTAAACTTGCACTTGTAAAACATGCATAGCCAATTCACTATCTGCAGAATTAATTAAGCCAGTGATCTTACCCTTTGCCTCAGTCATAGGATCACAGTCCTGGAGAATTAAGAATCCTGTCTCAGCTTGGAGGGTATCCACTGTACCTGCTGCAGGCAAATGACAAGCTAACCCCACAGTCTCAGGCAGAACAGAGAGCGCTCACAGATGCTTCTAAGTGCTGCAGAAAGGAACAGGGTGAAGATAACCTAACTTGCCAGGGCTTAGGCTGGCACAAGACCAGCAAGTATAACTGGGCAGTCACACCAAGGTTAATGGAGCAGAGCTGGAATAATCTTTGAACCATTATCAAAGCTTAGCTAAAACTTTGTGGTAAAATCTCATGTGCCAAATTCATAGGCATAAAGTTCACGTGAACGGCAATAATGAATAAGGAAAAAGTTCAGCAATCTGTAAAGTCCAAAGTCTTTTTTTCTGCTTGGAATTTCATACATATGCATAAGGTCCAAATGTTGATCTTGATTGGATGTTACCACCATCCATAGGCACAAGATTGGTGGCTTCCTGATATGACTTCATCAGAGCCAGTATGTATTTGCATATTCAAGCTCAGGATAATAAAGTGCATCAGGCAACATCTCTTAAACAATGCTTTCTTCATGCATGCCAGTCGTGAGCAGGTGGGCATTACAGTGTGTTTGCATGGGGCGGCACACCGGCAGGGAGGCAGGCACCAGCACCAGAAGAGGCTATAGGGTCAACAGCAGAGCCAAACCCACCGGCAGCTGAAGAGGAAGAGAGGTATTGGGAGAGTTCAACCCATCAGTGACCAAAAATAAGGAGATACCATGTCGCCGCAGTGTTCCCAGTAATTTGCAACATGTGTGCCCATGCACAACTTCAGCTCCAAACCCCATCCCAAGAGCAGAAAGGCTGGCGGGTCATGATAGGGCTCATCCCACCATGGCCAGAAGAGAACAAGAAGTTGTGTGTTTGTGTAAGAGCTTATGTATGTGTGTCTGTGTGAAAGCTTGTGTGTGTCTGAGTGCATGTATGTATGTGCGTGTGTCTGTATGAGAGTCTGTGTGTGTGCACCTGTGAGAGCTTTTATCACATAGGCTCTCAGAGGCATGCACACACACACATATGTCTGTGTATAGGAGAGAGAAGGGAGTATGTATAAAAGCATAGGCATGTATATGAGACAGGGAGTGTTTGAGAGAATCAATATGTTATTGTGTGTGCAAGAGAGAGAGAGAAGATAGTTTGTGTGACCCTACCTCCCCAAATTCAGGACAATCTCAGGGTACCTGGAAAGTAAAAGATTCCATGTATAGAGAGCAAGAGATTTTTTTAAATCCTTAATAATTTTAATTATTGAGTGTAATTGGTATTTTTGCTGTTTTTGGAAATTTTCTTTGGGGGGGGGGGGGAATAGAACATTTTTTAATTATTGCATTTTTTGAAATTTATTGGTGTTTGGAAAATTTTATATATTTTGTTCATTAACTTTTGAAATATTTTTTCTTTTTATGAATATGATTTCACTGATGTTTTATATTTCTTGATTTTATTTGTTTTATAAAAAATGATGTTTGTTTTTCCATTGTTGCTCTGTATATAGGGATTGGCTTGTTGTGGTTCCAGTTCAGTTCTCAACAGGTTTCTTTTTATACTTTCTGGTCTTTTTATTCTGTATTTTGTTAAGGCCTGTCTGTGTATTCTGCATATGTGACTAAGGTGAGCTATTTTGCTGGCATATAGTTTCTGTGTAGGGTTCTTTAGCAGCCTGGCTTGTTCTGTTTTTCTAATAGGAGGTGTATTGTTGTATTAAGGCCCGGTGCAATATTTGCAGTGTTGCCTTTTCATAGATAGTTGTTACAGTTTGAATGCTGGCAGTTAGGATTGTTTTGGTATGGGAGGTTTACTGTATTGTAATGGTAATTATGTTTATTCATGGCTCTCTGAGGTGCCATTACAAATTACATAGGAGTTCCAAGTATTTTTTTTTTTTTTTTTTTTTTGCAGTTTTATGGTTGGCATCACAGCAGTGCATGTAAATATAATATGCATGGGTTATTTTGCCTCAAGACTGTACTTCTGAATGTTTTTTCATGTAAAATTTTAGTGCATAATTAAATTTTGTATGGTTGTAGAGGGTATGGGGGTGTGGTGTGTGTGCAAGGCTGTAAGGTTTCTCTAGGCTATATGATACCCTTCCTTTGACCATGGGGAGGGGGGTTGTCCGTTTTAAAACTATAGGGCCGGATTTTAAATGCCCTGCGCGCGTAAATCCGGCCAGATTTACGCGCGCAGGGCCCTCGCTCGCCGGCGCGCCTATTTTGCATAGGCCGCCGGCGTGCACACAGCCCCGGGGCTTCGTAAAGGGGCGGGGGGGGGGCATGTCCAGGGGCGGGACCGGGGGTCAGGGGGCAGTTTGGGGCGGGACCCGGGGGCGTGGTCGAGGCCTCCGGACCAGCCCCCGGGTCGGGGTAATGGTGCGCCAGCAGCCCGCTGGCGCGTGCAGAATTACACATCTGGCAACAAAGGTAGGGGGGGGTTTAGACTAGGGCCGGGGGGGTGGGTTAGGTAGGGGAAGGGAGGGGAAGGTGGGAGAAGGGCGAAGGAACGTTCCCTCCGAGGCCGCTCCGATTTCGGAGCGGCCTCGAGGGAACAGGCAACGCGCGCCGGACTCGGTGCGCGTAGGTTGCACAAATGTGCACCCCCTGTGTGCGCCGACCCCGGATTTTATAAGATACTCGCGTATCTTATAAAATCCAGCGTACTTTTGTTCGCGCCTGGTGCGCGAACAAAAGTACGCCCTCGCGTATAGATTGCAGGATGGAGTTGTGCTTTATTTGATGGCCTGGGACAGAGACTGATTGAATTGGGGGGGGGGGAAGCACAGTAATTGTTTGCACAGGGTAGCAAAACAACCTAGCACCAGCCCGCTTTTCATGGCTGAATGCAAAGTCTCTGTCAAGGCCATGGCTAGCAAGTTTGTGTACCAGCTGAATTGTTAGGTGCAGGCAGAGGTCTGATATGAAGAACAGCAGTTTCTTCTATTCCACATAATTCAGAGTTTGCTATTAAATTACAGAAGTCATCATGGGGCTTGAAACTCAATCTTGTTCAGGTCTGCAGCCTTTGGTTCAGTTGCACGCATCTTTTAGGATGACTGGCTTTATCCCTACCATATCCATTAAAATTAATTGTTAAATGCTTCTTCATCAGCCCTGCTTTAACCTGTTTGCAAGACAAAGTAATTGTCATAAAGACCCAATTCCCTTGGAATACAGTTTCACAGATAGAGAGCAGTGCTCAAGGATGCCCTCTGCCTAGACATATCAGCTAAGAAAGAGGTGACTAAAGTTTCACTGAGGCAACAAGCTTCTATCCTTACAATCTAAGGGGGATCATTTCAAAGGGGATCGCACGCAAAAAGGGACTTTTCACATGCGATACCTAAATTGGGGCGGGTCGAGGCGGCCATCGCACTGGAACCAGAGGAGTTGGGGCGGCATGGGGGCAGACGTCGCTGACGGTGAAAAGGTAAAGGCCCTCTTTTCACCGCCAGTTTCGCACCCAATAGCACCACCTTTTACGATAGCGCTATTGGGTGCGAAAGCCGGCAGCGATAGCACCACGGAGGTGCGATCGCTGCCGGCTTTCGCAGGCCCGCCCCCTTATTATCGCTGGATTATCTAAGGTCTGCGACCTTAGAAATCCAGGCCTAAGTATCAAAAACTGTCTCCCATAATACAATCCAACATACATAAAATTCAGCCATTGCTAAAGCAACTTACACCCAAACTTCTACATACTAAACCCTTAAAAATGTATATGCCTCCCAGTTTTATTTACTCCCTTTCCTGGGCATCACTAAGCCCAGTCCTTCCCCAAAGGGTTGCCTCTTAGAAGACATTTCGTCCTCATGGTGGGCCAGCTCTTGAGGCCAGCCTGTGATAGCAGCAGTAGGAAAAGGCAGGTTAAGGTAGGCTGGAGCCTTGTGGGACAAGGGGCTGGTGAAGGAGGCCAGTATTGGATCCCTACTGTGGCAGAAAAAGGCAAAGTCCTGCCCTACATGACTCCTCACCTGCTTCCAAAACCCATAGGCCTGCCTTATCTAAGATTTGCTTTTTATACCAGACTCTGCCATTCTAGAGCCCCAGCACAAAACTGAAATAATTACAGGGAAAACGATTTGAAAATGTGGACTACTTGGAGTGGCTGGATGTGAAGAGAATAAACCGAAATGGCTGGTGGAACCAAATTTTCAGAGGTACTTTTTTCCTCAAAACTTAAAACTTTAGTAGAATGGAGCTTATTTTATAAAATAAACAAACAATGGATCTAGACTGAATAATCCTTTGCTGGGGAAATGCTGTCCATGGCTATCTCAAACCTTATTCAACTGGCATAAATCCCTTTACCAAATACACAATTCAAAGGTGTGGTAGACTGAAGAGAAGCTCACAATTTAAGGGTGGGGACTTTTGTTTTCAAAATTTTTCAGTAATTTCAGTGTTGTGTATAGGCACAAAAAAAAAAATCAATGAAAAAAAATGACTTGCCATTTTCTGAGTAAATATTTTTGTTCTTGTTGTAATAAACTGATAAAAGTCCTTAAAAAAACAAACAAAAAAAAAAGAACAAAATCAAAATGGAAAACAAAGGTTCCTACTTATGGGAGAGTTTTCACTTTTATTCTATAAGTTTCAATAGATCCTTTTCTCCTGGGCTGAAAAGCATATTTAAGAGTTTGGGAAAAGGTGAGCTTCAGAGGTTTTGACCAGTTCCTTAGGCAAAGGCTTCAACAATTATTATCAATATGTTCAAGACATGTCTTAGATTAGATTTATGTTATGGCGCCATCAGCGAGTAACTTAACCTCTAACCAGATTTATAGCATACATTCTGCCTCTACAGGACTAATATCAAGTCTAAATTATATAACATCTGTAAATTAGCCCTTCAGATAAACCAAGACATGATATTCTGGTAACATGATTTTGGTGGTTATGAGGAACAGTGGGATAATAGAGAGAATTATAGGATGTAAGTGTCTTCCTTAACAATGGAAAATAGTTCTAAGATTCTTCTGATAGTATTTAACAGTGCATAGGCTGGAAAATATTTACCTAGGGTCTAATAAGATTTGTGGAGAATAGGATGCAGTGATATATCTGATGGAAATTAGTTTATTGATCTGATAGGCCACCTTTCCCTTAACACATATGTGGCTTACAAAAAGCAAAGCCATAAATACATATTTAAACAAGCTCAGTAAGTATGTTAGTTAAGATCAAATCTTTTGGGAGGGAATAATGGCAATTTAAATTGCCCTTGAATCCTAAAACTGCTTAGAACTAACTACCATCAGGCTGATAATAAGAACATGCCATACTGAATCAGACCAAGGGTCCATCAAACCCAGCATCCTGCTTCCAACAGTGGTCAATCCAGGGTATAAGTGCCTGGCAATTACCCAAAAACTAAGTCTATCCCATGCTACTGATGCTAGTAATAGCAGTGGCTATTTTCTAAGTCAACTCGATTAATAGCAGGTAATGGACTTCTCCAAGAACTTATCCAAACCTTTTTTAAACCCAGCTCCACTAACTGCACTAACCACATACCCTGACAACAAATTCCAGAGTTTAATTTTGCGTTGAGTGAAAAAGAACTTTCTCCAATTAGTTTTAAATGTGCTACATGCTAACTTCATGGAGTGCCCCCCTAGTCCTTCTATTATCTGAAAGAGTAAATAACCGATTCACATTTACCCGTTATAGACATCTCATGATTTTAAACACCTCTATCATATCCCCCCTCAGCCGTCTCTTCTCCAAGCTGAACAGTCCTAACCTCTTTAGTCTTTCTTCATAGGGGAGCTGTTCCATTCCCCATAGCATTTTGGTCACCTTTCTCTGTACTTTCTCCATCGCAGCCTAATCTTTTGAGAGATGCGGCAAGCAGAATTGTACACAGTATTCAAGGTGCGGTCTCACCATGGAGCGATACAGAGGCATTATGACATTTTCCGTTTTATTCACCATTCCCTTCCTAATAATTCCTAACATTCTCAGGCCGATACAGTGCAGCATTTGGACACGCATTTGACGCACTAGCTTTACCCCTTATTCAGTAAGGGGTAATAGTGCATCGAAAATGTGCATCCAACCACCCCGAGACTGATAGCACCCACAACATGCAAATGCATGTTGATGGCCCTATTAGTCATTCCCACGCGATTCAGTAAGTAAAATGTGCAGCCAAGCCGCACATTTTACTTTAAGAAATTAGCGCCTATCCAAAGGTAGGCGTTAATTTCTGCCGGTACCGGGGAAGTGCACAGAAAAGCAGTAAAAACTTTTCTGTGCACCCTACAACTTAATATCATGGCGATATTAAGTCGGAGGTCCCAAAGGTTAAAAAAAAAAGTTAAAAATAAAACAAAAAATACATTTAAAATCAGCCCGTGGCTCAAAAACCGGACGGTTTCCGAACCTGTGGCTATCAGCGGGCTCGAGAACCGATGCTGGCAAAATTGAGCGTCGGCTGTCAAACCTGCTGACAGCCGCCACTCCTCTTTTTACCGCGGGCCCTAATTTAAATATTTTGTTTTACTGTATCGCGCGTACAGGACACTGGCCTGTGCGCACGCCGGAGAGCGGGTGAGTGCCCCGCTCTCCCGTGAACTTTACTGTATCGGCCTGTTTGTTGTTTTGACTGCCACAGCACACTGTGCCGACAATTTCAAAATATTATCCAATATCCACTATGATGCCTAGATCTCTTTGCTGGGTGGTAGCTCCTAATATGGAACCTATCATTGTGTTTCTATAGCATGGGTTATTAATTCCCTATATGTAACACCTTGCACTTATTTCATTTGCCATTTGGACGCCCAATTTTCCAGTTTCACAAGGTCCTCCTACAATTTATCACAATCCGCTTGTAATTTAACTACTCTGAATAATTTTGTATCATCTGCAAATTTGATTACGTCACTCATCGTATTTTTTTCCAGATCATTTATATATATATTGAAAAGCACGGGTCCCAGTACAGATCCCTGAGGAACTCCACTGCTCATCCCCTCCACTGAGAAAATTGACCATTTAATCCTACTCTGTTTCCTGTCTTTTAACCAGTTTGTAATCCACAAAAGGACATCACCTCCTATCCCATGACTTTTTACTTTTCCTAGAAGCCTCTCATGAGCAACTTTGTCAAATGCCTTCTAAAAATCCAAATACACTACATCTACCAGTTCACCTTTATCTACATGTTTGTTAATCCCTTCACAAAAGTGAAGCAGATTTGTGAGGCAAGACTTGCCTTGGGTAAAGTCATGCTGACTTGGTTCCATTATAGAAACGACAGCAGAAGAAGACCAAATGGCCCATCTAGTCTGCCCAGCAAGCTACGCACTTTATCCTTTTTTTTTTTCCTTCCTTTTTCTCTCTCCCATCTGTTACTCTTGGCTTCCAGTGCCCTCCAGCCCTATTCCCCTCCACCCCAACCACCAATGTAGAGAGCATCGCCGGATCTGCATCCAAGTGAACATCCAGCTCAATTAGGGGTAGCAACCTTTGCAACAAGCAGGCCACACCCCTGCCCCTGTCCACCCAGACTATATGATCCAGACTTCGTTGGTTGCCGTCCACACTCAGATCCTCCCTTCCACACTCCCCCTGCCGTTGAAGCAGAGAGCCATGCGTTGAAAGAGAAGTATCAGACTCTCTCCCTCGCCGAAGCAGAGAGCTACACTGGTCATGCATTGAAAGTAAAGTATCGGCCCAGCTACACCTCGCTTCCCTGTGAATACAAATTTTTTTTTTTTTAATTTATCTTCCACATTACCTCTTGCCGTTGACGCTCAGAGCCATGATGGAGTCTCATCAACCTTGTGTATGTACACTGAACAAGGGCATTATCTCCAGGTAGAGGCCTCAGTGGATGATATCCAAACTAGAGCCACTTTAATAGTGGCATTTAGTTTGGAACAAGGGAAGAATCTAGTTCTTCAAAAGTATTTTAGAAACGCTGAGGTAGATTTTAAAAACATACGCGTGCGCGAACAAAAGTACACCGGATTTTATAAGATACGCGCGTATCTTATAAAATCCAGGGTCGGCACGCGCAAGGCTGCACAAAATCGGCAGCCTGTGCGCACCGAGCCTCACAGCCTGCTTCCGTTCCCTCCGCGTCCCCCACCTTCCCCTATCTACCCCACCTCCCAGCCCTACCTAAATCCCCCCCTACCTTTTGTTGTGCAAGTTACACCTGCTTGAAGCAGGCGTAACTTGCCCGCGCCGCCTCGGCATCCCCCGGCACAGGCCGCAGTGCCAGGGGACACGGGACCGCCCCTGAACTGTCACCAACACCCCCAAACCGCCCCCTGATCCCAGACACACCCCCTCCCGCCCCTTTTACGAAGCCCCGGGACTTATGAGCGTCCCAGGACTTTGCGCTCGCCAGCGGCCTATGCAAAATAGGCGCGCAGGGCTTTTAAAATCTAGCCCAAAGAGTTTAGTTTTTGTGGTCAGAGAATTTAAGTATTCCCAGATGTTTCTAAGGATACACAGTCAAGGCGGAAACAGTTCTTATTTTTGAGGGGGCCACTTTCTTTCTCAAATTTCCCTGCAAATGTTTGGTTACCTTCCAAAAAAAACAAAATTTGTCTTCTTAGAACCTACCCACCTTGAAGTTCTTCTTGCTGACAAAGGTGGATAAAGGCATAGTAGCATCCCCCTAGTTGGGAATAGATAACTGGTTAATAAATAAAGGTTTATCTCCTCTTAGTTCATGTTGGTATGAATTTTGGTTTGTGTTATTACCTTGGATGGCTCCCCTATAAAGTGGGCTGAAACATTTGAATTTACATTATATGTTTGCTTGCTATTACTCTACCTCTGTTAGAAATATTGATGATGTAATTCAAAATTTTCTTATTTCTTTTTGCATTGTAAATGGTTTTAAGAAACCTAATAAAGTATAAATTAAAAAAAAAAAAATTATTCCGTGATAGGGCTCCTTCTGATGACGTCACCCATATGTGAAGACTACATCCTGCTGTCCTGGGAGAACACCTGTTACAGGTAAGCAACTCTGCTATCCCTCTTCCATGCATCATCGTCTCATCCACGCATTGAGACTCCGGAGCTCTGCCTGCCTCTGGGGACCTGCGTGTGGAACAAGGAGCATTTCAGAGAATGCTACCCTGAAGGTTCTGGCTTTCAGCTTTCTACCTAAGAGCCTAAATTTGGCTTCCAGAACCTCCCTCCCACATTTTCCTATGTCATTGCTGCCCACATGTACCACGACAGCCGGCTCCTCCCCAGCACTGTCTAAAATCCAATCTAGGTGACACGTGAGGTCCACCACCTTCGCACCAGGTAGGCATGTTACCAGGCGATCCTCACGCCCTCCAGCCGTCTACATTCCTAATAATCGAATCACAAACTATGACGGCTGACCTAACCCTTCCCTCCTGGGAAGTAACCCTGGGAGACACATCCTCTGTGCGAATGACAATACCCCACCTGGAGAGCAGGTCCTTGCTACATGATCCTTTCCTGCTACACCAGGTTGATGCTCTCCGATCAGGAGACCTTCTTCCTCCAAGACCGCACCAGGGCTGCCAGTCTGACGTTGGCGGATCATTGTGAGAAAGTGGCATTTTGGAAGAAAATCTTACCCTCATACTGGACGAAGAGTTTGGAATGTATATTTGATTGAAAACACCTAATAACAATAAGACACAACAGACTTTACCAGGTTGAGCTTCTCTGGCTCTCTTTTCTTGACCATTATGGATCTGAAAAATCTAATATTAAATAGTCGTGAGCCCTTGCTACTTGGAATCATCTTGAGATGCAGAATTAGATGAGCAATTGCAGACCATATGTTTAATTTCAGTTTAACGTTGGTGATTATCCAGGGTAACATTGATAAACAGGGTGGTAATGAAGGATTTTTGGTTTTTCCTTTCTGTAAAGGAAGAGAGGATGTGTTGGTCTTTTCTAAAATGCCTACTTTGAGTTTAATATTAATAAGTGATTGCTGTGTTATCACATCAGTTATGTAATTTGAGTGTAATAAAAATGTGAAACAGGTGGGGGATGGTACATTCAGCCTTGTTAAATTTTGATAATTTTGTAATAGTTTGAATACCAAATTTTGAACAAACAGATTAAACAAAAAAAAAATACTTTCACTATTTGTGTGGGTTTTATCATATTTGGAAGCATGCTCTAGTTAGCATTTTTTTTAATAATCTTAGATATGGGTCCTTTCATCATTGCTTGGTCACTCATTGATAGACAAAAAAAAACTAGTGTGCTTATAACATTATCTTCACTAAGTGTATTTGAAAATAATTTAAAAATGAAAAATGAACCTTTTTTTTTTCCCAATGATCTTAAAATAGATGTATTTATTTATTTTATTTATTTATTTATTTATTTAATTTTATATACCGGCAACCGTCTGCACATCGTGCCGGTTTACAAGTAACTTACAACAAAAGATATATAGGCGTAGCCTTTACACAGAAATGTGTATAACATAAACGCAGTAACAGAATAAATAACTAAAGGGAGGGATGGAGGGGGGTAGTCGAGACAAATGGGGGGGGCAGGGGGAGGGTGCAAACAGACACAGGGGGATAAGATATGAATTGGGATTCGAGGGAGAAATATGTACACTTGTTATATACAAAATTGTATGAATCATTAGAAGGGGAGGGTATTGGGTGTAGGACCTGAACGGGGGATGTTGGAGAGAGATGAGGGTTGGGCTAGCATGTTAGTTGGTGGAGCTGATGAGGAAAGGGGGTATGCTTGGAGGAAAAGCCAGGTTTTGAGTTTCTTTTTGAAAGTAGGTGTGGAGGTTTCGGTACGTAGGTCAAGAGGCATAGAGTTCCAGAGGAAAAAAAAAAAGAGTCTTCTATACCGACATTAGTCAAAACATCACATCGGTTTACATCGAAATATAGGACTGAAATTACAAAAAACAGGGGAGGGGGGTGCAAAGAACCAATAGGAAAGCAAGAAGGCATAGAAGCAAAACAACAGGTGCAAACTAGCAACAAATGAACTATCAAACAAATCAGACTCAAAAAGCACACACATTGATTTCTGGCAGGCCACTGTCTGTCCCCCTGGCTGAGACATGTTGCTGCAATAGTTAAGCTAGATAAGTGGGAAGTAAAGACTGGGAGGTGGTGTGGGACAGGGTTAAAATTAGGAAATTCCAGGTGGTTGCAAATGAAAGACTAGAACTGTAGCTCAATAGAGGACCAATTCCAATTAACTAAAAACTCAAACAGAGCAGGAAGATATTACGGCCCTCTTCAAACAGAAGAAAAATAAAGCTTTTATAGATGGTTTCAATTGCATATATAGGGAAAGTTAACCATGCAGAACTGTGCACGGAGGAAATCTAAAAACTGGCCTACTATAGTGTCATTTAAAATTATTCTATGTCAACCAAGGATTCGAAAGTACATTTTTTCTCTCTGCTGGCTAGCAATTGAAGTAAAACAAAAATGTCCTTTACATATGGGGCTGCTTTTCCTCAACTCTTGGATTTCTTTGCAGCAGTACACTACTGAGAGCCGAAGGATGCCTTATGGCCAAAACCATCTTGAGCATGCAGCTAGCATAAAGGAGCAGGGGTTTTTATGGGGGTAGAAGGTTCTTTTTTTGGTGGGTTTTTCAAATTCTGAAACTTGGTCCCAGGCACTCACAGGGAAAACTTGTGAGGACTAATTCTAACGAACAGAGAAGATATCTTTCTGCTTGTGCAATTGGTAAAGACCACAGAAATGTATTTTTAAAGTCTGGTGATCTGTTTTAGCAGCCCTTATATCACATGAAACTGAGCAATTTCTCATTACAAGCAATGTAAATGCAGGGGTTTCTGTTATGTATCGGGCCCTTGGTGGTGCTTTAGTACTCTGCATTTTAATTTGAGAACGTGGAATGTGATTTTGAGACTGCTCTTAAAACAGACATGCTATAGCAAAACTTTAACTCAAGGCTTTTCTTTAAATAAAAATTAGCACAATGGTGAAAGTAACATTAAAAAGTAGTTTTTCAAACCTCCGTGCGGGCGTCCATGTGCATGCAGACGGACGCGCTGATTTTATTACACGAGCGCATTGACATGTGCATGTTATAAAAAACATCCGCTACCTGCGCACACGATTTTATATCTGCGCGTGCTTAAGTGGGGGGAGGGGGAATTTAGTAGATGCGTGCAGCAACTGAATAGGCCTTTTCCCCTGTTCCCTCCAATAAAGGAGCAGCCTGGGAGGAACTTCCTAAACCCCCTGCCTATCCTGCCTCCCTCTTCCCCTACTAACCCTGACCCCTAAAACCCCTCTAACTTAGCCTAGAGTTTGCAGCAACTTGCGCAGTCCGGTTGGCTCCTGGCGTGCATTTCAGCAGGACAGTGCCTAATGGCGCTGTCCCGGCCTGCCCCTTTTTCAGAAACCCTTTCCTCTGTGCGTACCAGGAGATACACATGTGGCTGCGGGCATTTGAAAATCGGCGCATGTGCACATCTCCCAGTATAGGCACCTGTAGGCCTTTGAAAATTCGGCCTTAAGCCTTTTCCTTCTGTATAGGTTAAATCACAAGTGTGGAAAATATGAAGAAAAGATTTTTGTTAAATACAAGAGTAACTCACAGGGGTCTACAAATTTAACAGGTAGTATATGTTGTGACAAGAAAACTAGTGTTTATGGCATGAAAGTTTTAAATTTGAATTGATAGAATTTTAAGTTCATTTTCTATGGTGCTGACTCTGGAGATGTTGCTTACTCAGATGCAAACAGAAAAGTGCTTTCATTGTTTACATGAGCCCATTAGGTGACCTTAAATTAATACTGCCTCTCTCTTAGCCAATGAGAGATGGTATCAGTTTGTCAAAAGTTAAGTAGACAATGTTAATTTTTACTACTATAAAATTCTATACAAGCAGCCATTTTCTGCAACAGATACAAATTCTTTGCAGAGGGACTCTTAGCTAAGCTGGTAAGTGCACATGGTGTGTGTAGGGAGATTTAAAGGGATAGAGATCTTTGTTAATGAGAACAGGGGCATGGTTTAAATGTACTGCAGTATTAGGAGAATTGTATCTGTAACTGAGTAATTGTGTAGAGAAGCAGTCAGTCTAGTATTGCTTTAGTTTATTTTTGAAACTGAAAGTTACACATACTTTTCTAAAAAAAACTTCTGTTGTCAAGGATGAAGTTTTAATTAGATTTAGAAAGGAAATCATGCCTTTATGAAAGTAATTTAAAAGTCAGAATATATTTTGTAATAGTAATTTTAGTGGAAATCTATAGATACATTTGTTTTATTTCTAGTATATTAAAATGTTAAGCATCGTCCACACACGTTTTATGTTAAGCATACTGCATTAGAGTGATTAAGATGAAGAATCATGTGTTGAGTTGGGGGGACAGAGAGATATTTTTTATTTTTTTTAATTTTCTATTTATTAATGCTTTTCCAATGATATTACAATACACATTGAAAGGAAAATGATTGAGCTTGTGTTGTAATTATGTCAGTTTTTACAAGAAAATATTAGTCATACCATCTCATAGCCCTCTATATAAGTGGGAGATCCATCTCAAAGACGACATATCTATTCAAAAGAAATAACATAACTATGGAAAGCGCAATCAAGTATTTAAATGAGGGGCCCATGGTTAAAAGGAGGCGTTAGGGTCACTAGCGTGTCCCTAGCGCCTCCTTTTGACATAAGCGGCAACTGTCAGCGGGTTTGACAGCCAACAATTTTACCAGCGTCGGTTCTCGAACTTCCTGCCAGCCACGGGTTCGGAAAATGGACGCTGGCTAAATTGAGCGTTTGTCTTGCGGGGCGCAGGCAGATTTTAAATTTTGGGCCTCCGACTTAATATCGCTATGATATTAAGTCAGAGGGTGTACAGAAAAAGCTAAAGGTGCACTCGGCCGAGAACACCATACTGAATCGGCCCGCTAATGAGGTTATTCAAGCTCTGGGCATATATTCCTCTCTACAACAGTCATGGATCTGTCACTTACAAATTTACTTAATTGGGAGGGCTGAAAAAAAGTATATTTCTTAACTCCCATCAATCAACACACTTCGCTTGCAATACCATTAAGAGCCTCCTCTTACAATGTTATTATATGTAATTATCTGATCTGCATTTTCCTTCTTACTCCAAGTTCTATATTTCCCTGTTACATGTAACTGCTTTTTCTGCACTATTGTTCAAGTTGTTAAGTTTATTTTAATTTGCACTCCTGTTTCTTGTGAACCAGCATGATGAGACAATCGTCTTGAATGTTGGTATATAAAAAACTTAAATAAATAAATAAAATAAATATGTAAGGTCTTTATATTTAATAAGACACAAGGAAATTTAATAAAGAATTGTGTTCCCAAATGTACCACACTTGTTTTTTAATTGGGTTTCCTTGGTCAAATCAGGAGAAATGTGGACTCTCAACCCCATAAATGGTTCCCGTTGACTCCTGAAATAAATTCTAAGAACCCAGTCTCTATCAGAGTCCAATAGAAATGTAATAATTAGAGTTGCTGGTTGGGGTTCTTCTTCAATAGATGTTTCCAAAATCTCAGTCAGATTTAAATTTACAGGAGATAGTTGTTGAATCTCCTTATTTCCTGTTGGTAACTTTTTCCTTGTGGATAAATAGTATATCTTAGACAGAGGGGGTAACATAGCCCGTGGGATTTTCAATATTTCCAATGCATAATTTGTCCACATTTCTATTGGTGATATTGTCATCTTAGGAAAATGTATTAGTCTTAAGTTTTTACTTCTTTGTTGGTTTTCTAAACTTTCCAGTTTCCTTAACAAATATATTTATTTTATTTATTTTATTTATTTATTTGGAGTTTCTTATATACCGATAGCCGTTCGCACATCGTATCTGTTTACATACAACTAATAACTTGTGGGCATAGCCCTTACAAAGAACAGTAACAGAAAATGGAAAGCACATATACAAATGATATGTAAATTAATTACCCTAAGCAACAATATACAGGGGATAACTTAATTGCTGACTGCAACACTATACAATGGATATATGTGTATATACTATTAGGGAGTATGAAAGGGGTTCTTAGGCAACAATAGAAATAAATACAATATGGTGGGGGAGTCATGTTACTAGCAAAGGAAAATCTTAAACTATACAGGGTTAACATAATAAAGTTAGTAGCAACAGTGTTGAGCAGGGAACGTCAGCGATTCAAATAGTGTGTCGGGGGAAGACAGGATAACGGAGGTAGGGGGTGTGGGAGAGAAAAGGAGGGAGCGGGAAAATACAATAAGATGGCATACAGAGGTAGGCGCGGGGGTGGGTCCTGGGATGCAGGGAGTGAGGGTCAGATGCATGGGATATCTTAACGATATCCTGTTGTTGGGTCTACTTCAGTAGAAATATAAATTATCTTTCACCATTGCTTGACATTGGTTTTTCATTTGCCCCATATCTGTCTTCATCATTTCGATTTTCTTTTGGTTTTCTATTTGCTTGTCTTTTACTTTCTTCAATTGTCTATCAATTTGAACCCACCTTCTTACTAGAGGAGTTATTGTGCAGTTACATTTTTGTTTAAGGCCTCAATAGCCACCCAAATAGTTTCCAAAGTAAACTGCTCGGGTCTTACCAACAGGGTCAATACAGGTTCCATCTCCTGAGTTGCAGCCTCTTCATAATCTCCACTGGATTGCCAAACCAACATTTCCTCCCAGGGCTTGAATTTCTCCTCGGTGGGTTCCTCCTCCTTCCAACCCATCTGTTCCTGAGAGCTCCGCGATCAGAGTTCCCTCCGCGTTTCGCGAGGCCCCCTCCTTGGCGTCATCCGGGGACAGATCCGGTCGGACCAGGGTAGCTGCTCGACTCAGTGCCGGGTTTTCAGGGGCCATTCTTTCCGCCAGGGATAAAGATCTTAACAAATCATGGAGGGTGTTGGATGTTAAAGCGTCTCAACACAACTCCAGCGATTCTTCACACGGTGCTCCATTCCCCCTAAGGCTTTGGGTGTCCATTGGCCCTCTAAACTGACCCGGCATCGAGGCTTCTAAATTCAGCCTCTCGCGGGCCCTTCGCTTCCACCCTGAAGAGAGCTATTTTATTTACTTGCTGCTCATAAGTCAAGCAGATTTCTGAGGCCTACAGCAAGGGACAGGAATTAACATAGGATCGATTCAAGTATCCATGCACAGAACCTGCCTGTCAATATCTTGATACGGCATAGAATTAATTCATCTGGTACACGAGCTCAAATTGTAAATTAGACATACAAATCTGGCTAGATCTACCAATTTAACAGTTAAATTTAAATGGCATATTTGGTTAATTTTGAATTGGTAACGTAAAAAATGTTTATATAATTCACTAAAAACTTACTTTTCCACAGCATCCTACAGTGACACACAGATTTAGAAGCATTTTGGTTATTATAACTGTACACACTTTTTTCTAGATATGTACATCTGTAAGAGACGAGAATAGAGATGGTGATAAGAATACAATTGGCTATCATAATTATTTGATGTCTCCCTAAAGGCAATGCTCTAGTGTACTTAACCTGTAACAAGAAGAAATGAACCTGAAATACCATCTATAGCTTTTCTCAAAGGTCATTTTTGTGATGCTGTATATTGCCTAGTGACAAGGACAAATGATACCTGATATTGCTTTGTAGCTGGTGTATAAGAAATGTTCCAGTGTAAATACATTTTATTCTTACTATCAGAAGGAGGTGGTCTAGTCTTACATAGAGCATAGTTAAGTGTATAATAAGAAAAGTAAACAAAGTAGAGGTGCTGTATTTTACCTGCATATATTTAGATTAGCGATTTATCCGCTCCAATCTCTTTCCACCCTGCAGGAAAACTTTCAGCGGCATTGGCACATTTCATTTGTCCACTTTAGTAATCGTGGAGTGGCGTTATTTCTACAAATCCATCCCGCCGAGTGATCACTGACAAATATTGATCATCTAATTTAAAAAACCCATTATTCCTCAGCCTAGCAATTCTGCTATAAGAGGAACTACCAGTATTATCACTGGTGGATGTAGCTTAGAAGGATAAGCATGGTGGGGGGAGGGGAGGGTTTATACTAATACACAGTCTCTATCCTAGAGAGTTAGGTAGTACAGTAACAGACATGATGAACTAAAAGTCTATTCTCTCTCTAGCTAGTATAGTACTATGCATTCCATAAAGAGCATGAAAACTTGCATTTGTGTATTTCACAAGCCTCAAAAGCACTGACCTACTGTCCATTACATGTTTCTTAAAACATAAATTTTATTTAAGAGCATTCAAATGAAGTTAGTATAGTTTTAAGGCACCAGCACCCAAACTTCATATACAATACAAATGTTAATTTTATTAAATTAAAAAATATCAATCCCCCTTAAAACTTTTCCAAAAGCTGGAAGATAAAAATGTTTGTACAGATATTGCTGACAACCCAATAAAAAGCACGTGTTAAATTTTCCAATCAACAGTGATATAGAGTTGCAGAGTCCTCACAACTTTGCATTTGATTTCAATTTACAGACAAGGGTCTGTGTCTGGCAACATCAAAAGCTTGGCAGAACCATACAGAATAGTTATGTTATTAAACTGAGTTCTTTTATCATTAAAACCCCCACTACTTAAAACAGTTTATACTGTTCCGCAAACGTCATGGCACTGATTGCTGTAATCTTCCTTCTCACTCAGCTTCCCCGTCTGGCTCAGAGTTCCTCTGCAGAACAGAGGTGAACTTGTTTTGCAGAATGGCTGCCAGCTTTTTAGAGGTCTTTTTGAGGAAGGCACTGCCGGGATGAATGTCGTTGACATGAAGGTATAGTGCCTCTTGCGAGGGGCCTGTATACCCACAATCCTCACAGACAAAGAGTTTGTCTCTGCGTTGCTTGTAAGCGTACCGCTGCTGCACCCCATGAATCTTTTTAAGGTGGGACTCCAAGGAGCAGCGCTGAGTGAACGCTTTATTACAGATCTCACACTTGTATGGACGAATACCTAAAACAAAAGGGAAAAAGAAAGCAATTAGAAGACAGGGGGGGAGAGGGAGATGCAAGTTATTTCTATTGAAGAAAGTGGGCACAAAGGTACCACATAGACTGCACTGGGAACTAGAGCCCTCTGTCCACAGAAGAAGAAGCCGGTAGTGTATAAGTGTGCTGCTCACACTGCATTATCAGTTTGTTATGGAGGGCCCACCTCTAAGGGCAAGAAGGTAATTTAAACCCCCATTTCCTTTCAACCCCTATCCTATTTATTGAGACTGCTAGAAGGGGGCAAGTTATGATTCTAGATTTTTAGGATTGTACCTAGTTGTTCACAAGGAAATGAGAACTAGTAGAAGATTAAGGCAGGGATGATGACTGAAGTATTCATAACCCACCCAATAAAAACAGCTAGATCTAAAAGGAATGGTTGCATCAGCCAATCTGGATCGGTAAAATCTGAGGAGGAAGAAAAAAAAAAACAAAAACACACCACTGTCCTGACTGTTAGGAAGAGAGTCCCTAGAAGGAGAGCAGGGCAGGGGTGGCTTAAGTCAATCTGCTGCCTGAGGCAAGAGACGAGAGCTTTCTCCCTCCACAAGCCACACCACAAGTGATCACCAAGAAGGACATGGGTGGAGATCCTCCAGGAGTTTGGCCCTTTTGGTGATTTGGAAGGCTGCAGAAGGGAGAAAGCAGGAGTCAAGAGTTCCCAGCAGCATGTCAGGTAGCGTATCTGTGATATTTCTAGAGAGCTAGCAACCCTGCTACACTCCTGGAACCCTACCACCTGCTTCCCACATTTCCCCAGCATTTGTCTCCTGGAGACGTGAGAAATGGGTGAATGGTTGGGGGTCTGTGTGTGGCGAGCTCTCTCCAGGTCGGTGCAAGGGTACTGGGTGCCCTAGGAAAACTTTATAACCTTATATGCCTTCCTTCCCAACTTCACCACTCATAATTAAAAATTGTGCATTGATAAATAAGAATCTACATGAAAAAGACATTCAATGTCTTCTGAGGGGAAAAAAATACTTCATAGCATGTAATTTATTTTTACATGCACTGCTGTGGTGCAAAAAAAGCCTTGGAACCCATATTGTATTAGGCCTATGGTAAAGTGCATTCAATGTAAGCTTGGCCCTCAGAAAGTCATGAGCAAACTATTACAATTACAATATATTAAGCCTCTCATACCAAAACAGCACTAAATGCCAGCATTCAAACCAGTATAACCCTACCTATGAAAAGGCAACACTGCGATATTACACAGACCCTAAAACATCAATACACCTGTTAGGAAAACAGAACAAGCCAGGCTGCTTTAGATCCCTACATTGAAATTATATGCCAGCAGAATACCACACCTCAGTCACACATGGACCCTCGCCAAATACACAATAAAGACATCATAAAATATAAATAGAAATGTGCAGATAAAAACTGAAATGGAAACTGCAAAAAAGCAAGACTCTGTATGCAGTGTAACAATTGAAAAACAAACACCATCATTCCTAATAAAACATTAATAAAATCAAGAAATATAACAATTTAACAGTAAAACTATACTAATAAAATATATAAATTTCAAAACAGTTGACAAATTTTTTTTTTTAATTTCTCAAAACCAATAAAAAATTTCAAAACAGATACATCAAATAACACTCAGTAACTTATACTAATAAGAACAACAAAATTCCCCACTCTCCATACCTGGGATCTTGATTTCCAGTCACCCGGAAATTGTTGCAGATTGGAAGAAGGAGGTTTTGCCTCTCCCCAAATTATGCCGCCTGAGGCAGCCATCTCACCTTGCCTAATGATAGAACCGCCCCTGAATCAGGGAGGGATCGAATGTCAGCCTTGCAATCCGAAAGGGTAATAAAGAATAGAAGTAGGAGAGGCTTCTAAGGAGATTAGACAGCAAGATAAAACTCAGGGTTAATAAAGAGCTGGGGATTTACTGTTTGCCACAGCCAGGGAGGTAGAGCTGTCTGCCTCAGTAGCCAGAAAAAGTGTCGATTGGAAAGATAGCGCTCAAACAGAGCTAGATTGTAGTTTTGTTCATTTATATTGCTATCTAAAGAGATTTGAGCTGAATATTTTTTCAGAAAATATTGGAAATCCTGTCTTTATGGGCTTGCATTTGATTAATGAAGGGCTCTGAGCGGTGATTCTCTTCTGCCTATGTTTAATTTTATTCCTTGATGGCTGTTAGTTGATTTGATCTTAGGTAAGTGGTATTATGTTTCTCTAGCTGTTCATTAGTATTTTTATCTGGTATTGTTGCATTTTTACTTTTGTTTTTTTATTTTTTAATGAATGTTTGGTTATTTCATGCTTGTATATTATTTAAATGTTTATTCGAGTAGTACTTTATTGATGTTTTATAATTTATGTTATTGTATTATCTTTTATTGATTTATTCATTTTGTTATTGTAAATTGCTACTTTCGGGGAAATTGTTTTTAGAATTTTGGGGGACCAGATGGCGTCCTAGAGGCTACATGCTTGCATTCTTGAGCTTCTGCCTGTGTTTTCAGATATGGGGAAGAAGAGGAAAGGGGGAAGTAGTTTCCCCCCATCTCAAACAATCCTGTCTCCTTGACTCAGCAGTCGATCTTGCATTTTGCATCCTCTGAGTTTATAGCATGAACTCCCGTGTCAGTCTCCTTCCTTTCAGAAGGAAGCCGCCTCCTGGTCTGAGACCAAGCTTTCTCTCAGCCCGGATTTGCATTCTATGCCTCTGCACTTTCGGGCTGCCTAGGAATGGAGTCTCCAGGTGCTGCAGCTAACCCGAAAGTAGTGGTGTCACTGGAGGAAGGAGTCTTCGCTAATCCTTTAGGTGGTTTGTGGCCATCAGTGACTGCTTCAGTTACTCACAAAGGAGGGAATGGACCGAGTGAAGCGCCAGTTGGTATTATGTCTGTGCTGAATGTTTCAATTAACTGCCAACCCCCCCACCCCCCAGTTCCTGGGCCTGAAACATGCCTTCACTGAGAAACTGGTGAGAAATCAGAGTCCATTTGGAATGTTATTGGCGTTATAAATGTTTTTCTTTCTAGAACATTGGAAGGGCACAAAGGCTCTTCTTAGACAAAACATATTTTTTTAGGGTGGAATAGTCCATCAAGAGCCACTTTGAAAAATTAGATCTGTATGAAAGGAGTTTAATATCTATTCAGGTTTGCAACATATTAGTGCAGATCGACAGTAATAGAATGCAGTGGAGATTAGAATTCTTGGAGAATAGAATTAGTATTCTGAACCTTCAGTTGCTGAATTTTCCCTCAGACTTCATTGATTGGACCAGGAGAACTGTTCAGAAAATGATAGAAGTATTGAAAATTCCTTTGGAATCTGTTCCTTCTTTGAATAAAATCTCTTTCTAAAGAAAAAAAAAACATGTTGTGAATGCTGAAGGTCAATGTGAGCCTGTCCATGATCATGCTAATACAGATACTTTGGAACTGTCTGCTTTTTTGGAGAGCTCTCAAGAAGTGGAATCCAGGGCCATTGTATTAATTTGTTTTGTCTTCAAATCTGATGATAAAATCCATAATACATCTTTTCTTCAGAAACAAGGACTGTTTGAGCCAAAATTATGTTTTTTTACTGAAACATCCTTTGAAACTCAGGCCAGAGGCAAGCAGTTCTTTCAGTTACAGCAGTACGTGTTTGCTATTGGTGAATTTTTTCTTAATTTTCCTTGCAAATCTTTTGCAAATTTAACTAATGTATATATTTTTTTTTATCCTATACAAAGGACTTTCTTGATGCAAAAAGTGCTGCACGTAATGCTAATGCAACACCTAAGGAATCTTTAGTACCACATTGTGATGTTAACCTTTAGGTTTTGCCTTTTCTTAAAACTTCTTTTTTCTTTGAACTCTAATATCCGCTTCCAAAATTCGTATCTCTCTTTCTTTTTTGTGGGCTATATAGAAGTATATATTGTGATGTCACTTTTTTTTTTTTACAGAAGCAACTTTCGCGCACCGACTGGGGGCCTGCTTGTTTTGCTGAGAGGGGGCTGCCGTTAACCTGCCCAGCTGATTTGAGGGAGAGAGAAAGAACTGCCTGCACCTGCGGGGCTCCCGTGACATCATCAGCTGAGGACCGCGAGTTGAAAAGCCCGCGGAGAGTGAAGGTGAGAGCGGGGCCTGCCTGTTTTGCTGAGAGGGGGCTGCCGTTAACCTTCCCAATTGATTTGAGGGAGAGAGAAAGAACTGCCTGCACCTGTGAGGCTCCCGTGACATCATCAGCTGAGGACCGCAAGTTGAAAAGCCCGCGGAGTGAAGGTGAGAGCGGGGCCTGCCTGTTTTGCTGAGAGGGGGCTGCCGTTAACCTGCCCAGCTGATTTGAGGGAGAGAGAAAGAACTGCCTGCACCTGCGGGGCTCCCGTGACATCATCAGCTGAGGACCGCGAGTTGAAAAGCCTGCGTCGTAGCGGCGCATAGTAGCCGCCGGCGCGTCGCCTAAGCCGCGCGCGTCAAAGGGGCGCGCGCGGCTTACATCGGCTTTGATCGCCTTTGTCGTTTTGGAGTTCGGAGTTTGGACAATTTATGGGGCGGAAAAGGAAGGCGAAACTTGTGACCTCATCGCCGGCTCCACAGGTATTTGGCCCGATGGACTCTCATGTTTCCAGGTTTAACATGCCACAGGAGGACTCGAATAGAGACACTTCGGATGTCTCTAAGTCCTGGCACGGGACCGACCCCTCCACAGCCCATAGGAAGAAGATCAGAAGTTGAAGACAGCGCAAAAGTATTTATTTATTTTTAACTTTTATATACCAACATTCTTGTATCAAATACAAATCATACCGGTTTACATTAAAACAGGAGATACAGGAAAAAAGTTTCCTTTGTCTAATACATTGAACATTTATAGCAAAGAAATTGTTAACAAGGAATAAAACTAAAGACATGGAGAAAGGTTAATTCTATTGGGTTTCCGCACGTGGCCGGGCCTGTCACAGAGCACGCAAGGCCGCGAAATTTACGGACGTGGGCCTTTGAAAATTTACCTGTTAGGATCAGTGTCTACCATCTTTGCACGTCAGGATAGTGCGATTTTTGCCCATTCTTCTTAAGAGCTCCATCTTTCAAATTGGGTAGGGGATCATCTGTGGACTGCAGTCTTTAAATTTTGCCACAGATTTCTTATTGGATTCAGGTCTGGACTTTGACTGGGTCATTTGAGGACATTCACTTTGTTCTTGCTGATCCACTCGATTGTTGCTTTTGCACTCAGACACCTATACCTCAACTCAGACACATGCACCTAAGCCACCATTCAGACATACCCATATTTCACATTTACAGAGACATGCACACAGACACTCCCCATTTGTATACATAAACGAAGAAACCTGCCATTCACTCCTCCGCACACAGACATACCCCTTATTCAGTCAGCCAACCACTCCTCCACTCAGATATTCCCCACTCAAACAGACATATAGAGATACACAACATTTTCCATGCCCCCCACTCCCTGACAAGCTAATGCAGTAATCTGGGTGCTATGAAACTGCATTGGTATTCAACATACATTCCTGAACATACCCAGATCAGTCCAGACCAGTGGGTTATTCATCCCTTCCAGCAGATGGAGTCAGAGAACAAAACTTTGAGGTACTGCTTCTTAACTGAGAATGCCACCTGCGGGACCTCAGTATTTATCTGACTCCAGCAGATGGTAGAGCTGCACCTGCAGGCTGTTTGTTAAAACAAGGAAAAAAAAATAGGAAAAATATTTTTTGTTTTACAGTAGTTTTAGGTTCCAGATCATGGACGCTCCTTGAAGTGCTAGGCATCTTCCTGGGCCATCCCTCAGGTGGAGCCAGGCCACCGGGGGTTGGATACCCCTGACTGAGTTCGCCCGCAGCATACCGGACGGTCCAATAGCCAGGGGTCCTGGCTCCCTCGATCCTCCGAGGCACCCTCTCGGCCTTCTTCCTCTGGACAGGGAAGTACCCGCTTAATAAAATTTCTTTAAGTTCCTTATTAAAAAAAAAACAAAACTGTAGCATACAAGAAGCAAAAGAGCAGAGCTTATCAGGAACTTTGGCAGAGAGGGCTTAGTCAGCGGGAGCTGTTGGCCAGGGCTGGGAGGTGCCAGGGCTGAGCAGCAATAGACTGGCTGTTAACCAGGGGCTCCGGGGTTCGCGGTCTATTGCAATGCTAGTGCCGAGAGGAAACCGCAGTGCCTCATTCCTTGGTAGTCCTGTGCTTTAGTGGGGCCGACTGGACTCTGCCCATGTTCCTGGGAATTTCCTGGTGGGGATTGCATCCGTTCCCGCCGGCAGCTTATTGGGCCAGAGTCCGGTGCACGTCACTGCGTGGGAGGCCTCAGGGGGGAGCGCCACGGGGCGCGATCAGGAGACATGGCGCCAAAAACTAAAATGGCTGCCTGCCGTGCATGTGGTGCGGCAGCAGCAGGTCTGAACTCGCGTTCCCTCTGCCCCTCATGTGTTTTGAGGCAGGAAGGTCCCTCGAGCCGCACAGGAAATCGCGGCAGGAGGTCAGAAGGGTCTGTTCCTGTTGCTGCCGGGGAGGCAGTGCAGGAGACCGCAGGGCGGTCAGGAGATTCTCCCCCCCTCTTTTCCCAATCAGGTAGGATGCCTCAGAAAGGAAAGGTGAGGCAGCTGATAGTCCCCCGGGATCGGGGGAAGATGAATCAGGGGATTTTTCCCTAGATTTTATTCTCCTCCTCCATAAGGCATATCTGGCTAGGAGAAGTAGAGGAAATGGGTGGGCAGGGGAATGCCCACGGGCTCCCACAGCTAAAAAGTCTAAAGTGGCTTCTCGGGGGACTGGCGATATTATTCAGCACCTGGGTTTGCGCCGTGTGGCTGCAGAGGCTGGTCCCAGAGACGATGAGAACTCTGATCAGTCCCAATTGGACCCCCTCAGTGCAGGAGCTGACCCAGATGCACCACTGACTCCTGACACACATGGGGCAAAAGATGACCCTGATCCTGTCAAGTTCCCAGTCTCGGAGGGAGACGATCCGCAGATAGTGCATCTGTTTAAAAGGGATGAACTGCGTCCCCTCATCCCACAGGTGATGGAGGAATTAGGAGTGAAGGCCATTCAGGAAGAGTCTGATAATGAGGGTGTTAACCCAGTCCTGGATGGGCTGAGGGGACCCACTAGCACTTTTCCGTTGCCCAAGAAGATCCGAAAGCTGGTGAACTGGAAACCGGACTCCCCGGATGCTGGCCTGAAGGTGGGCAGAGTGATGGCCAAACTTTATCCCTTAAAGGAAGACTACCTGAAATTGCTGAGGATCCCGAAAGTGGACATGGCCGTCTCTGCGTTAACCAATAAGACGACAATCCCAGTGGCAGGGGCAGCGGCCCTGAAGGATGTCCAGGATCGTAAGCTGGAGGTACAATTCAAACAGATGTTTGAGGTCTCAGCGTTGAGTTTTCGGACAGCTCTCTGTTGCCAATTTAATGCAAAGGGCCTATCTCTGTTGGGTTCAGAGGGGCCCGAAGCTGACATCCGCAGCAGACTGTGGCATGTTGCAAGCTGCGTGTCTGGAGGCAGGCATAGTCTACATGGCAGATGCTTTGGTGCGTATGTCTGCTCACTGCTTGGTCTCCTCGGTAGCGGCTCGTAAGCTGCTGTGGTTACGTAACTGGTCGGCCAATTTATCATCCAAGGTCCAGCTCTGTAATCTTCCCTTTAAGGGAAAGCTGTTATTTGGAGTGGACCTGGATCAGTTGATGAAGGTCCTGGGGGAGTCAAAGGGGAATAGATTGCTGGAGGACAGGAAGCCCAGTAAGGAGGTGTTTCCTTCTCGGGCTCGTTTTCGGGATTCCTGTCTGTTTCGTTCCGGTAAGTCCTCGTCTATATCCATCTCAAAACAGGGCAGCGGGCGCCAACAATCCTTTTGTGGAGTACTCAGGTCAGGCAGGGTACTGGGAGCAGAAAATCAGCCCAATGAAGCCAGTGGTTCCCTCTCCTCTTTAGAAGCTGTACGAGGTATATTGTCCAGTTTCTACGCAGAGTGGGAAAAGATTACCTCGGACTGTTGGGTGCAGGAGGCCTTTGTGGAGTCCCAGGTGGTCACTTACATCAGGCGGAAGGCAGTGTTGGGGACGCTGCAAAGGCTGCTCACCCTAAAAGCCATTGTTCCCGTCCCTCTGGAGGAGTAAGGTCAGGGAAGGTATTCAGTTTACTTTGTGGTGGCGAAAAAGGAGGGTTCCTTTCAGCCCATTCTTGATTTGCAGAAGGTGAATTGGTTCCTTTAGGTTCCACGCTTTCGCATGGAGATGCTGCATACCGTGATGGCAGCGGGCCGCAAAGGAGAATTTCTCTCCTCCCTAGACCTGAAGGAAGCGTACTTGCACATCCCCATTCGACAAGAACATCTGGTGGTGGCTGCAGCTCTTCGCCGGGAGGGAATTTTGGTCCACTCATATCTGGAAGATTGGTTGGTTCAAGCAAAGTCCAGGGAGGAATGCGAGAAATCCAAAGAGTGATTTCCACCTTACAGTCTCTCGGTTGGGTTATCAATGTGTACAAGAGTCAGTTGGAGCAGACTCAGTCGCTGGTTTACTTAGGGGCCCACTTCGACCCTCGAGGCAGGGTTTTCCTGGCAGCGGACCGGGTGTCGAAGTTGCAGTCTCAGGTCAAGCGTCTTCTTCGTCTGGAGGTGCCCAAAATGTTGGATTATTTACAGGTCCTGGGGTCCAAGGCATCCACTTTGGACTTGGTCCCGTGGGCGTTCGCACACATGAGACCACTGCAACAAGCGCTGTTGTACAGGTGGAGTCCTTGCTCAGAGGTGTTTCATCTTACCTTGCCTCTGCTTCGGGAGTCTAGTCTCTCATGGTGGCTGTCTCATCCCAGTTTAGAGAAGGGGATGGATCTGGAGTATCTGGATTGAGTGGTGGTCTCCACAGATGCAAGCCTCTCCAGCTGGGGAGCGATGTGCTTGGGCCGGTCAGTGCAAGGGCTGTGGCGACTGGAGGAGAAGTTCTGGTCCAATCGCCTCGAGACAAGGGCAGTCCCAATTGGCAGGGCAGTAGAAGAGTCGTGCAGTGGTGTTGGAATCCCGGAGATTATTTGCCTGGGCGGAGCATCATCTCGAAGGCCTAGCCACATCGCACGTAGCAGTAGTAGACAAGGTGCAGGTGGATTTCCTCAGCAGGCAGCAATTGGATCCTGGGGAGTGGGAGTTGTTCCCGGAAGCATATCTGTGTGAGGTGGGGCACTCCCCAATTTGATCTTATGGCTATGCGGCTCAACTCCAAAACAGAGAGATTCTTCAGTCGCCGAGAGGAACTCAGTTCAGTGGACCTCGATGCTCTGGTGTGCCCTTGGCCGATGGGAATTCTTCTGTACATCTTTCCTCCTTGGCCCTTCATAGGTCGGGTCCTCAGGCGCATAGAATCACATCCCGGGACCGTGGTTCTAGTGGCACCGGAGTGGCCACAGAGACCATGGTTTGCAGATCTGGTGCGACTTGCAGTGGAAGGTCCTCTCAGTCTGACTCATCTTCCCGACCTGTTGCGTCAGGGTCCATATTTTCGGATCGGGAGGATCGCTTTTGTCTCACAGCTTGGTTTTTGAGAGGCAGAGACTTTGAAGGGTTACTCTGAACAAGTCATCTCCACTCTTCTTCAATCCAGAAGACCGGCGACCTCTAGAGCATACATTAGGGTCTGGAAACTGTTTGAAGTTTGGTATCTTCAGCGTTGTCTAGATCCTCTAGCTGTGGAGGTGTCGCATGTGCTGGATTCCCTGCAGCAAGGGTTGTCCAAGAGTTTGGCTTACAACTCACTTTGGGTGCAGGTGGCTGCCTTGGGTGCGCTTAGAGGCAGGTTTCATGGTAGAACTCTGTCTGTTCATCCGGTTGTGGTAAGGTTCCTCAAAAGGGCTAAGCTGTTACATCCTCCAGTACGAAAGACCTGCCCTGATTGGAGTCTCAACCTAGTACTTTGTGTCCTTTGCGGACCCCCCTTTGAACCTTTGAGAAGGGCTATCCTGAAGGATTTGACTCTGAAAGCAATCTTTTTGTTAGTTATTTGTTCAGCTTGAAGGATTTTGGAACTTCAGGCTCTGTCATGCAGGAATCCACTTTTGCAGATTTCCGGGAATGAAATCTCATTGAGACAATACCTTCCTTTGTTCCTAAGGTGGTGTCTGCCTTTCATGTTAATCAGATGGTAGATCTTCTGGGTTTTCCAGAGTAGTTGAAAGATTCTCCTCAGGATAGAGAATTACATCTTCTGGATGTGCGGCGGATGCTACTTTGGTATTTGTAGGTTACTAATGCTTTTCGTTACTCAGATCTGTTTGTCCTCTTCAGTGGACTGAAGAAAGAGGACAAAGCCTCTAAGGCTACCATATCTCATTGGCTTAGGGAGGCCATTTGTTTGGCTTACATCTGTAACAGACGACAAATTCCTGTCAGTTTGCGGGTGCATTCCACTAGGGCGCAGGCTGCTTCCTGGGCTGAGTGTCAACTTCTGTCGCCACAGGAGATTTGTAGTCAGCAGTGTGGTCCTCAATTCATACCTTTACCAGGCATTATCGTCTGGGTGTCAGGGCGCAGGATGAGCCATCCTTCGCAGAGTGTCCTGCATGCAGGTCTTTTGGGGGCCCACCCAGTTTAGGGGTGCTTGGGTACATCCCATTGGTCTGGACCGATCTGGGTATGTTCAGAAAAGGAAAATTGGTTCTTACCTGCTAATTTTCGTTCCTGTAATACCACAGATCAGTCCAGAGGCCCTCCCATTTGAGGCCAAAAGACTGATTTTCTGCCAAGTTTTGCTACGCAGTATAGAATTTTTCTGTTTAATAAAGAATTTTTCTCTTAGAGGGCAGTTACGGGATTCACTTCCTTTTCTTGTTGGTTCTTGACAAACAAGGTTTATAGTTCAGGGTATCCACCCTTTACTTCCCTATGTTTGTGTGATGGGGTTTCTAAACTATCTTGGCTTGGGTACAGGTCAATAATAAGGTCTTGCAGGTGGCACTCTCAGTTAAAAAGCAATGCCTCAAGTTTTGTTCTTGACTCCATATGCTGGAAGGGATGAATAACCCACTGGTCTGGACTGATCTGTGGCATTACAGGAATGAAAATTAGCAGGTAAGAACCAATTTTCCTTTTTTAAGGCCCAGATTATTTATTTATTTATGTATTTTTTTGCTCGTAGTGCAGTAAACTAATGAATTGGGAGTTTAAAAAATGCATCTAAATTTTAAAATGTGTACTTGGCACAGGCTGAACAAACATTTTTACTCAGGAAGGGGGGTGGGCGCATTCCTGACAGGCTCTCTCTGCTGCCACTTAGCCAGATAAATACTGGATTATCTGGCAATGGGAAGCAGCAAAATGCACATTCAAATGCAGGCAGAAAGGTGCATTCAGTTGAACGCCCCTTTCTGCTTTGGCCTGTGTGACAGACATCCACAGCAGGCTAAGCGCCAGATTTGGATGCCTTAGGGGGATGTCGGGGGGGGACGGGGGGGACTGGGAGCTTATTGGATGGTGATGCTCAGTTGATTTGCGTATGGTGAGTGAGGGACTTTAGAGGATGGGAAACCTGAGTCAGAGGACCTTAGTAGCTGACAGAGATGACTGTGCATATAAACAAGGGAGGTTGCATTACAGTATTGAGAGTACATGTTTTAAACTCATTTCACCCCATGATTTTTGTTGGGCTTTCCTACTAGCATGAAATAATATCCATCTCTGCCTAGTATTAGGTGTTAGCTTCTTGCATTTACCTACAGAACTTTTAGCATCGTATGCTGAATGTTAATGGAAGTAGTTGGAGTGGCATTTTCTATAGCTGTGTGAATTTCACTAGATATATTCCTTCAATTTAGCCCAAGTAACCTGAGGGCATACTGTTGTTAGTGGCTACCGTTGCTGCCTAAAAATTTAGTTCTAGCCCCCTCCCTGGTATTTTTCTTGCCCCCGACTTACATCCTATCCATCCTAAAGACAGGTCACGGCTACAGCTCCACATGGATGCAGTCAAACTTGGATGTAGCATCATAAAGGTGACCCCTAGAGCATGAGTGTCCAGGGTAACACTCATGCTAACTCTATTGGCACTTAAGAGGCAGAGCTCTCAAACAAAAACAAAATGTTTCAGACACTGGCATACATCAACAAATTAGATGCCTGACATTTTAGTGCACTTGAGGTTCAGCAAGGTTTCACATAACTGGATAATTCTAGTAGAGGAGGGAAGAAAGTGCGGAGTAAGCACTCAAGAAAAGGAGACAGGAGAAAGGAGCAGAGAAAAAAAGGATAATAGAAAGACTAGGGGGCACTCCATGAAGTTAGCATGTGGCACATGTAAAACTAATCGGAGAAAGTTCTTTTTTACTCACAAACCGCTAAAAAATGGGTAGAGAAAAAGATCATAAAAAAAGTAAATGCTTAACTGGAAAAGGAAGAAATGTGATTCAGACATATACAGGTGGGTGAATTTTTTTGTTTTAAAGAAACCTTTCTAAAATGACTTTTTATTTAAGATGCTTTTTTCATCTACAATTATAGGGAAATGTCCCTCCAGAATCCCCTCAAAAACTGGCACAGAATTCCTTAATCTTTTCTGCAGACCTACCTAAAACAACAAAAACCCTGCCCAGAAACTGGGAGTCTTTCCCTAAAGGACCAGAATGATAAGATCAGACAGAACTGACAGTTGCTAAAACACTGATCTTGACTTTGAAAGGCAGCTACACGGTCTGTGCTTTGCTATAAAATACCAAGAAGCAGTGTACCAGTTCCAAATGTCTGTACCGATAGCAACACTGCCCTACCAATTCCCAAACTCCATTTAGCCTCTGCGCAGTAAGGAGTGACCATAATAGGATTTGCTTCAAATGTATTTAAAATTAAATGATCAGCTATGTACAATAAAGAGGTGGCAAAATTATAGTCTAGAAACATCAAAGATTTTCTCCTGTAGGCACAGGATGGGCAGAGAGAGTCCTTGCCAGGTCAGGTATTAACCACAATAATTAAGAAGGGAGCGTTCCCACTGCACTAATTAAACAAATAAGGCTATCTTTAAATATTCCAAATGGAAAATATGTAACACGCCATGTAGAATTCAGAGTTAATACATTTTATTGCTAGCTTATAACAAATGATGAATATACACAATAGCAGCTAAGTCTCCGTCTTACTTTATTTTGTGGCATTCTTTAGAATAAAAGATTATGTATATTGTTTTTATTCTGTATTTTACAGGTGCATGCTCTGGGGTTCAGAAAGAGATTATATTGCATCTATGGACATCGTCCAGGACAAGATTGACAAAAAAAACCCCACCTCACCATTTTAAAAACAGGTCAATGCAAGAGCTATTTCTCCTTTCATATCCAGGTGACCTAAATATTTTGGAGCTTCTTAACTGAGGCATCCTGAAGTTATCAGCAATACAAGAAACAAGAATTGAATTACGTTTGCACACATCTGAAGAGGCCTGTGGCTCTCAAAACCTCATGCTCTAACTTCACTTTGGTTGAATCTGGGCAACAGTTTTCAAAAAGCTCTTTCACCTGGGTAAATAACCATTCCCAGGGGACTTTTGAGAAGTGTTCACCTCAATTAGGCACTGTGCCACAACAAACACACACTTACCTGCGTTGAGCAGAGGCGTACCTGGGGGCGGGATTAGGGCAGGGAATGCACAATCTCGTCTAGTCTTGTGTCTGCTTTTTCCAAGAAAAACACCACACCTTGTTTTGAAAATGCAAATATCGGCACATACTTTTTCTTTTGACAGTTCTCAAAGTGATAGCGCATGTGTTCTTTCCCTCTGAGAGCTGGTGTAAAACATACAAGGAAAAGCACACACAGACTGCCATCTGCCCATGCGGTTTTGAAAATTGCCTCCTTACAAAAATAAGACTCCAGTGTCCAACAGAGCTACTACAGCTCTGCACCAAAAAACCATACTACACACGCAGAGGCTGTTTAAAAATAAAATCTTTTGCTGGTCTCCAATGGCAGGCAAAGAAAATCCAAGCAGTACACTGAATGTCCAATGCAATGGTTCAGCACCAAAAATCTCAGTCTCTTTCAATAGCAAAAGAATGCACACGCTGGCAGGTAAGGCCTCAAGTGCTGTAACCCTCTTCTGGGATCTCCACGGTTCCTGTTTGGGATGCAGCTCTTGTTTTTCTCTCTCTATCTTCTCTTTCAACCTCACAGCAGATGAGTTTCTAGCCGACCCCCTTTTGTCAGTCAGAAGTCTCGCGCGCGGCCAGACTGTTGTACTGGCGTCTGCGAGAACCTCAGGGGCGTCCCCCTGAGATGACATCATCATCTCCAGATATTTAAGGTCTCGGTTTTCGCTAACAAGAAGAGTTAGCAAGGGATAAGTTTACCTAGCTTCCTCCAGGTCATTGCGGATGGGATTCACTCTCCACAACCCTAGCTACTCTGCTTCCTCGGACTTCACTAGAGGTACCCACTCCTCTGGGCCTCGCTCTTTTTCTTTTCAGGTTGCAACCAAGAACCGGTACTCGCTCCTCGAGGGCTCACGTCCCGGACCAGCTCCTCAATACCACTTCTGCTAAGAAGTCATCGCTGCTTACAACATTAGTGAGTTTCCATCTCTCTCTCAGAGCTTTCCCTGGGACCAGGTACTCGCTCCTTGAGGGCCTACTGCATTCCAACTCCTGGGCTGCCTGAAGAGACTATGGCGTGAGTGTTATCATCAAGGACTTGTTCCAGAACTCTGCATATCCTATCTACTCACTTTCTTAGTTTTTCTATAGCTCAGCCACCTTGGGATCGCTGTTCCAGTACCTGAGGGACTACTGCCCAACCGGGCACTTCCAGCTCACTATTGCCACCTCTGGTGGTTTAATATATTGTCTAATAAAAGAACTAGTGTGTGTCTGTCTCCTACACTAAGCCTGACCAGTGGTCCCTCTCGAGATTTCCCCCAAGGGCGTGGTCACCTGCCACTGGTCCAAAGATCCACCCACAACTATTCTAAATAATAACGGATTGCTATCTCCAGCAACTTCGTTAATAACAGACTGCTACTCTCAGCTTTAACAACAGAGCTTTAATAACAATAGTGAAACCACACCTTGAATACTGTGTACAATTCTGGTTGCCGCATCTCAAAAAAGATATAGTTGCGATGGAGAAGGGCAACCAAAATGATAAAGGGGATGGAACAGCTCCCCTATGAGGAAAGGCTGAAGAGGTTAGGGCTGTTCAGCTTGGAGAAGAGACAGCTGAGGGGGGGATATGATAGAGGTCTTTAAAATGATGAGAGGTCTTGAACGAGTAGATGTGAATCAGTTACACTTTCAGATAATAAAAGGACTAGGGGGCACGCCATGAAGTTAGCAAGTAGCACATTTAAGACTAATAAAAAAAATACTTAGATCAACAGAAAAAAAATGGAGAAAAAAACCCAACAAATCAATTAAAAGACAGATACAAACCTATTCTTTACATATATAAATCAGATATTAATAAAGCTAAAACATTTCTATGCTGAAAAAATACACAAATATCAATCCAATCCTAGAGAACTTTTTACATACATTAAAGAACTCACACTACAAGGCAAACCTCCTTTTCCCAAAACTCAACAACTTATCTCATGTGATGACTTTGCTACTTTTTTAGAGAAAAAATATTCAACCTTACCATGGATCTACCAAAAATTAAAGAAAACACCATATCCATTACAATCAAACCAAATTTAAATTGGTCTTTTTTTGATACTATATCTTCCACTGAAGTTCAAAACATCATTCAAAAAATGAATCCGGCCTCTCACCCAATTGATGCTATCCCAACTAAACTACTTAAATTAGTCTCTAACATTATTGCTAGACCAATTGCAGATATTATAAATCTTTCACTAAATGAAGGCATTTTCCCTGACAAATTAAAATGTGCAGTGATTAAACCTACTCTCAAAAAATCTCATCTTGACCAATCTAACATTGCCAACTTTAGACTTATATCCAATCTCCCCTTCATAGCCAAAATATTAGAAAAATTTGTTAATCAGCAACTCCAAGAACACCTTGAAAAACATAAAATACTTTTTCCAGCTCAGCATGGTTTCAGAAGTACTCTCAGCATGGAAACCCTATTAATCTCTCTCTCTAATTTAATCCTAAAAGGATTAGACAACGGACAAAAATTCATCCTTATTCTCCTTGATATTTCTGCTGCCTTTGACACCGTAAACCAAAATATTCTTCTGAAAAGACTAGAAGAAATCGGTTTATGTGATAACACTATCAACTGGTTCACATCATACCTATGCAATAGATCGTACATAGTTAAAACTAATTACAAGGAATCCATACTAATTCCTCTTCCACATGGAGTCCCTCAAGGTTCTTCATTATCTTTAACACTTTTTAATATATATTTACTCCCACTATGTAAACTCCTATCTGATCTTAAATTATCATATTACATTTATGCAGACGATGTTCAAATTATTCTCCTGATAAATAACATTTCTAATACTCTTAACCTTTGGAGCACCTACCTCACTACAATCCAACATCTATTAATACAATTGGCCCTCACTCTTAATCAGGGGCGGATTCCTGATGACGACCGGCACGGGGATTCGCCGCCCAGGCCGGCCCAGGAGATACCACGTGACTAGAGCGACCGGCCCACCGAGGGATGCCCGATCCCCCGATAGGGCAATCCGCCCCTGCTCTTAATCACAATAAAACAGAAATTCTCTATATCTGTAATAAATCCTCACCTTTAATTGACCTCCATCTTAATAACTACATAACAAAAAAAATTCTACTCAATGTAAGAGATCTAGGAGTCAATTTAGACTCAGAACTATGTTTTAAGCAACATATTAATCAACCTAATAAACGAAGGTTGACCGACGTGCCGCAAATGCGCAGTAGAGAGCAGCTCTACCGCGCATGCGAGCACGTCGGTCACAGTGTGCCTCTTAAAAATAAAAATGGGCGCTGTAGGAGCGGCAGGAGCGGCGGCCCGAAGACCCGGAGCGGCGGCGGCGGCCCGACGACCCGGAGCGGCGGCAGCGGCGGCCCCGGCCCGAAGACCCGGAGCGGCGGCGGCATGCGCGCGAGGGAGGGACAGACTCTGTCCCTCCCTCGCGCGAATGCCGCCGCGTCTTCGGGCCGCCGCTCCTGCCGCTCCGGGTCTTCGGGCCGGGGCTGCCGCTCCCGCCGCTCCGGGTCTTCGGGCCGCTCCGGGTCTTCGGGGGAGATCGACTGAGGGGAGGAGGGAGGAGTGACGGAGGGGGGGGAGGAGTGACTGAGGGGAGGAGGGAGGGAGGAGTGACTGAGGGGAGGGGGGAGGGAGGAGTGACTGACGAGGGGGAGGGAGGGAGGAGTGACTGGGGGGAGTGACTGGGGGAGATAGGAGTGACTGAGGGAGGGAGGAGGGGGGAGTGACTGAGGGGAGGAGGGAGAGGAGTGACTGAGGGGAGAGGGGAGAGAGTGGGGGAGGGGGGAGGTGGGAGGGAGAATGAGGGGGAAGGAAATGATCCAAAAAAAATGTTAATGTAGCCCGTTTTAATGGGCTTAACGGCTTGTAATATCATAAAAGAAGGTTTCTACAAGTACACTCTCTCCATCACCATGCTTATCGCATTGTCTTGCAAACCCTTTTATTTTCTAAATTAGATTATGGTAATGCAATTCTTCTTGGATTACCTGCTTCCACCATTGCTCCACTTCAACTCTTACAAAATGCTGCAGCAAGGTTACTCAGCAACCTCAAAAGATCAGATCACATTACTCCAGTTCTAAAAGACCTACACTGGTTGCCAATATTTTATAGAATTCAATACAAGGCCTTATCTCTTACTCATAAAACTTTGTATAACAACAAGACAAATTGGATGGTTACAACATTTTTCTTCCAAGTTTCAAAAAGAAATTTACATTCCACAAACACTGGTCTCCTTGAAGCTCCCTCTCCAAAACTGTCCCGCATCACTTCAACAAGACAACGTGCCTTCTCAATAGCCGGACCACTCTTATGGAATACCCTTCCAACTGATCTGAGACTTGAATCATCCTCACAAACTTTTAAAAAGAATCCAAAAACTTGGCGTTTTCAAAAAGCATTTATACATGATAAGAAGAAGTAACACCTAATTCTAACTTATCTCTCTTTTTATTTCTCCTTCTCTGTTTTATTATTTTCTGTTTTACTTTCTATTACAATGTAACCCCTCTAATTTTTGTTATATGTAAACCGATGTGATGACTTTAGTTGAATGTCGGTATATAAAAAAAACAAATAAATGATTGGAGAAAGTTCTTTTTCACTCAACGCACAATTAAGATCTGGAATTTGTTGCCAGAGGATATGGTTAGTGCAGTTAGTGTAGCTGGGTTTAAAAAAGATTTGGATAAGTTCTTGGAGGAGAAGTCCATTAACTGCTATTAATCAAGTTGACTTAGGGAATGGCTTCTGCTATTACTGGCATCAGTAACTGGGATCATCTTGGTGTTTGGGTACTTGCCAGGTTCTTGTGGCCTGGTTTGGCCACTGTTGGAAACAGGATGCTGGGCTTGATGGACCCTTGGTCTGACCCAGCATGGCAATTTCTTATGTTCTTAATATTCGTGTTCAACTCTTCTTGGCTCCCTGATATACTCAAAATTTGGTGTCAATAGGACACCAAATGGCCAAGTTATCAATGGAAGGGACACACAGACAGGGTAATGATCGCGTACACCTTTCTCCCTTTGGAAAGTAGGCTAAATGTGGGACATCTATATGTGTGATGTATTAGTTTAATCAAGCATTTCTGAAATATGGTGGTGGTAAGTGGCATTTTAGTACACTATAGAGTGCAGAGCACCTTGGATATGGTGCAGCCTACTAGAAACATTGGTAATGTTCATACCTGTGTGAGTCCTGACATGTCTCTTCAGATCAAAAGTATCATTAAATCCTTTTCCGCAAAAGTTGCACAGGTGTCTTTTGACTTGATTGTGACACTTGAGGTGGCGATTAAGCATGCGCTGGAGGCGGAAGGCTTTGGCACACAGGTCACAGTTGTACACTGCCTCACCGCAGGTACCTGTGGTGAACTGAAAAGGATAAAGGAGACAGCTCAGTGCGTGCAGATTCATCACAGCAAACCAACACAGTTTTAATTGCTAAGTTACCATAGGCAAACTTAAGACACTATGTTTATTCTTAAGGTCATTTATATATTTTTTCTTATCCAATAATCAGGCCATCCTAAAAAGGAATGGAGGCTGAAACATTGAAAAGCTACTTAATTCCTCATAGATCCCTAATGATACTAAAAGATTATTTTGTAAACAACTTTAAAAGAGCACAACTCGTTCATGGTTTTTTCCCCTCTTTATTAGTTTTTATTATTATCAAAATGAATTAATATAAAGCAATCATATGTAAGAAAACCCACCCAAGAAAAAAAAAAAGACATATAGCTACAAGGTACACTAAACATATTCCACAAGTCCATATCATAAGAGAAAGGGCAATATAGGAAAATAAAAAAGAAATTACATCTAAATTGATTAAAAACATAATGATGCCGCTGTATAACATACCAATAGAATTCTATATCTGCAGGGCTGGTACAAAGGGTATTAGGCACCCTAGGTGAAACTTACAGCTTGCGGCCCCCGCCCTCCGCCTTCACACACTCCCCATACACACAATTAAAAATAATTAAGAATTATACATTTGTTACATGAACATTAAAAGTAGAGTCACAACATGTATATTACAGTTATATACAATGCTATAAATCCCTGCAAAAAAGTGAAAAGACTCTTGGAATTGGTATTAGGTATATTATAATGTGTGCTGTATCGGAATTACAATTTCAATATAATAAATCTCCCACATCAAAACTGCAATAACTGCCAGCACTCAAACAGTAACAAAGGAAAATTGGTTCTTACCTGCTAACTTTCGTTCCTGTAATACCACAGATCAGTCCAGACCAGTGGGGTTATGCACTCCCACCAGCAGATGGAGTCAGAGAGCAAAGCTTCAAGGCACTGGTATCCCAAGTGTGCAACCTGCAGCTCATCAGTATTTAATCGATAACCAAGCAAAGTATAATTGACAAAAAACCATCTAATTCCCAAAACAAGGGCAAAGAGGAAAAAACTCCCTGAAGGGTCCGAAACAAACGACCCCAATACCTGAAAATCAGGTTTGGACCACAGTTCATAACAAAAACCAAAACATTATAGAATCATTCTGATAGATTCCCTATGTACAGCACCTAACCGTTAGGTAAATCAGTCTTTGTAGTGTGTCTTCTACCGCGGCTCGCTTGTTTCGGGAAATGCGTCAATTCCACAAAGGCCGGCATGAAAGGCCGAGAAAATTCTAAAGCGTAACCTTCTTTTCCCACCT